>NW_026991719.1:124272693-124872693 GCF_029215605.1 Mirounga angustirostris
ACTATGGAAAATAGTATGGAGGTTCCTCAAAAAATTAAAAATAGAAATACCATATGATCCAACAATGCCTCTTCTGGGTACTTATCCAAAGAAAATGAAAACACTAACTCAAAGATATATGCACTTCCATGTTAATTGCAGCATTTTTACAATAGTCAAGATGATGTAGAAACAACCTAAGTGTCCATTGATGGATGAATGGATAAAGAAAATGTGCTGTGAATGTGTGTGTGTGTGTGTGTATATATATATGCATATACATACACATAGAGGCAGTGACAGTAGAATATTATTCAGCCATCAAAAGAAGGAAATCTTGCCATTTGCAACAACATGGATGGACCTTGAGGGCATTATGCTAAATGAAGTAAGTCAGAGGAACACCAATATTGTATGATCTCACTTATATATGGAATTTTTAAAAAAGAACAAAAAACAAACAAGCAAACAAACCAAGTTCATAGATACACAGAACAGATTGGTGGTTGCCAGGAGGATGGGAGGGGCAGTGGGTGAAATGGGTGAAGGTGGTCAAAAGATACAAACTTCCATTATAAAATAAATAAGTCATGGGTATGCACTGTACAGCATGGTGACTATAGTTAATAATACTGTATTGTATATTTGAAAGTTGCTGAGAGTAGATCTTAAAAGTTCTCAAGAAAAAAAATTATAACTATATATGTTGACAGATGCTAACCAGAGTTACTGAGATAATCATTTTGTTATATATAAAAATATTGAATCATTATGTTGTATACCTGAAAGTAATATAATATCAAGTATATCTCAATAAAAATATTACTAACTTGTGTGTACATTTTATTTGGATTTTATATGTTTGGTAATAAGAAAATATGCTTATAAAATTAAATTAAAAACAGTATCAATGGTATTTATGTAAAAAAATGCAAAGGAACCTTCTTAAAGATGATACACCAAAATGTACAATAATCAGTTAATGGTGGGATTAAAGAATATTTTAATTTCCATATTTTGGTCTTCTGTGTATTCTATTTTTCCTATAATGGATGTGCATTGCCTGTGTGATAAAGACTAAACAAACAGTGGCTTAACCAAAGGAAACGGGAGCTGGGGCTGCTTGGATATCTAATGATGGATCTCAAAAATTGATGCCAGGTGACCAGTGCTAAGGAAGGACTGGGAAGTGAGGAGAGCCAACGGATGCAGTGGGAATTCTCTCCCACCCCCAGGGTAGACATCCTGGTTGGGGGGGGGGTGCCTTGGGCCTCTAGGGACCCTCTGTGCTGCTCTGAGCAGAGCCTTGCCACCTGCAGGCACACACACGACCTCCTCTAGGATCCTGGGTCCTCTTTGCCCACAGTTCACATGGGAGGAAGAACAGGCATGCATTTCAGGTATGTGATCGCAGAAAGGAGGTCCTGGCCCCAGCTGCAAAGGCAGCACAATGCAGATGCACCCAGTAGCAGAACAGAGGCTTTTGCTCAAAAACGTTAAGGGGTACCATAGGACAGAAAGAATGCAGTATGCACATGTGGGTGCTGAAGGCCCTGCTCCCTCCCCCTGTTTGGGGAGAGCAGAACCACTGTCCAGGTGGGTAAGACTACCCCCCATATACACACACCAAGTCCAGCTGAGGTACCCTTGGCCCTACCCTTTCATGGGGTCCCAGGAAGTGGGTTTTAAGCACCCTAACAAGGCCTGTGCCCCGTCCAGGGATCAGGGCATGCAAACCTAGCAGTAGGTCTGCAACCAGTGGTCAATACTTATACCATGATATAGATTCACTGTGAGTAAACCAAGTTGGGGAGGTTGGGCAACTGGCCCCAGACCACATTTTCAATGCTTCCAGATGATAGGAGGCATAACCAGAATCTCAGCTCCAGGAGCACAATAACCCACCATGAAGACATGGAATGCTCCTTGGAGCAAAGTAATGAGGTCCAGGTGGCCTGGGCACACCCACCTCTGGCACCCACCTGTACACTGTCTCTAAAACTGGGCACTTGGCTCCAACAGCTAGCTCACACCACTGGAGGGGGAGAATTCTTGAACTTGGGCCAGCTATGTACATTAGTGCCTGCCCAGCTGCTTAGCCTGGTCCACCAACTACCAACTCCATGGGCCAAACCCCAGAATTCTCTCAGAGGAGAGCAGGCCACACCCCTGTGGCCCCATACTCTCTCTACCTTTCACTTCTTACTCTGAACCAGTTGCAACTTCTCTGATAGATCATGTTTTCATACTGACACTTCAGTATTGCCTTTCCTTTTAATAGCCTTTCCCCATACCAAATTCCAAATCTCGAAATCCGGTTGCCCCTGAAATCTATTTTAAATGCTTCTTTATTTAGGTACCCTCCCCTGATCCTGGGATGGAGGGAAAACAGGGCACAGACAAGATGATATATTATAACATCACAAGAAATGGGAGCAGTGTCCAGACAATGAAATAAAAGAACAAGAGTACCCTAATTCCTTTATAATTGTGGATTCAGATCTTTCACCAAGACAAGTGTTGAAAGTTCCTGCCCTTAACAGCAAAAAATATAGTAAGCTATGTGGGCCCCCAAGATATACTCCATTTTGCCAAATACCCTAGGGTTAGTTCAGAGTCAGGGTGCCTCCTTCCTTAGGACCCTGTAACTGGTCAGTCTCTAAATAGGACCCAAGACTACAAAACAAATCTCTAGGTTCCAATGATCAATCCAAGGATTAAGCTATTGAGAGGACCTGGCAAGGTTTGCCAGACAGACTTGTTTTTGAGATGGGCGACTCACTTAAAAAAATAATTTCATGGCTCATCCTTGGACCTCCTGGCTCTGTACCTGGACTCTCCTGGGTTATTAATTTGTCACTTCAGCATTGGCAGAGTTGAGCAAATGTCTTCATGAAACCTTTAGGATCAATGTTCAGTTCTCCCACCATCATGGCTTCCCTCTGCCTTCTCTTCTACCACAGTCCAGCCATAATGTCCTTGACCTTCTAACCCACTTAGACAGCAGGGCATCATAGTTAAAAGCATTGGCTTGGGAGCCAATCTATCTTGAGTTCAGATCTGGGCTCTGATATTATATAATGTAACATGGGGCAAATAACTGAACATTTCTATGTCTCAATTTCCTTATGATAATTGTACCTACATCACAAGACTATTTTGAGGATTATATGTTTTTATAAGCACAGGTATAAGACGGGTATATGGTTCAAGTTACAAAATGCTTATTAAATAAAATAAATAAATACCTGTACTAGACCGGATTATCTCTGTCCCAACAACATGGCCCAGCAGGTCATACTGATTCAGGCGGGAGCCATCCTGTGCTACTTCCACAGATTTGTTCTTCCCAAGAGTCCAAGAATAAACCACTTCAGCTGTTGTATAGGCATCTAAGGCAGAAAAGGACCAAGAAGAAGTTGAAGAGAAAAGAAAATAATTATCCTTAATACTGAACTTGCACGAGATTGAAATACAGCTTCCCTCCCAAAAGAGTTCTGGGTATGTGTTCTGTCTTCAACTGTAGTATATTTATCCATCCATCTAGTAAACACTCACTGAATAACTTCTGTAGTTTATGCTGGATACACAGGAGTGAACACAAAGTGGTCTCTTCTTTCAATGACTCACAGTCTTCTGGACTGACAATAAATTGTTAGACTTTTCCTTCTCTTGGAGGGTAGACAATAGAGACAAAGGGAGGAATAGAGAAAATATTATCTAATGCAGATGTCACAAATTCAAATGCCTATAGGAGTGGTATCTTAAATAAGTAAATCAGGCTAGTTGTAAAAAAAAAACCTCAAAAATAAAACAATTTTAATTATTATGGGGTGAGCATATGAGATAAGGTAAAAATCATTGTAGAGATATTCTAAGTTAAAAACATAAAAGCCTCAAATTAAAAATAGCAATAATTAATTATTACAATTTCCTTTTAAAAAGTATTTCCACTTTGATTTGCAAAACAGAAACTTGCCTCCTTTACTTCTGCACCAAGTTATTAACGTCAGGTTTTGTATTTGGAATTCCCATGTTGAGTACAGAATTTAAGTATGGATTAGTTTTAATAGGGGTGTGGGTAAGAGAAATGGTGAGAGAATAAGGAATGATGTTATTTAGTTTGTCAGTATCTTAAAGGAAGAGAGTTGCTTTCTTTCCAGACATGGATTTACTCTTTGTACAGTGGGTTTTATGTTGGGGTGAGCACCTTGCCCTAACTCAGGCACCTAGGTTCATAAAGAGAAGCTGAACAGAATACTGTTCACCCATTTCACCCAACTTTTGAGCTGTTGTTCAACTCAGTAGGAGGTCTCCAGCTCGTGGTGGCAGCTGCTGTCTCTATAATATGCTCTATTAAAGCCTTTTACCACAAAGCAAATAATTCCTAGTGAATCTACCAGTGAACAAACATAAATTTTGTGTCTTTACAAAACTTTGCAACTCTGGATATACATTTCATTAAGTCTGACATTAATACTTGCATGTACTAATTGTGGTCTGCTTATATTATACTACTTAGGACTTTTCTCAATATACACAAATAAACCATTTTTGGATTTTCTTGTAATGGACAACCGCCAAAAATTTCTTCATTTACATCAAAATTCTCATTGAAATCATGAAAAAATATATATAACTACAATATTTTTTATATCTGTGCTCTCATAAGCTATAAAAAGATGCCACAAGAAATCCAGCTTTCCATATAATATGCCCTATATATGGCCTCAGTCATTTATTCACCACAGATAAAAATACTTTAGTTTGGGGCACCTGGGTGGCTCAGTTGGTGAAGTGTTTGACTTTGGCTCAGGTCATGATCCCAGGGTCCTGGGATTGAGCCCTGCACCGGGCTCCCTGCTCTACGAGGAGCCTGCTTCTCCCTCTCCCACTCCCCCTGCTTGTGCTCTCTCTCTCTCTTTCTGTCAAATAAGTAAATAAAATCTTTAAAAAAATACATGTAGTTCAGCATATAATTTATTCTGCAATGGACAATTTTTGTAAATTTGGCATCTATAAAATATTTTGGTACCTGGAAAGGTTTGTTGCTTAATATATAATTTCATTTCCCAGCAGCAACACTTAGTGTATTCATTTAAACACAAAACCTGTTGAACTTTCAGTCTGTGTTTTAAAGCTAATTAAGACTTTCATTGTACATCTTTTTTATATATCAATTATAGTTCTTTATAACAAATTGCATAATGTTAATACCTGAAGTTTTATTTCTTCAACAAAGGTGTACTTTGTATGCATAATAAAGATGTAGAAATAGTCTTAATTTCTATAAGGAAATGTAAACTCCCCTGGTTTTGAAACCAGTCCTTTCAGTCTTTTTTATTTTTGTTAAGTTTTGATAACAAGTAACTCTGTCACTTTCCTCTTAATTCCACTAGGAGCTCTTAATTCTATATGTAAAACAAAGGTGCAAGTGAGTTGATTAATGGCAACTGACATTGGACCCTTTTTCAGGGAGAGGGTAGAAAGTAATGGAAATTTGGAGGAATGGTCAAGCATTTACAAGGACAACCACTACTCAGCTGATTGTGGCCATGTGAGAATTTGAGACCAATGTTCTCATATCTTCTTATTTCATAAAATAATAAATCTGGAGTTTTATGTGACATCTCCCAAATTTCAAATCTTTGCAAATAATTTTAAAAGTTATAAACACTGTATGGATCAAACAAATCACATTTGCAAACCACCAATTTGCAACTTCTGGTCTAGAGATCTTCTATAGATGGCTATGCTTTTTGTGATTCAACCTTGGAAATAAAGGATCCTCTGCTTCCTATGGGATATTTAGGCCTCCCAACCAGAATTGTAGATCTTTATTTTTTTTTTAATTTAGATTCAATTAGCCAACATATAGTACATCAATAGTTTAAGATGTAGTGTTCAATAATTCATCAGTTGCATATAACACACAGTGCTCAGCACCACATGTGCCCTCCTTAATGCCCATCACCTGGTTACCCCATCCCTCCATCCCCCCTCTCTTCTGTAACCCTCAGTTTGTTTCCCAGAGTCCAGAGTCTCTCATGGTTTGTCTCCCTCTCTGATTTCTTCCTCTTCAGTTTCCCCTCCCTTCCCCTGTGGTCCTCTGCACTATTTCTTATGTTCCACATATGAGTGAAACCCTATGATAATTGTCTTTCTCTGATTGATTTATTTCACTCAGCAGTGTCCCACATGTTTCTTACTCTTTTCTGTATTTTTGTCTCTCTGTGCTTCAGTTTTGTTATTTTCTGTTTCCCTATATTTTAAGTTCTCTAATCCCATATTCTACTTGTTAAATCTATCCATTGGAGGGAGTCCAAGATGGCAGAGGAGTAGGAGACCTTAGTTTCATCTGGTCCCAGGAATTCAGCTAGATAGCTATCAAATCATTCTGAACACCTGTGAACTCAACCAGAGATCTGAGAAAAGAATAGCTGCAACTCTACAAATAGAAAAGCAACCACTTTCTGCAAGGTAGGAGGTGCAGAGAAGTGAATTCAAGGTGATATATGGGAAGATAAACCACTGGGGGAGGGAGCCTCCATCAGCCAGCTACCGGCAAGTGATATAGCAGTGGAGCACAAAATCAGAACTTTTAGAAGTCTGCTCCAGTGAGGGACATCACTCAGGTGACTAAGCAGGGGTGGAACCCTAGGTGGGACAGTGTCGTCTCAGGATCCTCGGGGTCACAGGAAGACTGGGGATGGCTGAATGCACCAGAGTTCCCAGGCATTGGAGCTGGGAAGCCAGCTCCAGGGCTGGAGATTGAGAGGTCGCCATTTTCATTCTCATCTTCTAAAGCAGCAAGGAAAGCCTTCAGGGAACAAAAGCCACATAGAGCAAACCAGAGGAGAATACTTAGCCTGGCCCCCTGGCAAGGGTGGTGCAATTCCACCCGGGGCAAATACACTTGAGAATCAAAGCAACAGGCCCCTCCCACAGAAGATCAGCAAGAACATCCAGCCAAGACCCAAGTTTACCAATCAATGAGAACTGCAAAACTCCAGAGCTAGGGGAACACAGCACATAGAACTCATGGCTTTTTCCCCATGATTCTTTAGCCTTTCATCTTTAATTTTTTCTTTTTTTTTTTTTTTAAAGATTTTATTTATTTATTTGACAGAGAGAGACACAGCGAGAGAGGGAACACAAGCAGGGGGAGTGGGAGAGGGAGAAGCAGGCCTCCCACAGAGCAGGGAGCCTGATGCGGGACTTGATCCCAGGACGCTGGGATCATGACCTGAGCTGAAGGCAGACACTTAACGACTGAGCCACCCAGGCGCCCCCATCTTTAATTTTTTCTTAATTATTTTCTCTTTTCTTTTGCAACCAATTTCTCATTTTAACAACTCTTTCTTTAATCTTTTTTAATTTTCATTTTTACAGTTATATTCTATTCCTTCATTGTATTTTTATATAGATAGATAGATAGATAGAGATAGATAGATAAATAAATAGATAGATAGATGATAGATAGATATATTCTTTCTTTACAATTTTTGGATGCAGTTTCTTCTAACAGACCAAAATACAGCCAAAATCTAGTGTATGGCTCTGTTCTATTCACCTGTCTGATCATATTCTCTTTTTCCTTCCTTTTTTTTTGTTGTTGTTGTTGTTTTGTTAGTCTTTTTTAAAATTCATCTTTACAGTTATATTCTATCCTTTCATTGTATTTAATTTTATTTTTATACATATATAAGTTTTTCTTCCTTTACAATTTTGGGATGTAGTTTTCTTTTTTTTGGGTGGGGGGAGGATCTAGTTTTCTAACAAACAGACCAAAATACACACAGGATCCAGTGTATTGCTCTATTCTGTTCACCTGTCTGCTTTTTTTTTTTCCTTTAAAAAGAATTTTTTTTTGTTTTGTTTCCCATATCTTCTGATTTGTTTAGTGTATATTTCTCTGGGGTCATTGTTGCTATTTTAGTATTTTATTCTCTCGTTCATCTATTCTTCTCTAGACAGAATGACAAGAAGGAAAAACTCACCACAAAAAAGAGAACAAGAGGCAGTACTGACTGCCAGGGACCTAATCAGTATGGACATAAGTAAGATGTTGGAAACAGAGTTCAGAATAATGATTATAAAGATACTAGATAGACCTGAAAAAGGCATAGAAGACACTAGAGAATCCCTTTCTGGAGAAATAAAAGAACTAAAATCTAACCATGCTGAAATCAAATAGGCTATTAATGAGATGCAATTAAAAATGGAGTCTCTAACTCCTAGGATAAATGAGGCAGAAGAGAGAATTGGTGATAGAGAAGACAAATGATGGAGAATAAGAAGCTGAGAAAAAGAGAGATAAACAACTACTGGATCATGAGGAGAGAATTCGAGAGATAAGTGACACCATAAAGTGAAACAATATTAGAATACTTGGTATCCCAGAAGAAGAGGAAAGGGGGGTGTGCACAAGATATATTGGAGCAAATTATAGTGGAGAACTTCCCTAATCTAGGGAAAAGAACAGGCATCCAAGTCCAGCAGGCAGAGAGAACACCCCTCAAAAATCAATAAAAATAGATTAACACCCTAACAAATAATAGTGAAACTTGCAAATCTCAGAGACAAAAAGAAAACCCTGAAAGCAGCTTGGGACAAGAGGTCTGTAACCTACAAGGGTAGAAACATTAGATTGGCAGTAGACTGATCCACAGAGACCTGGCAGGCCAGAAAGAACTAGCATGATATATTCATGGAGCTAAATGAGAAAAATATTCAGCCAAGAATACTTTATCCAGCTAGGATGTCATTCAAAATAGAGGAGTGATAAAAAGCTTCCAGGACAAAGAGAAACTAAAAGAATTTGTGAACACCAAACCAGCCCTACAAGAAATATTAAAAGGGATATTTTAAGCAAAGAGAGAGCCCAAAAGTAACATAGAACAGAAAGGAAGAGACAATATACAGAAGCAGTGACTTTACAGATGATACAATGGCACTAAATTCATATATTTCAATAGTTACTCTGAGTGTAAATGGACTAAATGCCCCAATCAAGACACAGGGTATCAGATTGGATAAAAAAGCAAGACCCATCAATATACTGTCTGCAAGAGACTCATTTTAGACCCAAACACACCCCCAGATTGAAAGTGAGGGTGTGGAAAACCATTTACCATGCTAATGGACATCAAAAGAAAGCTGGGATGGCAATCCTTATAGCAGACAAATTAGATTTTAAACCAGAGACTGTAATAAGAGAAGAGGAAGGACACTATATCATAATTAAAGGGTCTATACAACAAGAGGATCTAACAACTGTAAATATTTATGCCCCTAACATGGGAGCAGCAAATTATATAAGCCAATTAATAACAAAATTAAAGAAACACATTGATCCTAATACAATAATAGTAGGGTACTTTAACACCCCACTCACTGCACAGATCATCTAAGCAGAAGATCAACAAGGAAACAAGGTTTTTGAATGACACACTGAACCAGATGGACTTCACAGATATATTCAAAACACTCCATCCTAAAGCAAAAGAATGAACATTCTTCTCAAATGCACACGGAACATTCTCCAGATTACATCACATAGTGGGTCACAAATCAGGACTCTATCAGTACCAAAGAATTGGGATCATTCCCTGCATATATTTAGACCAGAATGCTTTGAAACAGGAACTTAATCACAAGAGGAAATTTGGAAAGAACTCAAATACATGGAGGCTAAAGAGCATCCTACTAAAGAATGAATGGGTCAACCAGGAAATTAAAGAAAGAATTAAAAAAAAATCATGGAAACAAAAGAAAATGAAAACACTATTGTTCAAAACCTTTGGGATGCAGCAAAGGCAGCCCTAAGAGGGAAGTATATAGTAATACAAGTCTTTCTCAAGAAACAAGAAGAGTCTCAAATACACAACCTAACTTTAAACCTAAAGGAGCTGAAGAAAGAACAACCAATAAAGTCTAAATCCAGCAGAAGAAGAGAAATAATAAAGATTAGAGAAGAAAACAATGAAATTGAAACCAAAAGACAGAACAGATCAATGAAACTAGGAGCTTGTTCTTAGAAAGAATTAGTAAGATTGATAAACCCCTAGCCACAGGTACCAAAAAGAAAAAGAGAAAGGACCCAAAAATATAAAATCATTAATGTAAGAGGAGAGATCACAACCAACACCAAAGAAATACAAACAATTAAAGAACATATTATGAGCAACTATATGCCAACAAATTAGGCAATTGGAAGAAATAGATGCATTCCTAGAGATGTATAAACTAGCAAAACTGAAACAGGAAGAAATAGAAAACCTGAACAGACCCATAAACAGAAAAGAAATTGAAGCAGTCATCAAAAATCTCCCAACAAACAAGAGTCCAGGGCATGATGGCTTCCCAGGGGAATTCTACCAAACATTTAAAGAAGAATTAATATCTATTCTTCTGAAGCTGTTTCAAAAAATGGAAATGGAAGGAAAACTTCCAAACTCTTTCTATGAGGCCAGCATTACCTTGATCCCAAAACCAGGCAAAGACCCCACCCAAAAGGAAAATTACAGACCAATATCCCTGATGAACGTGGATGCCAAAATTCTTACCAAAATACTAGCCAATAGGGTCCAACAGTACATTAAAATGATTATTCACCATGACCAAGTGGGATTTATTCCTGGGATGTAAGCATGGTCCAACATCCACAAATCAATGTGATACACTACATAAATAAAAGAAAGGACAAGAACCATATGATCCTCTCAGTAGATGCAGAAAAAGCATTTGACAGAGTACAGCATCCTTCCTCGATTAAAACTCTTCACAGTGAAGGGATAGAGGGAATATACCTCTATATCATAAAAACCATATTGGAAAAGCCCACAACAAATATTATTCTCAATGGGGAGAAACTGAGAGCTTTTCCCCTAAGGTCGGGAATACAGCAGGGATGTCCACTATCACCACTGCTGTTCAACATAGTACTAGACGTCCTAGCCTCAGCAATCAGACAACAGAAAGAAATAAAAGGCATTCAAATTGGCAAAGAAGACATCAAACTCTCACTCTTCACAGAGGACATGATACTTTATGTGGAACACCCAACATACTCTACCCCAAAATTCGTAGAACTCATACAAGAATTCAGCAACTTGGCAAGATATAAAATCAATGTACAGAAATCAATTGCATTTCTATACACTAATAATGTGACTGATGAAAGAGAAATTAAGGAATCAATCCCATTTACAATTGAATCAAAACCCATAAGATACCTAGGAATAAACCTAACCAAAGAGGCAAAGGATCTGTACTCAGAAAACTATAGAACATTTATGAAAGAAATTGAGGAAGACACAAAGAAATGGAAAAAAGTTCCATGCTCAAGGGTTGGAAGAACAAATATTGTTAAAATTTCTATGACACCTAGAGCTATCTACACATTCAATGCAATCCCTATCAAAATACCATCATCATTTTCCACAGAGCTGGAACAAATAATCCTAAAATTTGTATGTAATCAGAAAAGACCCTGAATAGCCAAAGGAATGTTGAAAAAGAAAACCAAAGCTGGTGGCATCAGAATTCCAGACTTGACGCTCTATTACAAAGCTGTAATCATCAAGACAGTATGTTACTGGCACAAAAAAAGACACACAGATCAATGGAACAGAATAGAGAACCCGGAAATGGATACTTAACTGTATGGTCAACTAATCTTCGACAAAGCAGGGAAGAATATCCAATGGAAAAAAGACAGTCTCTTCAATAACGGTGTTGGGAAAATTGGACAGTCACATGCAGAAGAATGAAACTGGACCATTTCCTTACACCATACACAAAAATAGACTCAAAATGAATGAAAGATCTAAATGTGAGGCAGGAATCCATTAAAATCCTAGAGAAGAACACAGGCAGCAGTCTCTATGATCTCAGCCACAGCAACTTCCTGCTAGACATGTCTCCAAAGACAAAGGAAACAAAGGCAAAAATGAACTATTGGGACTTCATGAAGATAAAAAGCTTTTGCACAACAAAGGAAACAGTCAACAAAACCAAAATACAACTGACAGAATGGAGGAAGATATTTGCAAATGACATATCAGATAAAGGGCTAGTATCCAAAATCTATAAAGAATTTATCAAACTCAAAACCTAAAGAATAATCCAATCAAGAAATGGGCAGAAGACATGAACAGATATTTCTCCAAAGAAGACATACAAATGGCCAAAAAACACATGAAAAAAATGCTCCACATCACTTGCCATCTGGGAAATACAAATCAAAACCACAATGAAATACCACCTCACACCAGTCAGAATGGCTAAAATTAACAACTCGAGAAACAACAGTTGTTGGCAAGGATGCAGAGAAAGGGAAACCTTCTTATACTGTTGGTAGGAATGCAAACTGGTGCGGCCACTCTGGAAAACAGTATGGAGGTTGCTCAAGAAGTTAAAAATAGAGCTACCCTGTGACCTAGCAATTGCACTACTAGGTATTTATCCAAAGGATACAAACATAGTGATTTGAAGGGACACATGCCCCCCAATGTTTATAGCAGCAATGTCCACAATAGACAAAATTTGGAAAGAGCTCAGGTGTCTGTCAACAGATGAATGGATAAAGAAGAAGTGGTATACCCAAAGATACAAATGTAGTGATCCAAAGGGGTATGTGCACCCTGATGTTTATATCAGCAATGTCCACAATAGCCAAACTATAGAAAGGGCCAAGATGTCCATCAACAGATGAATGGATAAAGAAGAGGTGGTATATATATACAATGGAATATTATGCAGCCATCAAAAAAATGAAATCTTGCCATTTGCAACAATGTGGATGGAACTAGAGGGTATTATGCTGAGTGAAATAAGTCAATCAGAGAAAGACATGTATCATATGATCTCACTGATATGGGGAATTCTTAATCTCAGGAAACAAACTGAGGGTTGCTGGAGTGCTGGGGGATGGGAGGGATGGGGGGGCTGGGTGATAGACACTGGGGAGGGTATGTGCTATGGTGAGTGCTGTGAATTGTGTAAGACTGTTGAATCACAGTCCTGTACCTCTGAAACAAATAATATATTATATGTTAAAAAAAAAAAAAAAGAAGAAGATAGTAGGAAAGGAAAAATGAAGGGGGGGAAATCAGAGGGGGAGACGAACCATGAGAGACTATAGACCCTGAGAAACAAACTGAGGGTTCTAGAGGGGAGGGGGGTGGGGGGATGGGCTAGCCTGGTGATGGGTATTAAAGAGGGCATGTATTGAATAGAGCACTGGGTGTTATACACAAACAATGAATCATGAACACTACATCAAAAACTAATGATGTAATGTATGGTGATTAACATAACATAATAAAATTAAAAAAAAAGAAATGGTATAGATATATACAATGGCATATTACTCAGCCATCAAAAGAATGAAATCTTGCCATTTGCAATGACGTGGATGGAACTAGAGGTTATTATGCTAAGTGAAATAAGTCAATCAGAGAAAGACAATTATCATATGATCACATTCATATGTGGAATTTAAGAAACAAAACAGAGGATCACAGGAGAAGAGAGGAAAAAATAAAACAAGATGAAGCCAGAGAGGGAGACAAACCATAAGAGACTAAATTATAGGAAACAAACATGGTTGCTGGAGGGGAGGGAGGTGGGAGGGATGGGTTGATAGATATTAAGGAGGGCATGTGATGTAATGAGCACTGGGCATTTTATAAGACTGGTGAATTACTGACCTCTACCTGTGAAACCAATAATACATTATATGTTAATTAATTGAATTTGAATTAAAAAATGGAAAAAAATCTATCCATTGAATTCTGAATTTTGGATGTGTATTTTTCCATAAGTAATTCCTATTTGTTTTTCTTTATAGATTCCAATTTTCTGTTGAAATTCTTTTTTATCTCTTTTATCTCTTTGATTCATCTTTTCTTTTTTTTCTTGAACATATTAACCATAGTTTTTAAAAGCCCTTATCTACAAACTCTGATATCTGAATCACCTGTTAATCTATTTCTGTATTCCATTTCTTTTTGTTTTAAAATCTTGGTTTTAGGTCATATGGTCCTGTGTGTTGTTATGCTTAATGATTTTTTTATTGAATTGCAGACTTTGTATAATAATCTGTAGAACTTTTTAGATGATGTTGACTTCCACCAGAAAGGCCTCATTCTTTCCTTTGCTAAACAGAGTGTGGGAGAATTATTACTTTAATCCCATAAGGGACTGCATTGAATTCTAGTTTTGGTTAAACTTGGTATGTCTCTGCTGCTCCCTTGTAACTAGGACATAGCTTCTCTAGAGATTTAAACTGAGTGTGTGGCATACCTTCTTTTTTATACCATTGGTAGGCTGTAGAAAAGCCAGTTTTACTTTTCAGAGGTTTTTATATTCTTTTTTAGCCTTATGATTTGTGCATATTCAAAATTTAGCAATTGTATTGAGAAGGATATTAGCCAAGAGTTTGAGACCTTCTAGAGCTCTACTTTTATCACTTTAGCTCTGTGTGACCATGAAAACTATTGCTTTTTCCCCCCCTATCATCTAGCAGCAGCCCTATGCTTAGGGCAAAACTTGAATTTTAAGCTGCAATCAATGGCCAGAATTCTCAAATACCACAACGAATAAGAAGATGCCGGTCACAAATTCATCTATGAGAAGTTCTACCCTTTCTCCAGAATTTTTGTCTTTCAATCTTCATTGCTTCTACAGTTCTAGGTTTTCTAATTGTTCATGAGGGGAGCACTGTTCACCCACAGATAGTCTTTCTCACTATTTTTGCTCCTACCACTGTAATCTGAGCCATTATCATTTCTCATCTGAACTATTGCAATACACTTTTAACTGACCTTCCTTCTTCTGTTCTTCCCATATTTATTTTTTTTTGTAGTTTTTAATTTTATTATGTTATGCTAGTCACCATACAATACATCATTTGTTTTTGATGTGGTGATCCACGATCCATTGTTTTCGAATAACACCCAGTGCTCCATGTAGTACGTGCCCTCCTTAATACCCATCACTGGGCTAATCAATCTCCCCTCCCCCCTCCCCTCTAAAACCCTGTTTGTTTCTCAGGTCCATAGTCTCTCATGGTTCATCTCTCCCTCCAATTCCCCCCGCCCATTTTTCCCTTCCTTCTCCAAATGTCCTCCATGTTATTCCTTATGTTCCACAAATAAGTGAAACCATATGATAATTGACTTTCTCTGCTTGACTTATTTCACTTAGCATAATCTCCTACAGTCCCATCCATGTTGATGTAAAAGTTGGGTATTCATCTTTTCTGATGGCTGAGGAATATTCCATTGTATATATGGACCACATCTTCTTTATCCATTTATCTGTTGAAGGGCATCTCGGCTCTTTCCACATTTTGGCTATTGCGGACATTGCTGCTGTGAACATTGGGGTGCATATGGCCCTTCTTTTCACTACATCTGTGTCTTTGGAGTAAATATCCAGTAGTGCAATTGCTGGGTCATAGGGTAGCTCTATTTTTAAATTTTTGAGGAAACTCCACACTGTTTTCCAAAGTGGCTGTACCAACTTGCATTCCCACCGACAGCGTAAGAGGGTTCCCCTTTCTCCACAACCTCTCCAACATTTGTTGTTTTTTCCCTGTCCATTTTTGCCATTCTAACTGGTGTAAGGTGGTATCTCAGTGTGGTTTTGATTTGGATTTCCCTGATGGCTAATGATGATGAACATTTTTTCATGTGTCTGTTAGCCATTTGTATGTCTTCTTCAGAGAAGTGTCTTTTCATATCTTCTGCCCACTTTTTGACTTGATTATTTGTTTTTTGGGTGTTGAGTTTGAGAAGTTCTTTATAGATCTTGGATACCAGCCCTTTATCTGTAGTGCCATTTGCAAATATCCTCTCCCATTCTGTGGGTTGCCTCTTTGTTTTGTTGACTGTTTCCTTTGCTGTGCAGAAGCTTTTTATCATAATGAAGTCCCAAAGGTTCATTTTTGCTTTTGTTTCACTAGCTTTTGGAGATGTATCTTGAAAGAAGTTGCTGTGGCCGATGTAAAAGACGTTATGGCCTATGTTCTCCTCTAGGATTTTGATGGATTCCTGTCTCATATTGAGGTCTTTCACCCATTTTGAGTTTATCTTTGTGTATGCTATTAGAGAATGGTGGAGTTTCATTCTTCTGCATGTGGCTGTCCAATTTCCCCAGCATCATTTATTGAAGAGAATGTCTTTTTTCCATTGCATGTTTCTTCCTGCTTTGTCAAAGATTATTTGACCATAGAGTTGAGGGTCCATATCTGGGTTCTCCATTCTGTTCCCCTGGTCTATATGTCTGTTTTTGTGGCAGTACCATGCTGTCTTGGCTTTGTAATATAGCTTGAAATCGGGCAACGTGATGCCCCCAGCTTTCTTTTTCAACATTTCCTTGGCGATTTGAGGTCTTTTCTGATTCAATACAAATTTTAAGATTGTTTGTTCCACCACTTTGAAAAATGTCATCGGAATTTTGATAGGGATGGCATTGAAGGTATAGATTGTTCTGGGTAGCATAGACATTTTAACAATGTTTATTCTTCCGATCCATGAGCATGGCATATTTTTCCATCTTTTTGTGTCTTCTTCAATTTCTTTCATGAGTGTTCTGTAGTTCCCAGAGTATAGATCCTTTACCTCTTCGGTTAGGTTTATTCCGAGGTATCTTATGGTTTTTGGTGCTATTGTAAATGGCATCGTTTCTCTAATGTATCTTTCTACAGTTGTGTTGTTAGTGTATAAGAAAGCAACTGATTTCTGTGCATTGATTTTGTATCCTGCCACATTACTGAATTGCTGTATGAGTTCTAGTAATTTGGGGGGGGGGTCTTTTGGGTTTTCCACATAAAGTGTCATGTCATTTGCAAAAAGAGAGAGTTTGACTTCTTTGCCAATTTGAATCCCTTTTATTTCTTTTTTTTGTCTGATTGCTGTTGCTAGGATTTCTAGTACTATGTTGAACAATAGTGGCGAGAGTGGGCATCCTTGATGTGTTCCTGATCTTAAGGGAAACGCTCTCAGCTTTTCCCCATTGAGGATGATATTCGCTGTGGGTTTTTCATAGATGGATTTTATGAAATTGAGGAATGTTCCCTCTAACCCTATACTCTGAAGAGTTTTAATCAGGAAAGGATGTTGTATTTTGTCAAATGCTTTTTCTGCATCAATTGAGAGGACCATATGGTTTTTCTCCCTCCTCTTATTAATCTGTTCTATCATACTGATTTGCGAATGTTGAACCACCCTTGCATCCCAGGGATAAATCCCACTTGGTCATGGTGGATGATCCTTTTAATGTATTGTTGGATCCTATTAGCTAGGATTTTGTTGAGGATTTTGGAATCCATATTCATCAGGAATATCAGTCTGAAATTCTCCTTTTTGATGAGGTCTTTGCCTGGTTTGGGGATTAAGGTAATGCTGGCCTCATAGAATGAGTTTTGAAGTTTTCCTTCTGTTTCTATTTTTTGAAACAGCTTCAGTAGAATAGGTATTATTTCTTCTTTGAATGTTTGGTAGAATACCCCAGGGAATCCATCAGGCCCTGGACTCTTGTTTTTTGGGAGGTTTTTGATCACTGCTTCAATCTCGTTACTGGTTATTGGCCTATTCAGATTGTCAATTTCTTCCTGTTTCAGTCTTGGCAGCTTATAGGTTTCCAGGAAGGCCTCCATTTCATCCAGATTGCTCAGCTTATTGGCATATAGTTATTGATAATAATTTCTAAGAATTGTTTCTATTTCCTTGGTGTTAGTCGTGATCTCTCCCCTTTCATTCATAATTTTATTAATTTGGGTCCTTTCTCTTTTCTTTTGGATAAGTCTGGCCAGTGCTTTATCGATCTTATTAATTCTTTCAAAAAACCAACTTCTGGTTTCGTTGATCTGATCTACTGTGTTTCTGGTTTCTAATTCATTGATCTCTGCTCTAATTTTAATTATTTCTCTTCTAATGCTTGGCTTAGGCATCATTTGTTGCTTTTTCTCTAGTTCTTTAAGGTGTAGAGTTAGTTGGTGAATTCAGGATTTTTCTAGTTTTTTAAGTGAGGCTTGGATGGCTATGTATTTCCCCCTTAGGACCATCTTTGCAGTATCCCCTAAGTTTTGGACCGATGTGTTTTCATTCTCATTGATTTCCATGAATTGTTTAAGTTCTTCTTTGATTTCCTGGTTGACCCAAACATTCTTGAGCAGAGTGGTCTTTAGCTTCCAAGTGTTTGAATTTCTGCCAAATTTTTCTTGTGATTGAGTTCCAGTTTTAAAGCATTGTGGTCTGAGAATATGCAGGAAGTAATCTCAGTCTTTTGGTATCAGTTGAGACCTGATTTGTGACCCAGGATGTAGTCTATTCTGGAGAAAGTTCCATGTGCACTTGAGAAGAATGAGTATTCTGTTGTTTTAGGGTGGAATGTTCTGTATATATCTATGAGGTCCATCTGGTCCAATGTATCATTCAAAGCTCTTGTTTCCTTGTTAATTTTCTGCTGAGATTATATGTCCATTGCTGAGAGTGGAGTATTGAAGTCTCCTACAATTAACGTATTGTTATCAATATGACTCTTTGTTTTGGTTAACAGTTGGCTTATGTAGATGGCTGCTCCCATGTTGGGGACATAGATATTTACAATTGGTAGATCTTCTTGTTGGATAGACCCTTTAAGAATGATATAGTGTCCTTCTGTGTCTCTAATTACAGACTTTAGTTTAAAATCTAATTTGTCTGATATTAGAATTGCTACCCCAGCTTTCTTTTGAGGTCCACTGGCATGGAAGATGGATCTCCATCCCTTCACTTTCAGTCTGGATGTATCTTTAGGTTCAAAATGAGTCTCTTGTAGGCAGCACATGGATGGGTCCTGTCTTTTTATCCAATCTGCAACCCTGTGCTGTTTTATGGGAGCATTTAGGCCATTCACGTTGAGAGTGATTATTGAAAGATATGAATTGTCATCATGTTGCCTGTGAAGATGTTGTTTTTATAGATTGTCCCTGTAAATTTCTGCTGTATATCACTCTTGGGGTCTTTCTCCTTTCATAGAACCCCCCTTCATATTTCTTGCAGGGCCAGCTTAGTGGTCACATATTCTTTCAGTTTCTGCCAGTCGTGGAAGCTCTGCATCTCTCCATCCATTCTAAATGAAAGCCTTGCCGGATAAAGTATTCTTGGCTGCATGTTCTTCTCATTTAGTACCCTGAATATGTCTTGCCAGGTCTCTGTGACGTTATTCTGATGTTCCTCCCTCTGTATGTAAGGAATCTCTTCCCCCTAACTGCCCTTAAGATGGTTTCCTTGGTTCTAAGATTTGCAAGTTGTACTATTACATGCTGGGGTGTTGGCCTGTTTTCCTTGATCTTGGGAGGGGTCCTCTCTGCCTCTAGGATGCGAATGTTTGCTTCATTCCCAGATTAGGGAAATTCTCAGCTATGATTTGCTCAAATACATCTTCTAGTCCTCTCTCTCTCTCCACTCCCTCCAGGATTCCAATTATTCTGACATTGGAGCCCTTCATGGTGTCACTTATTTCTCTGATTCTATTTTCATGGATTCTGAGTTGTTTTTCCCTGGCCTCCTCTTTTCCCTTTTTATCTATTATATTGTCTTCCAGGTCGCTTATTCATTCTTCTGCCTCACTTAGCCTAGCTGTTAGATTATCTAGATTGGATTGGATCTCATTGATAGCATTTTTAAGTTCTGCCAATTCAGCTTTCATTTCTGCCCTTAGAGACTCTATGTTGCCATTAATTGATTTCTCCATTCTAGCTATTGTCTTCACAATTGCTAGCCTGAATTCCATCTCCAACATCTTGATTATATCTGCATCCATTTGTAAATCTGCAGTATAAGTCATAATCTCTGGGTCTTTTCTATTTTGGGGGTTCCTCCTCCTAGTCATTCTGTTGAGGGGTGGTTGAGGGAATGTATAGAGTCAAAATTATTGACCAGAACCCATGCAAGATGTACCTGTTTTCTAGGGACCTTAGGGGTGCTGGCCTCTTGTTTTTCCAGCCTGTCTTCTGGGGGAGGGGCCTGCTGTGCTGTTACTCAGGCAACCCTGTTTGGGCAGAGTTGCCCTGCCCCCCTGTGGCAGGGGATGGGCTCAGTGGGAATCAGTCTGGGGGGCTTTTGTTCTCTGGCAGCTTACCCTGGCGGCTTTCTGTGTCTCTTCCATGAGTCAGAGCAGAAGAGACCATTTCCAACCCTCTGCCTCAGAGCAGAGAGACCGCAGTCTGTTCTTCAGTGAGCTCTCCAGGCCACACTGTCTCCGTTTCTGTCCATGCTGCTATAAACTGCAGTGTCCTGGGTTGTGTGTCCCTCCACAGCGCTCCCAGTCCTGCCTCCAGGTCGGGGCACTTCTCTGCCCTTTGTGCTTCTAAAAATCGCCTGCCTCTCCTAGTTCACGTGCTGGACCCCGCTGCTCTGGGTTTCTGCCCTGCTGCTACTGGTCTGCAAGTCTGTGCCCCATCCCCAGCTAGCGAGGCTTTCACTCACCGGTGGTGTAGGATCCCTAAGGCCAGGCACCCTCCTGCTGCTATTTATCCTTTGATATCTGCCTGTAGAATCACTGCTCCCTGCTTTGTACCTCAAAACCAATTGCCTGTGATATTCTGTTTGTAGAGATCCAGATCTTCTTACATCTCAGGCTGATTTCGTGGGTGCTCAGAGTGGTCTGGTAGATATCCAGCTCAATTCCGGGGACCAGTTGAAATAGGGTCCCCTACTCCTCTGCCATCTTTCCTCTCTCCCCAGATAATGTAATCATTTTGTTCCAAATTTTCCAACCACTCCTCATTTTCTCTCAGTAAAATTCAAAGCCCTTTAATATCCTACAAGACTATAGATGACCTGGCCTCTTCTTTGATCTCATCCTTTCCTAGTGCTTTCTCCTTTACTGTATCCAGCCATTCTGGACACTTTAATCTTCCTTGGAAAAGCCAGACACATTTCTGACTTAGCTTCTTATCCCTGGATGTTCCCTCTACTTGGAGCACAGTTTCCTCTAATATCTGTATTGTTAATGCTTTTACCTCCTTAAAATTTCTGCTCAATTGTCACTTTTTCAAAGAGACCTATGCTGATTACCCTATTTTAAATTTCAATGGCAACACCTATCTTTCACCTAGACAAGACTGATTCCCCTTATTCTGTAGTACTTTTATGTTTTCCCATGGTGATTTTCACTTTATAACATACTTTATACTTTACTTTTTAATCTGTTGTTTATTTTATTTTCCACCATCACGCTCTCCTCTATAACATAAGCTCCACAAAGACATGGTCTTTGTTTTATTCATGGATGTATTTCAAACTCCTTCAATAGAGCCTGGCATATAAGAGACAATTTATAAGTATTTGACAATGATTGAAAAAATATGTCACATGTAATTATTTGGATCTTTTCAAATGCACTACTTGAAAATATAGAGCTAAATTTAATTTAGACACAATCAACACAGACCTTGATATATTGCTCAGATGACTCCCTATATGAAACTTACTCTAAAATTCTTAGAGTTAAAAACTCACTCAAATTCTATTCAATTTTGATTTTTCGAATTTATTTGAAAATGGGCTATGTATCTACTCATTTCTCTTTCAGATTTACAGTTACTGGTAAAGGCAATACTCTGTAAAAATAAGAAAATCTCCAGAGTCTCTTTCTATCTACCATTTACTGTAGAGAATTAGATAGAACTATATGAGATGCAAATAGAATAGGCATTTCAAAAATAAAAACACATTCTCTTTTGGGGATCTTGTCCTTTGGAAGCTGCTACTGTACTCCATATTAGCTCTGTCTTTTTATTCATTCATTCATTCTCAAGTTTTTATTTCAATTCCAATTAGTTAACATACAGTGTAACATTAGTTTCACGTGTTACAATACAGTGATTCATCACTTACATATAACACCCAGTGTTCATCACAGTATATTAGTGCTTACTTGCTATATCTTCTGGACAATTTAGGAAACAGATGTTATTCTTTCAATCTAATGATAGAAATGAGTCTGAAATGGTGAGATAATGTTTTCTTTCTAGAAAGAAATCTATTAAAAGCTAAGTCTCCTCCTTCTGATCACTTAGTATTATTCAACCCCACTCCCCTTCCCCACTCCCATACCACCCTGAATTCAAGGCTTCAGCTTTAGAAACTACTAGGGGGCAGAACAGGAAATACTGTTTCTTTTGGAAGAAGATCAGGTAAACAGAAAGTGAGAAAATACGTACAGCTTCCAAACTTCAGTGGGCAGGCATGCACATCCATAGGAAAATCTTCCAAATGCATGGGGCACTCAGCATGAATTGTTAACCTAAAAGAAAGGAGAACAGAAAATGAGATTAAGCTAAAATGAATGGTGGTAAACACAGCTGAATGTCCATTCACCAGCGATGGGGTGCCCCTAAGAATAATGGGATTTTGTTTATACTGAGATTGAAGTCTTTATGAACACAAGGGATGGATTAAATGAATTAGAGAGCCTCTCAAAGCAGCATTCAGATTTTTAGATCAGATTTGAATTCCACCTTACCACCTTTAGAAAAACAAATATAATTATTTGCCTTAGCTGAGCTCCCTCACCCAGCCCTCCTCCTCAAAGAAGGCTGAAAACACCAGGTCCTGACTCATTCACTCCTGATAGCAGTTTAATTATTTATTAAATAATTCTCAGCAGGCTATCAAGTGAGTTAACCAATTTAAAGACTGCACTGGAAAGGAGAGATGAATATCTTTACCTTGATAATGAACAGGTACAAAAGATGGCTCTGCTGTTCACAGCAACTGTTATAGCTTTGTTGAAGGAGATGACTCTTGGAGAACACATACATACACACACACACACACACACAACTGGCCAGGAAAAAAAATACAAAGGTAATGGAGGACATCAAAAACCTCGGAGGTTAAGTCTAGAGAGCTCATGCTTTCTTTATAGGAACAACATGTAGGAGAGACTGCATGGACTCCTCAATGAAAATCTGAATGGGGTATGATTTGTCATGCCCACATATTCATTTTCCTGCATTAGTCTGCTTAAATAATCTATTCTAAGATTTCCCCTATGATTTCTTTAAAGAATTTTGAGCCTCAACCTCCCTTGGCCTAGATAGTAACCTCCTATGTAGAAATGGGACCTACACAGCAGAAATTCAGAGTTCTTTGGAGCCTAGCTCTGATGAGTTATTTCTAGCTAATCAGTATATCTCCTGGTTATACTAGATTCAATCTATGCCATCCTCTTGGAGTTCTAGGGGGCCAACTGGCCAGCATCTCCAATCCTAGTTAATTGTTAAACCTGGTGAATGTGTAACACTTCACAAATGATCAGAGGAGCAATACTAGATATTGCGCAAAGCAGGCTGATTAAAACAAGCATGCTCAGGTGTGTATTAGCAAGAACTCTAGACTAAATGGCAGAAACCAAGTGTATGCTCTTCAACAAATATGTATCCATCTTATTTTTAGTTCTCCCATCTAAACATTAAGAGGAACTAGATGGCAAGTGTCCTTGCAGATCTAACTAATCCCTTCAATATTTATAAAATTTTCCATGTTGTCTAGGACAAAAGCTTAATTCTCAAGTTAGCCTGCAATATCCCAAAAATCCACCTTTTATTTTTAAGGCATAAAGGGGATTTCATAATTCAAAGAATTTGACACACAAAAAATGTATTTCACTGATAAACCTGTTCCTCGTGTTGGATACTTAAAAGATTCCATGAAGGTTTAATAAAGAAAATTGTGTTCCTTCTTTCCACTTATATTAGTATTTCCAGGATACTGCCTTTTATGAGTAATGCCAAGGGGAAATTACTTTATGTCTACCCGGCAGTCCTGGGGACATGGCAAATAAGACCACAATAAATAGATTATCAAAGCAAGATGCAAAGGGCACTGATTTCTGATTAAGAGTGGAACTGATTTATATAACTTTTCTCTCTTCCTTCCCATATACTTCTTGCCCATCCTACCTAGCCACAGAGTAGAGAGGAGAAAGCAGATGTTGGTGAGGGCAGGGTACTTCACAAGCCAGATTATGCTGTGCTTTCATTCGTTCTTAAACACATCCTACTGCTCTCTGACATCCCATGTCATACTGTCTTCCCTTCTTCCTTTCTTCTTCCTCTTTACCTTGCTTCAAATTTCAAGATCCCTTCAAGCTTTTCTATAGCATAAAGCAGCCTGACTATACCCAGGCTAATATCCTCATCACTACAATCTATGTCATAAATATATCCGTCCCCTCCAAAACTTTCCTTCCACCCTCTTATTATTATTGTTGTTATTGTTTTGTGTGACAAGAACACTTAACATAAGATCTGCCCACTGAGCAAATTTTTAAGTATACCATTGAATATTGTTAATTGAGAAAAGGACCTGAATAGACATTACTCCAAAGAAGGCATACAAATGGACACAGGTATATTAAAAGGTGCTCAACGTCACTAATCATCAGGGAAATACAAATGAAAATCACAATGAGATATTACCTCTTACCTGTTAGATAGGCTATTATCAAAAAGACAAGAGATAACAAGTGTTGATGAGGATGTGGAGAAAAGACAATCTTGTGCACTGTTGGTAGGAATGTAAATTGGTGCAGTAACTCTGGAAAACAGTATAGAGGTTCTTCAAAAAATTAAAAATAGAATTACCATAGGAGCCAGCAATCCTACTTTTGGGAATATATGTCCAAAGTTACTGAAATCAGGATTTCAAAAAGATATCTGCACCCCAAAATTCATTGTAGCATTATCCACAATAGCCAAGACATGGAAGCAATCTAAGTATCCATCAATAGGTGGATAAGAAAATGTATATACATACAATGGAATATTATTCAGCCTTAACAAAAGAAAGAAATCCTGCCATTTTCAACCACATTGATGAACCGATAGGACACTGTGCTAAGTGAAATAAACCAGACAGAGAAAGACAAATACTATATAGGATCTCCCTTATATGTGGGATCTAAAATAGTCAAACTCATAGAAGCAGAGAGTAGAATGGTGGTTGCCAGGGGCTGGTGGGGAGGGAATGGGGAGATATTAGTGAAAAGTACTAAGTTTCAGTTTTGCAAGATGAATAAGTCCTAGAGATCTATTGTACAGCAAATGATCTTTAGTGGGCTTTTCAAGAAAGGTCAGAAACCCCTCAAAATGTGACATTCAGATCATAGGGACTCAGTTCCACTCCATGGTTTGGCCTGCTTTGATCTTTATGCAAAAACGAGACAGGAAGTTAAGAGGCAATCCAGGAAATTCTTTTCTTTGGGGGTAAAAGATACAGATAGAAAGGAAGCCTTTTTTTAGCCCTGCATGTGTGCATACATGGGTGCACAAGCACACACACCCTCCCCTCCATTACTGCTCTCATTTCACTGTGTTTTGCAGCATCCTGGCTCCCTTGTCACCCTACCATTTGCTGCGCAAAAGCTGGTTTCTATTCCACCATAGTAAAAAGTTAGTTTTATTACTACTATGGCCCCCTAACTAGTCTCTGCTGTCACCCTTTCCCCTTATAGTATATTCTCTACACAAGAGCCTTCTAATGCTTCCTCATCTTTTTGTAAAATATTTTATTTATTTGACAGAGAGAGCACACAAGCAGGTGGAGCAGCAGGCAGAGGGAGAAGGAGAAGCAGGCTCTCCACTGAGCAGAGAGCCCAATGTGGGGCTCAATCTCAGGACCCTGGGATCATGACCTGAGCTGAAGGCAGATGCTTAACCGGCTGAGCCACCCAGGTGCCCCTAATGCTTCTTCATCTTATACAGACTAAAGCCAAAATCCTTTCCATGGCTAATAGGGTCTTGTATGACCTTGTTATCTGTTCCTCTCTGGCTTATCTCCTACAATGCCCTCCCTTCTCCACTTTGTTCCAGCCAAACTGGCTTCCTTGCTGCTCTTTCAACATGCCAGGCTCTCTTACAGCATGGCCTTTGCACTTGTTATGCCCTCATACCTCTTTCAAGTCTTTGCTTAATTACTGTCTTCTAAATGAGGCCCACCCTGACCTCCACTCAGCTTACTATCTACCTTAGGTTAGTAAACCTTACCATCCTCTTTCTTTTACCATAGCACATAACATATAACATGCCATACATTTATTTTTTCTATTTATCATTTTTTTCTCCTTACTATAAGGTTATGGGTCTTTGCCTTGTTTTCTCTTTGATGTGTGCCAGGAGCTTAGCACATTACCTAGCACATTGTAGGTGTTCAATACATATCCACTGAATGAATGAGTTAATGAATGAGTTTTCTTTCCTAAAAGCATGTATTTCTATGGGGATCTTGCAGAGAAGAGGTGTAGGCTGGGCAGACAGGGTTTAGGTATTTTTAGGGTTCCAGGCAAAAGCATCTTAATATGATTCCTTAATATGATTCCTTAATAATATCTCAACTTATTCTCTTCAGTGGGCATATAGCCTCTTTCATGGAATTTCAGAGCAGAAAGAGCCTTAATAAAAACATCCAGTTTTATCCCCTCAGATGTTTTATATATGATGAAACAGAAGGGAAGGAAATTGTCCATATCACCCAACAAATCTGGTCCAGAACTGACTAAAAGTTTCCTGATTCTTTGGTGTAGTCCTCAAATAATTTTTGATCACCATCTATGTGCCAGCTAATATTCTAAGCAATGTAAGTATATTAGTAAACATACCAAGAGTGCTGACCTCTTAGAGCTTACATTTGAGTAAAGGGAAGACAAAAAAATTAAAAAGATAAATCAATCAATCTCTCAATCATATAGTATAGCAAAAGGTAATATGCCGCAGGAAGAAAAATAATATGTGAATAGAAAGTATTGGGGAAGGATTGCAATTTTTAATAGGGTGTTCAGGGAATACCTCACTGAGTAGGTGACATTTAAGCAGTAACCTGAAGGAAATGAGAGTGAGCCTTATAGACACTTGGAGGAAGAACATTCAAAGTAGAGGGAGTAACAAAGTAGAGGGAGTAAGCTTGAGGTAGAAGTTAGTCCAGTGTATTCAAGGAAAAGCAGCTAGGCCACTGTGGCTACAGTGGAGAGATGAAGAGAAAAGATTAATAGAAGACGAATTTAAAAAGGAAACTATGGGAAATGGACTAGATAGTACAAGACCCTTCGAGGATATTTTGGTTTTCACCTTAAATGAAATGTGGAGGTATTGCACAATTTTGAGTAGAATGGTGATTTGATCTAACATTTTAGGATTATTCTGACAGCTGTGTGAAGGATAACTTGAAGGGCAACAGCAGGAAGATGAAATTCAGCACCAATTTATGATCCAAAACTCTCAAAAAAACTAGAAATAGAAGGGAATTTTCTCAACTAATAAGGAACATTTATGAAAAATCTACATCTAGACCATACTTTATGATAAAAGACTATTTTCTCCTATGACCAGGAACAAGATAAGGATGTCCACTCTCTGCAACTAAAGTATTCTGAAATTACATATTGGTGATGGCTGCACAACCCTGTAAATATACCAGAAAACATTTACTTTTACACTTTAAAAGAGTGAATTATAGGACATGTGGATCATATTTAAGTAAAGCTGTTTAAAAATTTAGGCAAGCTATGGGGTACCTAGGTGGCTCAATTGGTTAAGCATCTGTCTTTGGCTCAGGTCATGATCTCATGGTTCTGGGATCGAGCCCCACACTGAGCCCTGCACCTATCCCCGAGTCTGCTCCTTCCCACTGCTCATGCATGTGCTCTCTCTCTCTCTCCCTCTCTCTCAAATAAATAAGTAAATAAAATCTTTAAAAAAATTTAGGCAAGCTAAAAAAGTTAAAGACATAAAAAAATGGAAAGTAAAAAAAGCAAAACTTTCTTTAATTGCAAATAACAGGTTTTAGATATTCCATGTTTATAGAAGTCCTAACATCATTAAGATTCTCTCCAAATTGATCAATAGATTCAACACATTTCTTATCAAAATCTCAGAAGCTTTTTTTTATAAAAATAGCAAGCTGATCCTAAAAGTTATATAGGAATACAAAGGATCTAGAATAGGCAATACATATTTAAAAAGAAAAAAAAAACTGTACTTTCACTTCCCAATTTCAAAACATACCAATAAGCTACAGTAATCAATATGGCATGGGTTTGTTCTAAAGCTAGGCAATATAGATCAAAGGAAAAGAATATAAAGTCCAGAGATAATTTCCACATATATGGTCAATTGACTTTGACTAAGGTTCAAGGCAATTCAGTGCAGAAAAAAATAGTATTTTCAATAAATGGTGCTGGGAAAATATCTACATGCAAAAAAAAAGAACATATCATATCAGAAACAAAAATCAACTCCAATGGAACATAGGTCAAATTTTAAGAGCTAAAAGTTCTAAAAAAATTATAGGAGAAAATCTTTGTAACCTGGAGTCAGGCAAAGATTTCTTAGACTGCCAAAAGTATGAGCTATAAAAAAATAAAAAGTATGATAAAATGGACTTCAACAAAATTTAAACATTTTGCTTTTCAAAAGACACCATAAGAAAATAAAAAGACAGCCATAAGGTGGGTAAATACATTTGTGAATTGTATGTTGATAAATAATCTATATTAAAAACATAAATAATTCTTACAACTCAAAAATGAGAAAAACAGCCCAATTTGAAAATGAGCAAGATATTTAAATATAATTTAATAAAAATATATATATACATTTAAAAAATTATGCAATACTTCCACATTTAATAAAAAATATTCTGTCAACTAATAAGGACATAAAAAGATACTCAACATCATCAGCCATTAGGGAAGTGCAAATTAAAATCACAGTGAGATACTGCTACATGTGTATTAGCATGGCTAAAATAAAAAAGACTGACAATATCAAGTGTTTACAAGAATTTGGAGAAAATGGATCCTCATAAATCACTGGTGGAAATGTATAATGCTAAAGCACAATTTGGAAAACATTATGTCAGTTTCTTCAAAAGTTAAATATATACTTCCTATAAAATCCTGTGGTTCCACTCTACTTCTCTGTTATCTAAGAGAAATGAAAACAGATGTCCACAGAAAGACCTGTTCATAACAGAATTATTTATGATAGCCAAAAGGTGGAAACAACCTAAATGTCCATCAAATAATGAATGAATGAAATGTGGTATATTCACACAATAGGATATTAGTCATCAATGAAAAGGAATAAGGACAACAACATGGGGGCACTTGGGTGGCTCAGTTGGTTGAGCGACTGACTCTTGACTTCCATTCAGATCATGATCTCAGGCTCAAGATCGAGCCCAGCATCAGACTCTGCACTGGGTGGGAGCCTGCTTAAAATCCTCTCTGTCCCTCTCTCTCTGCCCCTCCTCCTGCTCACACACTCCCACTCACTCTCTCTCTCTAAAAAATTTTAAATAAATAAGGACAACAACATGGATGAATCTCAAGTGCATTATGCTAAGTGAAAGTAGGCAGACACAAACGGTCACATACTGTATGTTTCCATTCACAGTAATTGTCTAGGAAAGGCAAATCTATAGAGACAGGAAGTAGATTAGTGGCTGCCTGAGGCTGGGGTTGAGAATGGATGGTGACTACAAATTTTTGGAGAATTTCTTTTAGAGGTGATAGAAATATTCTAAATCTAGATTATGGTTATAGTTGCACAACTCTAAATTTACTAAAAATCATTGAATTGTACACTTAACACATAAATTTTATCATATGTAAATAATATTTCAAAAAGAGCTCTTATAAAATTAAAAAAGCAAGAGAGGCATTATAGCATAACCTTTAAGAGCATGGATTCCAAAGATAAACTATAAGATTTACAACCCAACCCTACTGCATATAGTAGCTATATGCAAGTTATTTCAGTTCTCTGTGCTTGTTAGCTTATATTTTACAAATGCTGATTAAAGCTCTAAAACTGGATAGTATTATGAAGGAAGACAAGAAGTCTAAGAGCTAAGATTTAGGGTACAATAATTGGATTAATGTCTTTTACAATGAATCCTAACACCAGTGATTCTCAGTATCTCATCTATTTCCTATAGTATGCACTACCCATGAATAATATAAATTTTACCACCAGCAGAAGGTATGTACCAGAATCTCAAAGTGGGAAGGAGGCATGAAGTAAGGAGGTAAACAACAGGCTGAATATGGTGGTTTGAAAATGTTTACTCCAATGATAAGCTATGTCATCTCATTAAGAATCCCTGCTATTGAGAAAGACATGTATCATATGATCTCACTGATATGAGGAATTCTTAATTGTAGGAAACAAACTGAGGGTTGCTGGAGTGGGGGGTGGGGTGGGAGGGATGGGGTGACTGGGTGATAGACACTGGGGAGGGTATGTGCTCTGGTAAGCGCTGTGAATTGTGCAAGACTGTTGAATCTCAGATCTGTACCTCTGAAACAAATAATGCAATATATGTTAAGAAAAAAAAAAAAAAAGAAGAAGAAGGTAGCGGGAGGGGAAGAATGAAGCGGGGGAAATCAGAGGGGTAGATGAACCATGAGAGACGATGGACTCTGAAAAACAAACAGGGTTCTGGAGGGGAGAGGGGTGGGAGGATGGGTTAGACTGGTGGTGGGTATTGAGGAGAGCACATTCTGCATGGAGCACTGGGTGTTATGCACAAACAATGAATCATGGAACACTTCATCTAAAACTAATGATGTAATGTATGGGGATTAACATAAGAATAATAAAAAAAAAAGAATCCCTGCTATTGACTTAAAGCCACTGAGTAAATAGTTTCTCTTCTACTCCTTAGGAATTGAGACAAATTTGTGACTTGGTTATTTGGTGCCTTATCTCATCCCCACTGGAAATATCTAAGTACATATCCAAAATGAATACACATATCAGAGACTATTATTATACTATTTGATTATTTTTCTATTATATCATTGACACAAAAGCCAGTGTTTATATTTACTATATAGTGCTTTGCATTTTTATGATTTTTTGGTACATATTTGTCTCCTAAACTAGATTGAATACCACATGTAAGTCACTTGCTTTTATTTTATTTTTTTTAAGATTTATTTATTTATTTATTTGACAGAGAGAGATACAGTGAGAGAGGGAACACAAGCAGGGGGAGTGGGAGAGGGAGAAGCAGGCCTCCCGCAGAGTGGGGAGCCCAATGCGGAGCTTGATCCCAGGACCCTGGGATCATGACCTGAGCCGAAGGCAGACGCTTAATGACTGAGCCACTCAGGTGCCCCATAAGTCACTTGCTTTTAGATGGGAATGCACCCAATGCAGTAATCCAACAAGAAAAAAATTCCAACTCAGATGCTATTGCATCCATGTTCTCAGTGCCCATTTGCCTTTGGCCCGAGAAAGCGATCCTCCCAGAAAATGAGTCTTTGGTCCTCATATCTTAATACTTCTCACTTTACTAAGCCACATGCCCATTTCTTTATCCTTCTACTACTGCAATGTCTAGAACACATTCCTTATCTAGCACACTGTGGAGGTATACACATAACATTTGTACACCTCAAAATATATACTCAAAGAGTTTTAAAAATTATAAAATGAATATGAATCAAAATGAATCACCTAGTTATTAATTGCTCCACAGGAAAACATCACATTATTTCTAGAGTTTTGCATATAGAATACCAATTTGTTTTAAAGTAGAGGCATAACATAGGAAAAAATTCTAAAGAAGTTTCTGAACTTACTGAAGTTCTAAAGGCTAAAGATCTAAATTTTATTAATTATATGCACTAATTGTTCAGTGAGATGGTCAACACAATAAGAGTAATAAAGGAAGAAGCATACATTTAGTAGGGCACAGGGTCTCTGGAGTTCAGTATGAGCCTTACTGTAGGCAATATGTCACCTAGGCATTTTAGAAATGGAACAATCTGCTCTGAATTCTGAGAAATGTTCTTTATAAAAAACAAAAGGTAGAAAACACTACTTCAGAAGTGGTTGAAGTGCTAGGCAGGCTCTTTCTATGACCATATAGTAAAGGGCAGGATGTGAGATTTATGATGAAAAAGAAAAGAGAGTAAATCATTACTAGCCATTATCAGTAGAGGATGAGCCATTTCAAATATATAACCACCAAACACCCAAACCAAGCAGCACATTAGTCATAAGAATCCCATTTGTCTGCAGGCTTACCATTAAATCCTCTAGCTATAGGCAAAAGGCTTTAGTACACTGGAAGGCCCTTGGGCTTCCTAATTGGAAGACCATCGTGTTACCACTGCATTTAGCCTTTTAGTGAGCACATAAAAGTTTTAACAATTCCCTCAGATGTGTAGCTCCAGGCTCATTTTCCGACATTCACACTTTTCCCCTTTCCAGCCATCAGCGGATATGAGTGATTTCACACACAAAGCTCTCATGTTTCTGTCTTTGCACACATTGTTTTTTTTCTGCCTGAAATGTCATTTCCTTTGATATGTGTGACAAATTTCTTTCAAGTCTTTGCTCAAATACTACCTCTTCCATGATGTTTTGTACATGTGCTGTGGGCATAGTAAGTTCTCCAGCTCACAGAAATCCCAGAGCACTTTGGACAAATACCTTAGTTCATAGCACTGTTGAAATAACTTTCTAGGCCCAAGATGGAGCAATAAACTGAAACTTAGATAACTTCTGTGTTCCTGTAAATATTCTACTTGACCAGAAACACAGTATATCCAGTCAGCCAATCCCCAAACACCAAGCCAACTCTGGACCTTTTCATCCCAAACAAGGTTGACTATGTGGCCTTGGCCAATCAGATATTTTCTGTTTTTCTCTTCCTAGTTCTTTATTTTTTGTCCTACAAAAGCTTTCTGTCTTCTGCCCCATTTTTCAGTTTTGCAAAAGGAGACTGTCCACTTCATGAAGTGAAATAGTTTGTTAGTATTAACTAAATTGTTTTCTTTAATCATTTTTAACAGCACATAAGATTGTCAGTATCTGTTTATGTGTCTGTCTTCTGAACAGAACTGTAACTTTAGAGAAGGGTCTCTATTTATCATTGTAATTCTATCTCTACAATGGTGGCTGGCCCATAGGAGATAGGCAATAAATGTTTCTTGACTTACTAAATATTTCTGCAATATAGAGCAGTTATTTTCAGTCCTGTTTCCCCAGAAGAAGAGACTGGGGCCCAGAGAGGGGAAATGCCTTGTCCATGGTTACATGCTCATATTGGCCAGGGTTGGGACTCTTACCCAGAGCTCCTAATTCCTACTCTAAAGTTCATTTCACTACAACATACAGTCTCCACTCTGTCTAGGAGTAGCATCTAAAATAGCTTCATTCTTTGGAATTAGAGGGACTCTTCTGGTGATCTGTAAATCCTCTTCCCCCTTGTGTTAGAATGAGCTTTTTACATAGACTCAATCTGTCTGGAGATCAGCTTCTTGCCTTTAAAAAATAAAAGCAATTCTTATTATTACAAGGCCCTGATTTCCTCTTGCAGCTGACCACTTGTGAATACATTTTTTCTTTCCTCTTTCCAATTCAGTGCCAGTTCCCCTGTAAAGCCCTCCCATATCTGGACCCATGCCTCTAAGTCATAATGAAACCGGTACTCTTTAGTTTACAGCACTTCATTGTTGGCTTTTTGTGAAAATTCCATTATGCCTCATAGTACAGTGAATGATGTGTCCTATCTTTCCTGTCAGGATATGAGCTCATGGAAGGTAGGAATTGATATCACCACACAGAGTACACAGTATAATTTGTGATTGACTAAGGACTTGTAGTATTACTTGCATCTCACCTCACTGTAAGCTTTCTCAGAGCCCAAAATGAGCCACTCTACATCTTCTATGTCCTTACCCCTGTTCATTAGAGTGAGGCTCACTAAAGTATGGTTCTGTGAGTCAGAGTCAGTTTCTAGCTTAATGAAAGAGGAACTACAGTTGGAATCCCCTAGAGCAAAAGCCATTTCGAAAAAGGACTGTGTGAAGCAAAGCTATCAGTGCTTGGTTGATCTGATTACATTAAATCCTATAGAGCTAACTTAACAATGTGGCCCAAATGCCTTCCCTGCTTTCTGGCCATTTCAGAGGCAATCTCTATTATAAAGATTCATGTGCAAGTTATTTGCATCTAAAGTAGGAAGAGACTAGCTTTACTGTTAACATTTTCACAATTTGTCTTTGAAATAATTTGTCTTTGGAAATCCCAAGTACATAAACAAAACTGACCCATTCATATAATCAAAGAATAAAGGAAGGCATGAATGTCTGAATATGACAGGAAGATTCTTTTAATTGCTTCAAAAAATGCCACTTTCTTCTCAGTGATGCTAAATGAAAAGTTAGTTCTTGTTTTCTTTAATTTTCAGCTAAATGTAGGATACTATCAATGTGTAGCTTAACACAAAAAGACACCTTGTGCAATGTATTCAATTTTATAAAATCCCATTGAATCAAAGTTCTGAGTTTCAGACCTGAATTTCCAATTGCAGCTTGTCATATCCACCTCAGACTCATTATGTTTAAACTTTATATCCCTTACATTCCTCTTTTGTTGTTGTTGTTGTTTAATTTTATTTTATTATGTTAGTCACCATACATCATTAGTTTTTGATGTAGTGTTCCATGATTCATTGTTTGCGTATAATACCCAGTGCTCCATGCAATACATACCCTCCTTAATACCCATCACCAGGCTAACCCACCCCCCCAATCCCCCCCAAAACCCTCAGTTTGTTTCTCAGAGTCCATAGTCTCTCACGGTTGGTCCTCCCCTCTGATTTCCCCCCTTCATTTTTTCCTTCCTACTATCTTATTTTTTTAACATATAATGTATTGTTTCAGAGGTACAGGACTGTGATTCATCAGTCTTACACAATTCACAGCACTCATCATAGTACATACCCTCTCCAATGTCCATCGCCCAGCCACCCTATCCCTCCCACCCCCCACCACTCCAGCAACCCTCAGTTTGTTTCCTGAGATTAAGAGTCTCTTATGGTTTGTCTCCTTTGATTTCATCTTGTTTCATTTTTTCCTCCCTTCCCCTATGCTCCTCTATCTTGTTTCTTAAATTCCTCACATCAGTGAGATTATATGATACTTGTATTTCTCTGATTGACTTATTTCACTTAGCATAATATCCCCCCACCCCCGTCCCCTCTAGAATGATAGGGATTGCTTTAAATGTCTAGGTAGCATAGACATTTGCACAATATTTGTTCTTCCAATCCATGAGTATATAATGTTTTTCCATTTCTTTTGTCTTCCTCAATTTCTTTCATGAGTACTCTATAGTTTTCTGAGTACAGATTCTTTGCCTCTTTGGTTAGATTTATTCCTAGGTATCTTATGGTTTTGGGTGCAATTGTAAATGGGATCGACTCCTTAATTTCTCTTTCTTCTGTCTTGTTGTTGGTGTATAGAAATGCCACTGATTACTGTGGACTGATTTTATATTGTGCCACTTTACTGAATTCCTGTATGAGTTCTAGCAGTTTTGGAGTGGACTCTATTGGGTTTTCCACATAAAGCATCATATCATCTGCAAAGAGTGAGAGTTTGACTTCTTTGCTGATTCAGATGCCTTTTATTTCTTTTTGTTGTCTGATTGCTGAGGCTAGGACTTCTAATATTACATTGAATAGCAGTGGTGATAGTAGACATCCCTGCCATGTTCCTGACCTTAGGGGGAAAGCTCTCGAGTTTTTCCCCATTGAGAATGATATTCACTGTGGGTTTTTCATAGATGGCTTTTATGATATTGAGGTATATATTACAATCCTTTCTTAGAGAAAGTGGTGGGATGGAGTAGAGAAAAAACTGTTTGCTATAACCTAAGAGTGACTTCAGTTTCTGTACCTACCTTCTTAATCACAATACTGCATGCATTGTGTAATGCATAATCACTGCCATGAGAAATGAGATAAATACATGTGAGGCACCTAGCACATCACCTGGTATATATAAAGTCTTAAATAAGTGTAAGTTCTCTAAACACACTTTGCTCTCTACAAAATATCTGTTGCTTCTTCTACATTGCTTTTAAAAAAATAGTAACACCACAATCTTCTTGGTATCCAGGGAGAATATGTAAGGGACAATCTCAATATACCCTCTTCCTCATTACCCCATATCTGTTGGACACCAAGTTCTTTTGAAAGCCTCTCCTTTCTTCTCCACTCTTACTTTTTGCTGCCTTTGCTTTATCCCTGAACAGTCTTCTCTGGACTACAAAATGGTCAACTAACTGGTATCCCTGCTTCTAAACGATTCTCCAGAGTGCAACCTGACATTTTAATTAAAAAAAAACAAAAACCAAGAAACAACCTTTGGAATTGGCAGAGAACTGTCAGCTGTTCACCAAATCCATTTCTTTTCCCAGCCTCCCTTGCAGTTAGGCATGTCCATGTGACCTCATTCTAGTCAAAGAAATATCAGTAGAAATAAGTACGCCACTCAAGACCCAGACTTTAAACACCTCCCAAGTATAATCCTCCATGCTCTTTCCTCTTCTACTCACTTGATACAGAGAAGCAAAGTGGTCTTGGAAACCATGTATTGAATATGGCAGAGACACCAGATGAAAGGAGCTTGGGTCCCTGAAGTACCACTAAGGAATGAACCACCTGCTTTGAAATTTAAGGAGCAAGAAATACATTTCCATCAAGTTTGAACTGTTATACATTTTTGAGTTCAGCAAACTGTAACACAAATGATCCGAGCATGCTACTTCCTTTTTAAAAAAACCAATAATGCTTCCCAATAAGTACAGAATGAATATATTCTGTATCACTTCCAGATTATTATCCCTCATCTGTTATGCAGAAACCCTTCCAAATAGGCATGCTATTTGGCTATATTTACCATTACCCCACCTTATCACTGCCATTTTCAAAAAGCTTATTTACTCCTCCACATTCCAATACCACCAATGCTATATGTTGTATATCCACCTCCTTCTTCAAACTTATTTAGGGGAAAAAGCAGTAGTTTGAGACAGACCTGCATTTTCCTAATAAATACATCATTGGGCAAGTCATTTTAATTTTTATTTAATTATTTAAATTTTTATTTAAATTCAATTTAATTAACATATACTGTATTAATAGTTTCAGGGGTAGAATTCAGTGATTCATTAGTTGCATACAAAACCCAGTGTTTATAACATCAAGTGCCCTCCTTAATGCCCATCACCCAGTTACCCCATCCCCCCACCCACCTCCCCTCCAGCAACCTTCAGCTTGTTTCCTATAGTTAAGAGTCTCTAGTTTGCCTCCCTGTTTTCCTTTTACATTATTTTCCATTCCCTTATGTTCATCTATTTTGTTTCTTAAATTCCACAGATGAGTGAGATCATGTGATAATTGTCTTTCTCTGATTGACTTATTTCACTTAGCATAATACCCTCTAGTTCCATCAATGTCACTGCAAATGGCAAGATTTCATTCTTTTTGATGGCTGAGTAATATTCCATTGTGTGGGTGTGTGTACCACTTTTTCTTTATCCATTCATCTGTTGACAGACATCTGAGCTCTTTCCATATTTTGGCTATTGTGGACATTGCTGCTATAAACATTGGGGTGCATATGCCCCTTCAAATCACTATGTTTGTATCCTTTGGATAAATACCTAATAGTGCAATTGCTGGGTCACAGGGTAGCTCTATTTTTAACTTCTTGAGCAACCTCCATACTGTTTTCCAGAGTGGCTGCACCAGTTTGCATTCCCACCAACAGTGTAAAAGGGTTTCTCCTTCTCTGCATGCTTGCCAACACCTGTTGTTTCCTGAGTTGTTAATTTTAGCCATTCTGACAAGTGTAAGGTAGTATCTCATTGTGGTTTGGATTTGTATTTCCCTGATGCCAAGTGATACTGAGCATTTTTTCATGTGTCTGTTGGCCATTTGTACATCTTCTTTGGAAAATATCTGTTCATTTCTTCTGCCCATTTCTTGACTGGATTGTTTTTTGGGTGTTGAGTTTGATAAGTTCTTTGTAGATTTTGGATACTAGTCTTTTATCTGATAAGACATTTGCAAATATCTTTTCCCATTCCATAGGTTGACTTTTGGTTTTGTTGACTGTTTCCTTTGATGTGCAAAAGCTTTTTATCCTCATGAAGTCCCAATTTTGCTTTTGTTTCTCTTGCCTTTGGTGATGTTTCTAGGAAGAAGTTGCTATGGCCACGGTCAAAGAAGTTGCTGCCTGCCTTCTCCTCTAGGATTTTGATGGATTCCTGTCTCACATTTAGGTTTTTCATCCATTTGAGTTTATTTTTATGTCAGGTATAAGAAAGTGGTCCAGTTTCATTCTTAGACATGTGGCTGTCCAATTTTTCCAACACCATTTGTTGAAAAGACTGTCCTTTTCCATGGGATATTCATTCCTGCTTTGTCAAAGATTAGTTGGCCATAGAGTTGAGGGTCCATTTCTGGGTTCTCCATTCTGTTCCATTGATCTATGTGTCCTTTTTTGTGCCAGTACCATAGTGTCTTGATGATTACAGCACTGTAATAGCGCTTGAAGTCCAGAATTGTAATGCCTCCAGCTTTGATTTTCTTTTTCAACATTCCTTGGGCTATTCAAGGTCTTTTCTGGTTCTCTACAAATGTTAGGATTGTTTCAGCTCTGTGAAAAATGTTGATGGTATTTTGATAGGAAATGCATTGAATATGTAGATTGCTTTGTGTAGCATAGACATTTTAACAATATTTGTTGTTGCAATCCATGAGTTTGGAATGTTTTTCCATTTCTTTTTGTCTTCCTCAATTTCTTTTATGAGTGTTCTATAGTTTTCAGAGTACAAAACCTCTTTGGTTAGGTTTATTCCTAGGTATATTACAGTTTTTGGTGCAATGGTAAATGGGATCAATTCCTTGATTTTTCTTTCTTCTGCTTCATTGTTAGTGTATAGGAATGCAAGTTACTTCTGTGCATTGATTTTATATCTTGCAACTTTACTGATTTCCTGTATCAGTTTTAGGAATTTTTTTGGTTTCTACATAAAGTATCCTTTCATCTGCAAAGAGTGAGGGATTGACTTCTTCTTGGTCAATTTGGATGCTTTTTATTTCTGATTGCTGAGGCTAGGACTTCCAGTATTATGTTGAACAACAGTGGTGAGAGTGGACATCCTTGTCATGTTCCTAACCTTAGGATAAAAGCTCTTAGTTTTTCCCCATTGAGGATGGTAATTGCTGTGGGTCTTTCATATATGGCTTTTATGATGTTGAAGTATGTTCCCTCTATCCCTATATGGTGGAGGATTTTTATCAAGAAGGGATGTATTTTTCAGAAAAAGAAAATGCTTTTTCTTCATCTATTGAGAGGCTCATCTGGTTCTTGTCCTTTCTTTTATTAATGTGGTGTATCACATTGATTGATTTGCAGATGTGAACCACCCTTGCAGCCCAGGAATAAATCCCACTTGGTCCTGGTGAATAATCCTTTTAACGTACTCTTGGATCCTGTTAGCTAGTATCTTGGTGGGAATTTTTGCACCCATGTTCATCAGGGATATTGGTCTGTAATTCTCCTTTTGGGTGGGTTCTTTGGTTTTGGGATCAAGGTAATGCTGGCCTCATAGAATGAGTTGGAAGTTTTCCTTCTATTTCTATTTTCTGGAACAGTTTCAGAAGAATAGTTATTAATTCTTCTTTAAATCTTTGGTAGAATTCCTCTGGGTAGCCATTTGGCCCTGGACTTTTGTTTGTTGGGAGATTTTTGATTACTGCTTCAGTTTATTTGCTGGTTATGGGTCTGTTCAGCTTTTCTATTTCTTCCTGTTTCAGTTTTGGTAGTTTATATGTTTCTAGGAATGCATCCATTTCTTCCAGATTGCCTAATTTGTTGGCATATAATTCCTCATTCTCTTATAATTGTATTTCTTTGGTGTTGGTTGTAATCTCTCCTCTTTCATTCATGACTTTATTAATTTGGGTCCTTTTTCTCTTCTTTTAGTCTGGTTAGGTGTTTATCAGTCTTATTAATTCTTTCAAAGAACCAGCTCCTAGTTTTGTTGATCTATTCCACTGTTTTAATTTTATTTCTATATCATTGATTTCTATTTAAATCTTTATTTCTCTTCTCCATCTGGGTTTAGGCTTTATTTGCTGTTTTTTTTTTTTTTTTCCAGCTCCTTTAGGTGTAAGTTTAAGTTGTGTATTTGAGACTTTTCTTGTTTCTTGAGGAAGGCCTGTACTGCTATATATGTTCCTCTTAGGACTGCCTTTGCTGTATCCCAAAGGTTCTGAACTGTCATATTTTCATTTTCATTTGCTTCCATGTACTTTTTAATTCTTCTTTAATTTCCTGGTTGACCCATTCATTCTTTAGTAGGATATTCTTTAACCTCCATGTATTTGTGGTTTTTCCAAATTTTTTTTGTGGTTGACTTCAAGTTTTATAGCATTGTGGTCTGAAAATATGCATAGTATGAACTCAATCTTCTTGTACCAGTTGAGACCTGATTTGTGACCCAGTATGTAATATATTCTGGAAAATGTTCCATGTGCACTCGAGAAGAATGTGTATTCTGCTGCTTTAGGATGAAATGCTCTGAGTATATCTTTTAAGTACATCAGGTCCAGTGTCTCAAAGCCCTTGTTTACTTGTTGATCTTCTGCTTAGGTGATCAATCCATTGCTGTGAGTGGGGTGTTAAAGTCCTCTATTATTATTGTATTATAATCAATGAGTTTCTTTAATTTTGTTATTAATTGATTCATATATTTGGCTGCTCCCAAGTTAGGGGCATAAATATTTGCAATTGTTAGATCTTGTTGGGTAGACCCTTTTATTATGATATCATGTCTTTCTTCATCTCTTATTACAGTCTTTGGTTTAAAGTCCAGTTTGTCTTATATAAAGATGGCTGCTCCAGCTTTCTTTATTTTTAAAGATTTTATTTATTTATTCACAAGAGAGAGAGTGTGTGAGAGAGAGCACAAGTAGTTTAGGGTGGGGCAGGGAGAGAGGAGAAACAGATTCCCCACTGACCAGGGACCCTGATGTGGAGCTCGATCCCAGGACTCTGAGATCATGACCTGAGCCGAAGGCAGATGCTTAACTGACTGAGCCACACCGGCACTCCTCCAGCTGTCTTTTGATATCCATTAGCATGATAAATGATTCTTCACTCCCTCAATTTCAATCTGGAGGTGTCTTTGGGTCTAAAATGAGTCTCTTGGCAGCAGCATATTGATCAGTCTTTGTTGTTGTTATTGTTGCTTTTTAATCCAATCTGAAACCCTATCTCTTTTGTTTGGAGCATTTAGTCCACTTACATTCAGAGTAATTATTGAAAGATATAAAGTTAGTGCCATCGTATTACCTGTAAATTCATTGTTCTTGTAGATTGTCTCTGTTCCTTTCTGGTCTTTGTTACTTTTGGTCTGTCTCTCTGCTCAAAGGATCCCCTTTAATATTTCTTGCAGGGCTGGTTTATTGATCACAAATTTCTTTAATTTTTGTTTGTTCTGGAAACTCTTTATCTCTCCATATGCCTTGCTAGATAAAGTATTATTAGCTGCATATTTTTCCCATTTAGCACTTTGAATATATCATGCTAGTCCTTTCTGGCCTGCCAGGTCCATATGGACACGTCTGCTGCCAGCCTCATGTGTCTACCCTTCTAGATTAAGAACCTCTTATTCCAAGCTACTTTCAGGATTTTCTCTTTATCTTTGAAATTTGCAAGCTTCAATATTGTATGTCAAGGTGTTGACCTATTTTTGTTGACTTTGCTGGGGGTTCTCTGTGCATCCTGGACTTGAATGCTTGTTTCCTTCCCCAGATTAGAGAAGTTCTCAGCTATAATTTAATAAACATTGAGTCCCTTTCTCCTGCTCCTCATCTTCTGGAATTCCTATAATATGGATATTATTTCACTTTATGGAATAACTGAGTTCTCTGTCTCCCTTCATGATCTAATAGTTTTCTTTTCCTCTTCTTTTCAGCTTTCTTATTTTCCATCATTTTATCTTCTAGATCACTGATTCGCTCTTCTGCTTTGTTCATCCACATTTTTATGGCCTTCACTTGGGACTGCATCTTGGTAATAGCATTTTTAATTTCAGCCTGACTAGATTTTAGTTCTTTTATTTCTATAGTAAAGGATTCTCTAGTGTCTTCCATGCTTTTTTCAAGCCCAGCTAGTATCTTTATAATTGTTGTTTTAAATTCTATCTCAGACATCTTACTTATAAACATAATGATTAAATCCCTGGCAGTGAGTACTACCTTCTGTTCTTTTCTTGTGGTGAATTTCTCCATCTTATCATTTTGTCCAGAAAAGAAAAGAAGAAAGAGAAAAAACAACAATGACAACAGAAAAAACAAAAACAAAAAGAACAAAGCAAAACAAAACACTAGATCCTGGGTATGTTTTGGTCTGCCTGTTAAAAGAAACTAGATCCCAAAACAAGAAAGAAAGAAAAACTTATATATATATAAATAAAATAAAATACAATGAAAGGAAACAAGTATATTTATATATTACGTATTATATATATATATATATATAATACGTAAAAATTAAAATTAAAAAGGAATTGAAAAAACAGGAAAATAAGTGAATAAATACTAAAAGACTAAGGAATAAAAATGCAAAGAATGTTATGTACTGTTTTCCTCAAGAGCTGAAGTTTTGCAGTCCTCTATGATCAGTAAACTTGGTGCCAGCCAGTTGTTTGTCCTGGTCTTCTGCGGGAGGGGCCTGTTGTACTGATTCTCAGGTGGATTTGCCCTATTGCAAATGTGCCTCCCTTGCACAGCAGCAGGGCTCAGTGTAAGTGGCTCCAGATTCCACTATGTGGCGCTGTTTTGTTCCCTGAAGGCTTTCAGCACTGATGGGTGGGATGAATATGGTGGCACCCCACTCTCCAGCACCTGGAGATGAAAGTTCATGCCCTCACTCTTCAGTGAGCCCTCACAGAAAAGCCATCAATCACTCTTGTCTCCCCAGTTTCCACTAGAACTCTGTGTTTACTGGGCCTGTTACTAAGTGTTTTTATATCAGGCACATGCCTCAGTTTCAAAGCTCCAAATTTTATGGACTTGTAGCATGGACCGACTCTGTTCCTTCCCGGGGGGTGGGTATTGCCATGCTTTTGCCTTTTGCTGGAACCCACCCAGTAAATCAGTCACACAACTGTGAAGCATTTCAGTTTATGGCAACACAGAACAGAAAGCTGGCACCTGTACTTGCTGTTTTCAGCCAGCTTCCATGCTTCTATTCCTGGGAACAGTGTAACACTTAGATGCCACCCATTCTTCTTGTGACTCCAGGGATCATGAGACCATGCTGTCACACCTGGGATTCTGCCCCGCTTTACCACCTGAACACCTTTAAGCCAGGGACCTTCCCCCCCATCTGCAGCAGACTTCTAAAAGTTCCGATTTTGTGTTCCACTGCTTATGATACTTTGTGATAGCCTTCTTAAGCAGGTTCCCTCCCCTCTGCAGGACCTCAGCTATATCACCTGATTCAACCCTCCATACCTCCTAATTTCCAAAAGGTGGTCACTTTTCTAATTGTAGACTTGCAGCATTTCTTTTTTCAGATCTCCAATTGATTTCTCAGGTGTTCAGAATGATTTGATAACTATTTAGCTGTATTTGAAGGATGAGACAAACTTAGGGTCCCCCTACTCCTCCACCATCTTAATTCCTCTCCCAATTTTTTAGGTTTGTTTGTTTGTTTGTTTGTTTGTTTGTTTATTTATTTATTTTAGAGAGAGAGAGAGAAAGAGAGCACAAATGTCAGGGGCAGAGAGAGGGAGAGACAATTTCAAGTGGACTCCACAGTGAGCACAGAGCCTGACATGGGGCTCGATCTCAGGACCCTGAGATCACAAGAGTTGGATGCTTAACCAATTGTACCACCCAGACACCCCTCCCATTTTTAATTTTTAAGTTTCACTTTCTGGATCAGTCCAATAGGGATAATAATGCCTATATTGAATAGTTTTTGTGAAGATTAGAGATATTTTACATAAAGTGTCTGGCACATAGTAGGTGTCCAACACAAAGTAATTGTTATTATTGTTAGAGTATTATAGCTCATATATATAGCTCATCTTCATCCTTGCCTTCTTCCAATCTACCTTCCACATTGTTGCCAGAGCAATCTGTCTAAAATGCAAATCTGTGCCATTCCTCTGCAATAAATTCTTTAATGGATCCCTATCATTTTTATGCCAATGTAGCTCATAAGAATCCCTCTCCACCCTAGGTCACTTCTCTGCACTTTATGGTCCAGCCATACTGGATTTCCTTTCATTTCTTTGATGTCTCATTACTACCTCCCTCACCTCATTCCCCTGGACTTCATACCTGCTGTACTCTCTCTCTCTCTGGTACATTTTCTCCCTATCTTTTAGTCTAATTTATCTCTACACATCTTTTAAGTCTCAGTTTAAAAGTTATTTCCTCTGGAGCATCTGGGTGGCTCAATCAGTTAAGCATCCAACTCTTGATTTTGGTTCAGGTCATGATCTCAGGGTCATGAGACTGAGCCCCACATCCGGCTCCATGCTGAGTGTGGAGACTGCTTAAGATTCTCTCTCTCTCTCCCTCTGCGCCACCCCCCAACTCACACACTCTCTCTCTAAAAAAAGTGATTTCCTCTGAAATTCACTGTGGATATTCCCCACAGACTCACTTCATTATCCCTGTTATATGATTCCACAGCATTCTATACTTCCCTGATCTTAGCACTTATTCTGTGTTACCATTATTGTTTGTTTTCCCCACTAGAATGTAAGTTATGTGAGGGCAGAGACCACATTTATTTTTACCCACCATTTTATTCCTAGAGCCTAGAACACTGTTTGGATCTGATTAAGCCCTCTAGAAATATTTTTGGAAGAATAAATAAATGAAAGCTCTACCAAGAGACATGAATTTTCTAATTCATGAATACCTATCTTTGTGCATGCTATTTCCTCTGCCTGGAATACCCTCCTATACCTCATCTCATCCCTCATCTGTTTAATAGTTACCTATACCTCCTTCAAGAGTCAAGATATAGGATTAATTGGCTCCTTTTTACAACCTTCCTTGATGCCTCCACATAATTTTGGATATTCCTTACCTTGTGATTCTGTCACATTTTGTATCCCCCTCAGTTTAAGGGCTTTTATATTATTGTGCATCTATCTGTGCACAATGTCTGCTTTAACTTATAGACTGTAAGGTCACTAAAAGCATGAGCTGTGTCTTGTTTATCTCTGTAGCTCAGCATACATCCCCAAACCTTAAACATAATAAGCCCTCATAAATGTGTTGAATGAATGATTCATGTCAATGGGATAAAATCTAGTTAAATTCAATGAGTATTTATCCCTTCTACTCAAATAATCAGTGAACTTACTTTTACTGCATTATATATTATGCACATTTATATACAATAGGTATAAAGAACAATACAATGAATATATTTACCCATATCTTCATCAATAAATGTCATTAATAGAAATGAAGTTTCTATATATCTATGTCTGGAGAAAATGGAAAATACTTTCTAAACATATATATCATCCTGATCTGGGCTCTGTTCATCTCTGTACTGTTTTAATTTTAGTATGTGTGGTGCTGAAGCAAGCAGTAGGTAATGAGCTTTGGCCTGAATTTTTATGGTTGTCCTGAGGTCCCAAGATGAGATTTCATTCTAAACTACCCTAGTTACATAGCTATGCAATCCTTGGTCAGATTTTTCTAAGAAGGTGACCTTCTGTAGTTTTCCATGGAATCCAGATAAGATTTCCAAGGGTCAAAATAATAATGTTGTAGAATAACACTTCCTGAAAAATTCTAACTATTCTTTTAGACCTTACCTAATTCATACTTTTCATGTGTCTGCAAGACAGGGAGCAGCTACATTATTATCAGAATGAGAAAGTAGATAATTTGTGTCTTGCAAAAGGTCACTAGATGAATAAATTGTGGGGCCATAAATAGAGCCAAACTTTAATATTTTCAATTTTGAATCTAGGTCTCCCTCCAGACCCACCCTCCTGGGTCCAAAGTGAATCTTCTACTATGTAAGGGAACCAATGGCTTTATCATGCTTCTGAACTTCTATGCTTCCTTTATTCTGTACTTCAAAATAAACACAAACACAAGGGCATTCCACATAGTTTCCTATTTTATCAAACTCCACTTTCTTGTCCAATTAAGACTAGAACAAAGGACTCAATGGTCATCATCTTCCTATTCATCTAACTTTATTTTCAGGTGACTAATCCTTTGGTCCGCTTCATCTTCTGTACTCCTCAATCTTCATATTTCATCATTTTTTCCTTTTCATATTTTAACATTCCCATCCTCCCCTCTCCTTTCTTCTCTCTTTTCTACCCCTCCTCCAAAACTCAAAACTATCATCGATCCTTTTTATTATTTACTCTCTCCACTATCCTGTTCTCCTCATTCATTCTCTATTTTTTCTCCTCAGTCTCTATGTGTTGATTTCCTTTCCTGCCCATCACTTTTTCATTTTCTTATAACTTTTTACCCATCCACATCTCATCATCCTCATCCATCCCTCCAACTACCTCATTCCACAATCCCCTCCTGTTTGTGTATATTCTGCTTCATTCTTTCAACAATTGTGTACACCCATCTCCTCTTCAAACTCTTTTATGCCCTTTGTTACAAGTATGTCTCCATTATATTTCTCCACTATGTTCTATTCTCTTCAAATTCTCCTTCATACATTATCTATTCTATCTACCTCTACTCTGTCCTATCCTCCCCATCTCCTTTTCTGTTTTTATCTAACCTCATATCCATTCATTCAGTGTGAGAAGAGGCATCCCTCTTCCTTTATAAGTAAAACTTTCAAGGTAGTTTTGATACCCTCCTGCTTACAGTTTTCTCTGGCAACTTGATGTCAGCAAAACCTCATTTCTACTATATCTTCAATCTTTGTCTCTCTGCTATCTCATAAATAAGTGCCAGTATCTACATTCAAAAAAGCAACTATTTATTTTACCCCTGAATGTACCTATAATATACTCATTGCTTTCATTTTCAAACAAGCTTCCAGAAAGTATTTTCTGTGTTTACTATTTTCACTACTTCTATGCCAACTCCTAAAAACTCACCACTGCACTAAACACTACATTGAAACAGTGTATGTGAAGAACACCAATGTCTTCCATGTTGCCAAACCCAATACATTTAATTCTCTATATTACTTGATCTCTTTGTAATAACCAACAATGTTGTAAAAATGTATAAATAATGATAAAGAGCATGAACTTGCAGCCAAACAGCCAGAGTATGAATGCTAACTCAACCATTTACTACCTAGGTGATCTTAAAATTTTTTCTTACCCACCTTTGTCTCAGTTTCCTCATCTGAAAAGTGGGAATAATAGTACCTATCTCACAGAGTTGTTAGTTTACAAAAGTTAAGTGATAAGAATAGTGCATGGCACATTGTAAATACTATATTGATGTTAACAATTATACTTATGTTATTACTGATATTATTAATATTATTATTGCTGATCACTGTGAGCTTTTTTGAAACCCTTTACTCCTTTGATATATCAGTCAAAATGGGTCAGGTTAGCATGCAGTAACAAAAAATCCTAAAATCTCAGTGTCCTCAAACAAAAAAGATTTACTTCTCACTCACACCACTAGTCTATCTCAGGTTGTAGGGAGGGGCACTGTCTTCTATGTCATCTTCAACAAGGGGTACAGAATGATAGAGCCAAAGACACCTGGCATAATGCTATTCACTGTGGCCAGGGGAGAGGAACAAGGAAAATTATGTATTATCCTCCCTCAGAAATGATACATGTTATTTCCAGTCACATTTGGTTAGCCAAAGTCATCTATCCAGGCCTAACTTCAAGGTTCTATGGATGTACAATACTACCACATACCCAGAAGGACATAAATTAGAAATACTGAAAGTAAAATTATTGACTATCACACTTAGCTTTCAAGATACCACACACTAGGGGTTCTACCAACACCTTCCTTACTTTCTCTTCTTGGTCTCCTTCATAGGTTCCTATTTCTCCCCTTCTGCCTTAATGATAATGATGCTACATGATTGGATCCTTGGAATAATTTTCTTCTCACTCTACATACTTTCCTGAAGTGACCACATACATTCACATGGTTATCCCAATATACTAATAATACCAAATTTTATATCTCTAGCTTATATCTGTCTCCTGATCTTTAGATTTGTATATCTAACAGTTATTACACACCTATCCCTAGATAATCTACAATCTTTTAAGGCTTATCTTGCCCAAAATTAACCTTGCAGATTTATCCTATCTAAATCTCTTGTAACTTTTATATAATCTGCCCCGGTTTGTAGCACCATCGCTCACCCATGTGATCTGAGTACTTACTACCTTGACTCCTGTCCCTCCTGTCATTCTAACATTGGCTGTTTTTACTATTTCTTCAGTGTCTCTCCCCTTCTACATCTTAATCCACTGTTCTGAATTAGAACTTTACCACTCCTTGCCCAGACTAAGCTGTCTACTAACCAGTTTCCATAATTCCAGTTTTGTTCCTTTCAAATACATTCTTTACACAGTAACTAGAGTGTCATATATAAAATTAAAAACTGACCACCTCATTCTCTTGCTTCTGTTGAAGGAAACCATTCCATTTCTTGTAACTGCTTACTTGGTTTTCTCTGCTAGAATATCCTTCCTGTCTACTTTACACCTACAATTATCTTGACTACATTCTACTTACTGAATAGTACAAAAATGAATGCTAATACTTATAATCAGGTGCTCCATCACAAACACACACACACACACATATACATATGTATATATACATATATATGTAAATATATAAGATCTGGGAAGAGATCAATGAAACATATATGTTAATTTTATTGACCTTATCTCCAGATTTTTCTTCTCTTCTCTCCACCTTCTTGTCCCCACTTCTATCCACTTTACTTCTTTTCTCCATCATTCTCTCCTCTATTCTCATTTCTCCTCTAGTTTCTTAGCTCCTCCTCTCTAATTCAAATTTTCTCTTAAGTATCCATTTGCTCTCCATTCCTCTTTGCATATCTTCTCATCTACCAAATTCTTTTAGGAAAAACATCAATAAATAGCAAATTTAAGGTAATGAAGGACTAGGATATAGGCAAGGACACTTTATGTATTCACCACATATTTCAGTTTCTTTGTACAAAATAACAAAAACTCAAATTTAAAACAGCCACAGAATCTGCACTGAAAGATCACATTTTTTTCATTCAATAATGTTAATTCAGTTACTTAAAATTGATACTCATTAATGTGTAAGGGAGCTTCAGGACAACTGACAGCACAGGAGCTCCAAAAACATAAAACAAGAACCCAGAAAGTTTTAGTGTTGGGGCGAAGAATACTATGGAACTGGAAATGTTTTTAAGGTCATTCTTTTTGAAGGCAAAATTATACATAATATATATACATATATACATAATTATATATATGTGTGTATATATGTGTGTATACATGTATAGGAATGATATTTATTTATTTTAAATATTTATTTACTTTAGAGTGAGAATATGAGAGGGGGAGGGGCAGAAGGAGAGGAAGAGACAGAATCTCAAGCAGACTCTGCCCTGAGTGTGGAACCCAATGCGGGGTTGAATCTCACAACCCTGAGAGCCTGACCTGAGCCAAAAACAAGAGTTGGATGCTTAACCAACTGAGCCATCCAGGTGCCCCTGTATATAAATGATATTTAAAAGAAACATTCTGGGGCACCTGGGTGGCTCAGTCGGTTAAGCAGCTGCCTTTGTCTCAGGTCATATTCTCAGGGTCCTGGGATTGAGCCCTGTGACGATCTCCCTGCTCAGTGGGGAGTCTGCTTCTCTCTTTCCCTCTTCCTCTGCCCCTCCCCCTGCTTGTGCATTCTCTCTCTCTCAAAGTCTTTAAAAAATGAAAGAAACATTCTTAGGTTATTTAGAAACCTCACTTACATCAAACTCCTCAGCATCCCAAGGCAATGTGGCATAAAATATGTGTTGCTGTAATTTTGTATATATTATATATAACATTGTATGCTTCAGAAAATATCCATCATTATCTCATTTGATTTTCACAATTCTGCATCATAGGGAAAGTTTGTTGCTGCAGTTAAATAGCTTATTCTGACTGTCACAGTGCTCTGCCTGTGTATATAGCTGTGAGCCTTTGAATTTAAGAGCCTTTGAATATGTATATGCTTATGTGTTAGTCCACATGTGTCTCTGAGTATGCATACATTTATACATCATGAACATATATCTCTGTGTGTCTGAGAATGTTCATATGTTTGACTATTTATTTGTACATCTATAATATATATGTCTGTGGATGTGTGTACCGGCAAATATGTTAAGAAGTATATACCTATATGTGCATTTCTAATCTGTAAACTTAACAGAACTTTCAATAGATAGCCTAAAACATGCTGTTTTCAAGCCCTACCCTGAGTATACTTTAGATGGGAGGTACCACACTCTGACCTCATTGTGTAGAGGAGGGTTCCATTGTCCACCAGTCTGAGCAGCTTGTTAGGTGTGGTCATGTTATGGGCTACTGATTTCTTGCCATTGTGAAAGAAGGTGTCAGGGGTCCAGATCTTACTAGCCAGGAGATTGTTCAGTGGAAGGATCTTCATGGGTCCATCAAATTTCAGTCTTTCATCATGCCATGTCTGTCGAAAAAATACATCAATGGTGTACTCCTAGGGACAAAAAAAGAGGGAACAATGTTTGAACATAGTTCTGGTATGAACCCATAGTGCCCTTAGCAAATATTAATCATTTTGCAATATTTCCTCCAATGCACAGAAGCAGCAGTATATTAATAGTACTTACTGGTGAGTATGGCAAATGATTATGATTGAAAAATAAAGCCATGGTGATCAGTAAGTATGAAAATAACATATCTGACAAGATTTTGTTTAGGAAGGTCACTGCCAACACTGCCCTGCACATCATACAAGCTGACCACAAGACTGCCTTATGAAAAGGCAAGAGCTCCCTTCTCTATGCAGTGGCATCTCTAATAAGAACAAACTCCTTACTTTGTCTCCTCTACTAAATGATCCCATATGAACATCAAAGGCCAATATAACAGTCACCATAAAATCAAAACCTTAAATTTTAAAACATTTCATTTGAGCCTCATAAAAATAATACATCTGATGAGTTTATATTTTATTATTGTCAATAAATAAGAAACTCTTACCTATAAATAAAAACAGACAAATAGAAAAATGGGTAAATAGCATAACAGAAAATTCATAAAATAGATAAAAATTGCTAATAAGCATGCAAAATTTTTTCAAAATTGCTGTTAATCTAAATATAAATTAAAATAACAATAAATGTTTCAGGTTTTGGTAACAGTTGACTAAATTGTTTGGCTATACCTTCTTGTAGCTATTAATTATAAAATTAAAACATATATAGAGGGGGGAGAAGAAGGGAGAAGAACTTATTTGAAAGCAATATGGTACAACTGTAAGCAGACAAAAACTTCAAGAAAGTTTACCCTTGAAAGAAGCAATGGGTGCTGCCCTAAACCTAGAATTCCTATAGCAGATACCACAGTTTTACTGGCTCAAGGTGGAAAATAATCTGGAAATTTAGGGGTGGTACTCCTGGAAACAAGACAGTCACAAAAGGGATGGGACCCCAAATCTGCAGATATACTCTGCCCCAAATTTTAGCTGACCATTACACTATACACACATGAGCAAGACTTTGGGACTCTGTTAAAAAAAAAAAATGCAGGCAGAAACCATAGGGAAGTCTTCCACCAAATGACAGATGATAAAACTATGCTGAGTGATGTTTGTAAGCTTGGCAGAAATCAGAAAATGCATTGGCTTAATATCTCAGAGGATAGACCACAAGGCTGTTCAAAGAGCTGAAAATTCAGGAGAAAGCCCTAGAAGCAAGAGAATCACTGAGAGGGTGAGTCCCCAGATCTGAATGCAAACCTTACCCAAATCTCTTACCACTAAACTACACAAGGCATGGGAGACACTTTTAAGTATCCAGGTAAAATAAAGAAGCAGCCTAAAACCCTGTGGCTTAAAAATCCCTTAATGACTTTTAATCATATGTAAACTGTTTCAATATCCTTCTCTTACCTAGAAAGTACTTCATAAATTGACCCTTATCTTCTTCTCTGAGCTCTTCTTCAACCACTCTTCCCTCTACAAATTAGCCAGTCTGGCTTTTCTCTTTCTCTAGCATACCAAGCACAGTTCTGATTAAAGATTAGAATATTATATACATATCATCTAAACTGGGACATATTTGAGAGTCAGAAGAGTTTTTATCAAAAATTACAACAGGACAACTGGTATAAACCAGGACTGTGCCGGGTAAAAAGGTGGAACTAGACTCCCACATAAAGCCAAGACCCTGAATGGCTCCAACTTCAGCAAAAAGGAGATTTGGATAAAATGAACTAGACAAAACCAGTCTACAACATGAAAATTCAAAAAAGGAAACCTGTCTATCCAAGCATGGATTCTGAATGGAGAGAGGTTTAAGGGAAGCATTTCTACTGAGATTTAGCAACCTTAAATCTAATCTTATATGGGATTGATGTTTAAATACAGAGTATCTTCCTGGTTTTGAGTTTATAAGCTGAGAAATTAACATAGGAATTTGCCTCAATGTGGGGATACCTCTATATTGACTTGCAAAAGTAAACACAAAAACACACTGGAAGGACATGACCACAAGTAAATGCTTGCTGAAAATAAGCTCACAATCCACAATAGAACACCTAAGGAAATGGTCACAAGTGAGAGTCAGCTGATACAACATATAATTGAATTAGACCACTCCAAGAACTTCACATGACAGAAGAATCAAATAGATACTGTAAAGGAACTATAATTAAAATGATAAAGGCATCAAAGGAGGTATTAAGAACATTGAAAATAAAAACTCAATGGATACATTACATACAAGATTACACATCAATGAAGAGAGATTAGTAAACTGGAAATGCATATGAAGAAAAATTGTTCAGTGCACATTTCAGACAGATAAATGATGAAAAAGAACACATATGAAAGAGAGGTATAGTACCAGGAGAATAAAAGGAAAAGATTCAGCATAATCTAATAAAATTCTAAAGTTAGAGAATAGAGAAAATTGGGGAGAAAAAATATTTAACGTACTAATAGATGACAGTTTCTTACAATTGTTGAAATACATGCATCCCTAGCTTTGAGAACCATAATGAGTTGCAATCTCAATATAATAAAATAGATCCAAGCCAACATAGTGGATTGGAAGAATACCAAAGAGGAGATCTTAAAAACAGCAAAATAGAAAAGGCATATTACCTACAAAGAAATAACAATTTCACTGATGGAAGACTTTGTGAAAACAGTAACAGAAGCCAAAAGAATTCTGTAGCCAACTAGATTATCATTTAAGAGCAAGGTCAAATATAGATAATTTTAGATTAACAAAATAAGATAGTTTCATGGCTGCATCAATCACAGCATTCAGATCTTATTCAGAAGTACTCATATCAAAGAAACATTCCTTGAATATTCTATCATAAACAGTTAATTCCCCTTTCCTTGTATTATTTTTCTTCATGTATTATTTTGTTAGATTGCACTGACAAAATGTATTTTTATTCGGTTACTATTTCTTTCATTCTACTAGCCTGGAGGGTTCCTGAGAGCAGAGACTTTTTTTTTTTTTTTTTTTTTGCTGCTATATCTCTAGCACCTGGCATACGGTAGCTGCTCCATGAATATTCTCTAAATTTTTTTAATGCCACTATAGTTAATATACTGTATTATATTAGTTTCAGGTATACAATATAGTGATTCAACAATTCCATACACCATCCAGTGCTTATCATGATAAGTGCACTCAATCCCCATCACCTATTTCACCCATTCCTCTCCTACCTCCCCTCAGGTAACCATCAGTTTCTTCTCTATAGTTAGGAGCCTGTTTCTTGGTTTGTCTCTCTCTCTTTTTTCCCCTTTGCTCCTTTGTTTTATTTCTAAATTCCACATATGCATGAGATCGTATGGTATTTGTCTTTCTCTGACTGACTTATTTTGCTTAGCATTATACTCTCTAGCTCCATCCATGTCATTGTAAAAGGCAAGAGCTCATTCTTTTCTTTGGGTGAATAATATTCCATTGTGTATATATAATACATCTTCCTTATCCATTCATCTATCAATGGACACTTAAGCTGCTTCCATAATTTGGCTACTGTAAATAATGCTGCAATAAACATAGGGGGACATGTATCATTTCAAATTAATATTTTTGCATTTGGGGGGTAAAAACCCAGTAGTGTGATTACTGGATTGTAGAATAGTTCTTTTTTAAATTTTTGAGGAATTTCCATACTGTTTTTCATAGTGGCTTCACCAATTTGCATTCTGACCAACAGCACAAGAGGGTTCCTTTTTCTCCACATCCTCGCCAACACTGGTTGTTTCTTATGTTTTTGATTATAGCCATTCTGAGAGGTGTGAAGTGATATCTCATTGTAGTTTTGATTTGCATTTCCCTGATATTAAGTGATTAGGAACATCTTTTCATATGTCTGTTGGTCATCTGGATGTCTTCTTTGGAGAAATGTCTGTTCATGTCTTTGGCCCACGTGTTAACTGGATTATTTGTTTTTTGGGATGTTGAGTTGTATCAGTTCTTTTTTTGTACCCCCTTTTTATTTTTTTTTTATTTTTATTTTTTTATCATGTTCAGTTAGCCAGCATATAGTACATCATTAGTTTTTGATGTAGTGTTCACAGATTCATTAGTTCTATATAATACCCAGTGCTCATCACAACACATGCCCTCCTTAATACCCATCACTTGGTTGTATCAGTTCTTTATATATTTTGAATACTAACCCTTTATTGGATATGTCATTTGTGAATACCTTCTCCCATTCAGTAGGTTGCCTTTTACTTTTGTTTGTTGTTTCCTTTACTGTGCAGAAACTGTATTTTGGGGGCGCCTGGGTGGCTCAGATGGTTAAGCGTCTGCCTTCGGCTCAGGTCATGATCTCAGGGTCCTGGGATCGAGTCCCGCATCGGGCTTCCTGCTCCTTGGGAGCCTGCTTCTCCCTCTGCCTCTCTCTCTCTCTCTGTCTCTCATGAATAAATAAATAAAATCTTTTAAAAAAAAAACCTGTATTTTGATGCAGTCCTAATAGTTTATTTTTGCTTTTGTTTCCCTTGCCTCAGGAGACATATCTAGAAAAATGTTGCTATGGCTGATATCAGAGACATTACTGCCTGAGCCCTCTTCTAGGATTTTTCTGGTTTCATGTCTCACATTCAGGTCTTTAATCCATTTTGAATTTATTTTTGTGTGTGGTGTAAGAAAGTGGTCCAGTTTCATTCTTTTGCATGTTGCTGTCCAGTTTTCTCAACACCGTTTGTTGAAGAGACTATCTTTCTCCCATTGGATATTCTTGCCTCCTTTGTTGATTAGTTGACCATATAATTGTGGGTTTATTTCTGGGTTTTCTACTCTCTTCTATTGATCTATGTGTCTATTTATGTGCCATTACCATACTGCTTTGATTACTACAGCTTTGTAATGTAACTTGAAATCTGTAATTGTGATACCTCCTATTTTGCTTCTCTTTTTCAAAATTGCTTTGGAAATTTGTGTCTTTGCGGTTCCATATTAATGTTAGGATTGTTTGTTCTAGTTCTGTGAAAAATGTTCTTGGTAGTTTGAGTAGTTTGATAGGGATTGCATTAAATGTGTAGATTGTTTTGGGTAGTATAGCTATTTTAACAATATTTGTTCTTCCAATCTGTGAGCATGGAATGTCTTTCCATTTCTTTGTATTATCTTCAATTTTTTTTTAAAGATTTTATTTATTTATTTGAGAGAGAGAGAATGAGAGAGAGCACATGAGAGGGGGAAGGGTCAGAGGGAGAAGCAGACTCCCTGCCGAGCAGGGAGCCCGATGCGGGACTCGATCCAGGGACTCCAGGATCATGACCTGAGCTGAAGGCAGTCGCTTAACCAACTGAGCCACCCAGGCACCCTATCTTCAATTTCTTGTATGACTGGTTTATAGTTTTCAGAGCATATGCTTTTCACCCTTTGGTTAGGTTTATTCCTAGGTGTCTTATTATTTTTGGTGCAATTGTAAATGGGACTGTTTTCTTAATGTTGCTTTCTGCTGTTTCATTATTAATGTATAGAAATATAACAGATTTTTGCACATGGATTTTGTATCCTGTGGCTTTACTGAAATCATTAATCAGTTCTAGTAGGTTTTTGGCAGAATCTTTAGGGTTTTCTACACATAGTATCCTGTCATCTGCAAATAGTGAAAGTTTTACTTCTTCCTTACTGATTTGGATGCCTTTTATTTCTTTTTGTTGTCTAACTGCTGTGGCTAGGACTCCCAGTACTATATTGAATAAAAGTGGTGAGAGTGGACATCCTTGTCTTATTCCTGACCTTAGGGGAAATGCTCTCAGTATTTCCCCATTGAGGATGATGTTGGCTGTGGGTTTTTCATATGTGGCTTTTATCATGCTGAGGTATGTTCCCTCCAAACCTACTTTGTTGAGGGCTTTTATCCTGAATGAATGTTGTAACTTTGTGAAATGCTTTTTCTATGTCTATTGAAATCATCATGTGGTTTTTATCCTTTCTTTTACTGATGTGATGTATCACATTAATTGATTTGTGAATACTGAACCACCCTGCATGCTGGGAATAAATCCCACTTGATTGTGATGAATAATTTTTTAAAAATATATTTTTGGAATCTGGCTGTTAATATTTTATTTAGGAATTTTGCATCCATATTCATGAGAGATATTGGCCTGTAGTTCTCTTCTTTTTTGGTGTCTGTCTTAATCTGGTTTTGGTATCAGGGTGATACTGGCCTCACAGAATGAATTTGGAGGCTTTCCTTCTATTTTCTGGAAGTGTTTGAGAAGAATAGGTATTAACTCTTATTTAAATGTTTGGTAGAATTCCCCTGTGACACCGTCTAGTCCTGGACTTTTGTCTGCTGGGTTTTGTGACTACTGGTTTAATTTCTTTGTTGATATCATCAGTCTGTCCAAATTTTCTATTTCTTCCTGGTTTAGTTTTGGTAGATTATATATTTCTAGAAATTTATCCATTTCTTCTAGGTTGTCTAATTTGTTGGCATATAGTTTTTCACAATATTATCTTACAATTTTTTGTATTTCTGGGGTGTTGATTATTTCTCCTCCTTCATTTCTGATTTTGAGTACTCTCTCTCTCTCTTTGATGAATCTGGCTAGAGGTTCATCAATTTTATTGATCTTTTCAAAGAACCAGTTCCTGGTTTCACTGATCTGTTCAATTCCTTTTCTAGTTTCTATATCATTTATTTCTGCTCTAATATTTATTATTTCACTCCTTCTGCTGGCTTTTGGTTTTGTTTGTTGTTCTGTACCTAGCTCCTTGGTGTGTAATGTTAGGTTGTTTATTTGAGATATTTCTTGCTTCTTGAGGTAGCCCTGTATTGCTATAAACTTCTTTCTTAGGACCACTTTTGCTGTATCTCAAAGGTTTTAGACAATTGTGTTTTCATTTTCATTTGTTTCCATGTACTTTTTAATTTCTTTTTTGGCCTATTCATTGTTTAGTAGCATGTTATTTAAGTATACTTAGTATACTGTGGCAAAAGCACAAATTCATGGAGATTAAATAAGAAGAAACTTTTTAAAACACCATTAATGTGTTTCCCAGCCAGAGTGATCATAGCTATTCTACCTTGTAACAAGATGGAAGTGCAGCTAAAAATAACCTGAAATTTATCTGATCAAAGTCTGCCCTCCCTATCAGGAAAGCTATTCTGTTGCTTCTACTTAATCATGAGGGAGAAAAACAAACAAGTAGAATATGAAACTTGAAGAGATACAAAATTTGGATTGTTTGAAATGTCTCCAGGGCCTCTGCATACCCATGTGTGCCTACTCGGGTGGGGAAGGAACTGGTTTGGGTAGAGGCTACATGTGTGTTTCCACAGTATTCCTGGATTTAGGTATCTGCACATGTGTGTTCATGAAGTGCCTGGGATAGCATGTGGATTATTTTTATTAAGTATGTATTTTCTTGTACACATGTATATTTGTCTGAATGTATTTGTGGATGTTGGTGCATAAGTGAGAGTAAATGAGAGTGTGTGAGTGTAAATGTGTGTGTTCAAAGAGTAGCTTCAGTGGCTTTCTTGTAAAAATCCTAATCCATCATTAGTTCCCAGAAATACAAAGAGAGAGCTGCATATCTCTGGTGAATCTGGTTATATCCAGTGGCCTATAAGCTCTCTGAACATAGGGATTTCTAGAGCCCCTTAATGCAGAGTTGGGCTTCTAAGGAGTACTTGTTGAATGACCAACTGACAATAGTTTTAACACATGCCTGGATCTAAAGCTATGGGCGTTAGTAGTCAACAGGTTGAGAGAGAGTAATCTAGACCTACAGGCCTTCCTGATGCCCCTGTGAGAGACCCGTCTCCTCCACCCCTCATACATCAAACATGCCCCTTACTGAGCTTTCCCTATGTGTCAAGTATTCTATTAAGTGCCAGGGAAGCCATGAAGACTTGGTACTTGTCCTTAAGGAGTATACAGGGAGTCTGTTATATTTCTGTATCCTCTTTGTTCCACACTTGAAAAACAAAGTTCAGGCCTGGCCTCACAACCACTCATGACTCCCTCTGCTGAAAACTAGCCTACTTTTCCAACTGACTTATAGACCTTGCCTGAGTGAAGAGCCATGTAAAGTCAACATACCTAAACCAACTCTCAGCCTCCAGTCTTTTCCCCCTTGTAGTCCACCCTGTACAGACTGCTAGGTCATTCTAAATCATTCTAAAACAACACTTGCATATTTTTACTGCCCTATTCAAATCCACTCAATCATTCTATATTACCTACAGACAAACTCTATCACATCCCTATATAATTGTTTATATTTACCCAACAGGTCTAAAGAAAACTTGTCTCCTGCTAAGTAGTAGTGCCACTGAAGATACACAGAAAAAAATCTAAGTAGTGATCATGGACATTTCATATTTTTTGGATATTTCATACTGTTTAAACATTTTTTTCTGATTTTAAGATTTTTATTTTCCATACAAAGTCACTCATTCAACAAAAATTCTTTGAGCATCTATTAACTGCCAGGCATATTGAGCATATAATAACTTCTTTGTTTCCTTACATGATAATTATTCAATTAAATATCTGATACTTAGTAGGTATTGATCAGATGGTCCATTAGGATGGGGTCTCCTGCCTCAACTCTCCACTACATTCTTTGCTTTGGCAGCAAGGGATAATGGAAGGAGAAGGAGAAGTCCTTGAAGATGGCTCATGAGTCTCCCCTTACTGGTTCTGCTGTGCCCTGCTCTATTCCTTGATTCTCTCTGAAGCTTTCCCCTGCACACATCTGTAGAAGGATCAGTTTCCAAAAGTGGCTTTGACCCTTTCTCCAAATATTTTACATCACCATGGTCAGTCCATTACCCCAACGAATAGAGCCTGTTTGCAAGGAACAGACTTCTTGGATGATACCACAGGCTGCTTGACTCTCTGAGAGTCCCCACCACAATGCTCTCCTCACATAACCTAACTCTGCTAATATGTGTGCAGTGTTGACAAAATGTGAAGAGAGAAGTCAGGGAAAGCTTAATTGAGGATAGGGATATAGGTTTAATTTTGAAAGGTGTGTTGTGGAAAGAAGGGAAAGATATTACCGATGAGCATATATGCTTTATATGTGAATAGGTTGGGAGAGCAGGGAAAAAGATGAATTTGGCCAAATGTAGGATGGTGAGGGTAGGGAATTCATATGAGACAAGGCTTCTCCCTAGAAAGGAGCTACAAACTCCAATTTATTTTCTTTGATCTGTTGCATCATCTTTCACTTTTACCTTTGCAGGAACTATAACTTACCATGTCAGTGTCTGACACGGGGCCAAAACTGGTCACATAGATGTCCGTCTTCACTTCAGTCACTGCATCTAGGCCAAAAAAAGTAGAAAAGCAGAGTGTCATGAAAGTCAGTTCCCTTACCTCAGAGAGAGTCCAGTGCAGTACTCCAAATGACAGCTAACTTGCTACATCTGAAAAAGGATACTTGACATAGTGATAGGAAAACCTCTCAAAAACTTCTCACCTATAATATTTGTTTAAGAACATGCTAGGTACAGGTACAAAGTTTATCCCTTTAGATATCATTGAGAATGACAACAGACTCCCCAAACTCTAAAATTTAAGAAGAGCCCTGAGAGATCACTGATATTCATATGTGCTAGATACTCACACCAGGATTACCCTTACCTGTGGTAGGTTACAAATGTTCTAATACCCAACTTTAATACTTCCAGAAACATGGAATGATTGCCCTCCCACTCCCCTGCCCACTTAACATAGGGAGAGGCCATGTGACTAGTTTTGGTTGTGGGAGGAAGTTATATGTGTCCCTCTCTGGCTGGAACAATTAATGTCCAATTCAAGACCCTTCCTGCCATGGTCATCATAGAAACATGTTATTATAGAGCTACCATAAGACTGAAACAGGCTGGAATAATGAGCCAACACACGAAGGACAACTGTCCTGAAATGTCTCCTGGATCAACAACAGACTTTGCATGAATGAGAAATATACTTTCATTGGGTTAAGTGACTGAGAGTTGAAGATGACTGATATCACCTGATACATTCTCTTTGCATTTATTTTTCTTTATTGTACTATCTATTTACTTGTCTGTCTCCCCTACCTTACCCAAAAGCTCCTGTATGGCAGTGTCCCTGTTTTGTTATACCTGTATTCTCAGTACATTGAAAAGGAGTCTGTTACTCAGACGGTACTCACTGAACATTTTTGGTATGGATAGATGAATCTCATCACATATTTGCCAAGTTGGAAACTGATACCCAGAGAAGTGAAGTTATTTAATTGCTAAGTTTCTCTTTTCCTGCTTCAGTCAGCCCTGTTTACCCCAGTGTAGGTCAGACTAGCCCACACACTCCAGCATACCTCAAATAGAACACAGGGCAGCCTATTCCAGCCTAGCAAATACTTCATCATTATATTAAATTCAAATAAATCCCACTTCAGTCCAGCATGCCAAACCCCAGTAGAGTACACCAGTAGCACAGCCAATACCAATAAGGTCCACATGAGATTTGATGTATATTTATATATATCTACATATCTACAAACATTACATTTTAAGAATAATAATCAGCACTGTAGTCAATTCATCAAAACACACACCTTACTACCAGGCTTAATCAGCAAATAACATGTCTTTCAAATTAGGGCTGTGTTTTATTTATTTTTAAAGATTTATTTACTTATTTTTGAGTGAGAGAGAGAATGTACATGAGCAGGGGTGTAGGGGCAAAGGGAGAGGGAGAGAGAATCCCAAGGAGACTCTGCACTGAGTGTGGAGTTCCATGCAGAGACTGCCCTTGCAGGGCTTGCTCTTGCCAGGCTTGATCTTGTGGGGCTCAATCTTGCAGGGCTCAATCTCACAACTCTGAAATCACATCCTGAGCCAAAACCAAGAATCAGTTGCTTAACAGACTATGTCACCCTGGCGCCCTTAGAGCTGTGTCTTAAGTAGTTTGGCTTTTATCTAGAGTACAGGCTTCCCTCAGAGCCATTTCTATACTTGAAGGAGAAGAGATAACACTTCAGGACCCAGAACATGCCTCCTGAAGACTTGTCCCCTCAGATACACTCCCAGGTTCATTGACTAGAGAAGTATTGTCCTACCTTCCAGTACATAAAACAAATTTAACTAAGTAATGGAAGAGACCACAATTACATTTGAATCGAGTATTCTAGGCAGGACATAGTTAGATACAGAACAACTTTCTAAACCAATATAATTGTAAAATTGTAAGATAGTTAAACAGACTAAAAACAGATTACCCAGACCACAGAAAAAAAAAGGAGAAAAAATACTGGTGGTAAAGTTAAATTGCAGGAGACCACCCAGGGGAAAGTGGTCACTGTAGGGAGAAAGGGAAATGGCTATAACAAAGAGTCTTGGGCTAAGATGGCAAGGCTTGGGTTCTGGATCTCTGCCCCTGACTTTCTGAATAACTTGAACAAGACTGTTTTACTTTTAGTTGCTCTCTTGTACGATGAGGGTATGGGACCATACAAATTCTGAATTTTTTCTTTCTACTAACTAGGAACTCTGACTTTAAAGCCAAGCAAAAAGCATCTGACTAAAGGTGCCCAATAGTAGCAAGAAGCAAGCTGCCTGAGGAATGTAGGAGGTTTTATGGAAATTTGATGTTCCTCCTCTCTCTCAACTATTCACTTTCACTTAAAAGGTACCCCTTGATTGCTAAGAAGGAAACAGTGGGGAGAAGCTGCTTTCCCAATTAATTAGGGCTCACCCAAGCTTCAGAAATTTCCCTGGCTTTGCAGCAGGGAAAGAGAATTGGGAAGTTTGGTCTAGTACACTGGTGTAAAATAAAAGGGAGGGAGAGTAAAGAAGGAGGGAAGAAAGAAAGAGGAGAGGAGATAATTAGAAAAAGATTGAAGGAAAAGGCAAGAAAGGATAAATGGGTAAAATACAAATAGATAAAAGTCACCCAGAAATCTAAGGTCTTGGGTCCGAGACACAGAAGAGAGTGTCCACTCACTACTCCAGCTTCTCTGTGTGAAAGAATGATTAGGAATTTGCTCTTTCATTTAACTCAATGAAAAGACCAGTGAATTAGACTAGAATTGGTGAGGGCTACAATTCACAGTCCAGGCCCAGTTCACAGTCTTCTCAGGAGAGACAAATGTGAGACATGAATTAATGGAGAGATAAAAGGGCCTCACCCCTCCGTGTTTAACAACTGTTTTCAGATTCTTGGTGCTTTATTTGATTTGGGGATCCAATTTCCTTCCAATGTTACCCTTTGAAACCAAAGGTGAACAGAATTATGTTTTCCTTTTGCAAATTTACCATGATATTGGAAGTGCTTGAAAGCTCCTGTCTTTACATGAACACACATGACCTTGGCCCTCAGTTGTACTCCCACTGGTGAGGAACTCATCAACCAGTCCCCATGTCATTTCTGCTTACTTTCATCTGAAAGAGTAAAGGTAAGCCAATCAGCAAGTGATCACTGTGTTTATATTGAATATGTTGCTCATAACAAACTGTATTTTCTGGTTTGACTTCAAATAGATTCCCAAGAAATCATGAATTTTCTCCTTTGAGCAGAAACCAGAGTAGGTTCCCAACTCCCTAGCTGTTCCACCTTAGCACACAAATAAACACTGGTCTTGGGACATGTGGGTGGCTCAGCTGGTTAAGCATCCAACTCTTGATTTCATCTCAGGTCATGATCTCAGGGTCATGGGATCAAACCCCACATCAGGCTCCGTGCTCAACACAGAGTCCGCTTGAGATTCTCGCTCTCCCTCTTCTCCTGCCTCTGCTCATGCTCTCTTTCTTTCTCTCAAATAAATAAATAAAATCTTAAAAAAAAAAAAATTGGTCTTAGCACTGCCCTTTGGACTCACACAACAAAGTTTGCTTCTTAATCTTTTGAGATTTAAAGATCTTCAGAGATTGAAAGGGATAGTGGTACCCCTAAATTTGCTCTTGTTTCTTTCCATACTAAATATCCTGACTTCCTTTGACTATGTCTCCTCTCCCTTTGACATGGTTTTACACATCCTCACTATCCCTCATTTACTTTCCTCTGGCTCAAGTCTGATTTTTTTTTCTTTTTTTACTGATACTGAAATGTTTTATGGTGTAAGTTTGTCACAATTCCATTAGAGACAAGCTCATAAGATGAATGCTATGAACAAAAGCCACTTACCCCCTTTTCTCATTAGAGGCCACAATGGACTCTTCAATTTTTTCTAATGACAATCTTACTAAGAACAGTGTGGCTTTGAGGACTGGAACCTTGGCTAGAAGGACAAAACCTTAACTTTATTTTCTTACTTCCAGATCACTGGGAATTTTAGAGAACAAACATTTATTGTTGTACACACTTTTCATCTTGAAGATGGACTGAACTGGTGGAAATGAGCTCCCATGTGACTGTCTTGGTTGGTTAGCCATATGAACTTAGGGAGTAGGCTACAATGAGTTGTGGACAGGCTTTCACAGATCTGAGAGGTGGTGTGCTCTCTTCTTATGTTAATAGCCGTTCCATTTGTCTTTTGACAACCTTTGGGGACTAAAATACTGTAAGTTCTCAGCGACTCCACCCCCCAATAGTATTAATTACAGATAAGCTCTCTAGAAGAGTAACAAACAGGTGATTTAGGGGAGCAGAAATTACAAGAGTCTGTGTTAGCTCTAATCTAATCTCTGCAATTGACTCACACCCTCTTTTGCAGACTGGGCAAGGCTCACAGCTTTTGACATTTGGTAGGTTAGATGTCTAGCACTGTGTTTATGCTACTCCACCTAGTGTCAGCTACCTGGAATGTATAACAAATATATATTTTTTCTTTTTTTTAATTTAAATTCCACTAGCCAAGGTATAGTACATCATGTTTTTGATATAATGTTCAATGATTCATTAGTTGAGCAAATATATTTTTAATTGAGGTAAAACTGGTATGTAACATATTAGTTTCAGGTGTACAACATAATAATTTGATATCTGTATACCCTACAAAGTGATCACCACAATAAGTCTAGTTACCATCCATCACAATACAATTGACCCCCTTCACCCTTTTCTCTCACCCCACAGTTCCTTTCCCCTCTGATAACCACCAATCTATTCTCTGTGTCTATGATTATTTTTTTGTATTGTTTGTTCATTTCTTTTCCCTAGGCTATTTTCGTCCTTTTATTTATTTATTTATTTATTTATTTATTTATTTATTTATTTATTTATTTATTTATTTATATGTTCAACTAGCCAACATATAGTACATCATTTGTTTTTGATGTAGTGTTCAACATTTCATTAGTTGTGTATAATACCTGGTGCTTGTCACAACACACACCCTCCTTAATACCCATCATCTGGTTACCCCATCCCCCCACACCCCCCTCCCTTCTGTAACCCTCAGGTTGTTTCCCAGAGTCCAGAGTCTCCCATGGTTTGTCTCCCTCCCTCTCTGATTTCTTCCCATTCATTTTTCCTCCCTTCCCCTATGGTCCTCCATGCTATTCCTTATGTTCCACATATGAGTGAAACCATATGATAATTGTTCATGTGTTTTTTTTTAGATTCCACATATAGGTGAAATCATATGGTAGGTGAAATAATATGGTATTTGTCTCTGTCTGCCTTATTTCACTTAGCATAATATCCTAAAGGCCCATGCGTGTTGTCACAAATGGCCAAATTTCCTTCTTTTTAATGGCTGAGTAGTATTTCATTGTGTGCATGTATATATGTATGTGTATATGTGTATATATATATATATGTATGTATGTATATATATGTGTCACATCTTTTTTATTCATTATCAATGAACACTTAAGTTGTTCCTATATCTTGGCTACTCTAAATAATACTGCAATGAACACAGGGGTGCATATATATTTTTGAATAAGTATTTACATTTTCATCAGATAAATATCCAGAAGTGGAATAGTTGGATCATATGGTAGATCTATTTTTTTTAATTTTTTGAGGAACTTTGAAAATGTTTTCCATTGTGGCTGTGCCAATTTACATTTCCACCAACAGCATACAAGGGTTCCCTTTTCTCCATGTCCTAACATCTGTTACTATTTTTTCTTTTTAATAATAGCCATTCTAACAGGTGTGAGGTGATATCTCATTGTAGTTTTGATTTTTATTTCCCTGATAATTAGTATCATTGAACATTTTTTCATGTGCCTGTTAGCCATCTGTATTTCTTCTTTGTAAAGTGTCTATTAAGATCCTCTGCCCATTCTTTAATTGGTTTTCTTATATGTTTTTTTCTTTTGCTATTGAGTTTAATTACTTATATATTTTGGATATTAACCCTTTATCAGATATATGATTTATAAATATTTTCTCTCATTCAGTAGGCTGCCTTTTCATTTTGTTGATGGTTTCCTTTGCTTTGCAGAAGCTTTTTAGTTTGATGTAGTCTCACTACTCTATTTTTGCTTTTGTTGCCTTTGCTTTGGCCTCAGATCCAAAAATCCAATGCCAAGACTAATGTCAAGGAGCTTACCATCTATGTTTTCTTCTAGGAACTTTATGGTTTCAGGTCTTTAATCCATTTTCAGTTGATTTTTGTGTATGGTGTTAGATAGTGGTCAAATTTTATTCTCTTGCATGTGGCTGTCCAGTTTTCCCAACATCACTGATTGAAGAGATTGTCTTTTCTCCAGTATATATATATATATATATATATATTTGCACCTTTGCTGTAAACTAATTGACAATATAAGTATGGGTTCATTTCTGGGCTCTCTATTCTGTTCCATTAATCTAGGTGTCAGTTTTTATGTCAATATGATACTATTTTGATTACTATAGCTTTGTCATATAGTTGGAAATCTGGGAGCATGGTACCTTCAGCTTTGTTCTTTCTCAAAATTGCTTTGGCTATCTGGGGTCTTCTGTGATTCCATATAAATTTTAGGATTTTTTTTGTTCTAGTTCTGTGAAAAATGTTTTTGGTGTTTTGATACAGACTGCATTGAATCTGTAGGTTGCTTTGGGTAATATGGACATTTTAACAATATTAATTTTTCTAATCCATGAGCACAGAATATCTTTCCACTTATTTATGTCATCTTCAATATATTTCATCAATATCTTATAGTTTTTAGTGTACAAGTCATTTATCTCCTTGGTTAAATTTATTAATAGGTATTTTTTTTTTGATGCAATTGTAAATGAGATTGTTTTCTTAATTTTCTCTTTCTGGTGGTTTGTTATTCGTATATAGAAACACAACAGGAGGCAAGATGGTGGAAGGGTAGGGGACCTTGTTTCATCTGGTCCCTGAATTTAGCTAGATAATTATCAAATCATTCTGAACCCCTATGATTTCAATCTGAGATGTAAGAAAAGAATTGCTTGAATCCTACAAATGGAAAAGTGACCACTCTTTGCAAGGTAAGAGGTACAGAGAAGTGAATCTGAGGGGATATTCAAAAGATAAACAGCGGGGAGAGGGAGCCTCTGTAAGCGAGCTACCAGAAACTGATATAGCCCTGGAATGCAAAATCAGAACCCTTAGAAGTCAGCTCCAGTGAGATACACCCCTGCCTGAAAGGTGCTCAGGTGGCAAAACAGGGCAGAATCCTAGGTGGGACAGTGTTGTCTCAGGAACCCCGGGGTCACAGAAAGAATGGGGGTTCCTGAGCTGGAAGAATTCCCAAGCATTGGAGCAGGGAAACCAGTTACAGTCAATGAGCCCAGGAGGGGGCTCTCAGCTCAGATTGCCATAAAGAGAACCACAACATGATTGGGTGACTGCTCTCCATGTCAGGGCCCTGCAAAGGGCAGAAACACAGTGATCCCCTGCCTTCCCCTGGGATGATTGGTGTGGGTGCACACCACAGGAATCTGCAGAGTTTGGCACACACAAAAGTGAAGACTGCTTATCCCTGAGGGTTTACTGAAGAGAGGGGGCCATGATCCTTCAGGTCTGGGGCTGGAGATCAGGGCATGGTCATTTTTATTTTCATCCTCTAAAGAAGCACAGAAAGCCTTTAGGGAACAAAAGCCACATAGAGCAACCAGAAGCAGCTTACACTGAGCCCAGCCCCCCGCAAGGGACGGTGCAACTCCACCCAGGCAAAGACACCTGAGAATCAGCACAGCAGGCCCCTCCCCCAGAAGACCAGCTGGAACAACAGGCAAACACCAAGTTTATGGAGCACACAGGACTGCAAAATGCCAGTGCTAGGGGAAAATAGTATATAGAATTCAAGGTTTTTTTCTCATGATACCTTTATCTTTCAGTTTAAAAACTTCCTTTTGTTTTTTTCTTTTTTTCTTTTTCAACTAATTTCTTATTGTATCAACCCTTTCTCTTTAAGTCTTTTTTTAACTTTCATTTTTACATTTACATTTTATACATATATTCTTCATTTTGGGCTTCCTTTCACTATATTAAATTATATATATATTTTATATACATATAATTATATATATACATATATATTTTATATACATATAATTATATATATACATATAATTATATATATAAGTTTTTCTTTCTTTACAATTCTGGAATTTAGTGTCTTTTAACAAACAGACTAGAATACACCCAGGACCAAGTGGATCACCCTGTTTTGTCCACCTGGGAGATTATATTCTCTCCCCCTCTTTTTTATCTTTTTCTCCTTTTTTTTAGTTTCTGACTTCTTTGGATTTGTCTAGTGTGTATTTCACTTAGGTCATGGTTGAGATTGTTTATTTTGTTCTCTTGTTCATCCATTCTTCTCCGGGCAAAATGACTAGAAGGAGGAATTGACAACAAAATAAAGAACCAGAAGTAATAATCTCTCATACAGCTCTAATTCATATGGATATAAATAAAATGTCAGAGATGGAATTCATGATAACAATTATAAAGTTACTAGCTGTGCATGAAGAAAAAAGCATAAAAGACACTAGAGAATCTCTTACTGCAGAAATAAAATTTAATGAGGTTGAAATTAAAAATGATTTAAAGAACTTCTCAAACTCAACACCCAAAAAACAAATAATCAAGTCAAAAAATGGGCAGAAGACATGAACTGACACTTCTCCAAAGAAGACATACAAATGGCTAACAGACACATGAAAAAATGTTCATCATCATTAGCCATCAGGGAAATTCAAATCAAAACCACATTGAGATACCACCTTACACCAGTTAGAATGGCAAAAATGGACAGGGAAAGAAACAACAAATGTTGCAGAGGTTGTGGAGAAAGGGGAACCCTCTTACACTATTGGTGGGAATGCAAGTGGGTACAGCCACTTTGGAAAACAATGTGGAGGTTCCTCAAAAAATTAAAACTAGAGCTATCCTATGACCCAGCAATTGCACTCCTGGGTATTTACCGCAAAGATACAGATGTAGTGAAAAGAAGGGCCATATGCACTCCAGTGTTCATAGCAGCAATGTCTGCAGTAGCCAAACTGTGGAAAGAGCTGAGATGCCCTTCAACAGAAGAATGGATAAAGAAGATGTGGTCCATATATACAATGGAATATTCCTCAGCCATCAGAAATGATGAATACCCAACTTTTACATCAACACGGATGGGACTGGAGGAGATTATGCTAAGTGAAATAAGTCAAGCAGAGAAAGTCAATTATCATATGGTTTCACTTATTTGTGGAACACAAGGAATAGCATGGAGGACACTAGGAGAAGGAAGGGAAAAATGAAGGGGGAAAATTGGAGGGGGAGATGAACCATAAGGGACTATGGACTTCAAGAAACAGACTGAAGGTTTTGGAGGGGAGGGGGTGGGGGGATAGGTTGGCCCAGTGGTGGGTATTAAGGAGGGCATGTACTGCATGGAGCATTCAGTGTCATACAAAAACAATGAATTGTGGATCACCACATCAAAAACTAATGATGTACTGTATGGTAACATAACATAATAAAATTTTTTAAAAAAGATAAAAAGCCTTTGCACAGCAAAAGAAACAGTCAACAATACCAAAAGATAACCAACAGAATGGGAGAAGATATTTTTAATTGACATATCAGATAAAGGGCTAGTATCCAAAATCTATAAAGAACTTATCAAACTTAACACCCAAAGAACAAATGATCCAATCAAGAAATGGACAGAAGACACGAACAGACATTTTTCCAGAGAGGACTTCCAAATGGCCAACAGACACATGAAAAAGTGCTCAACATCACTTGGCATCAGGGAAATCCAAATCAAAACCTCAATGAGATATCACCTCACACCAGTCAGAATGGCTAAAATTAACAAGTCAGGAAATGACAGACGTTGGCAGGGATGCGGAGAAAGGGGAACCCTCCTACACTGTTGGTGGGAATGCAAGCTGGTGCAGCCACTCTGGAAAACATTATGGAGGTTCCTCAAAAAGTTGAAAATAGAGCTACCATATGACCCAGCAATTGCATACTGGGTATTTACCCGAAAGTTACAAATGTAGGGATCTGAAGGGGTATGTGCATCCCGATGTTTATAGCAGCAATGTCCACAATAGCCAAACTATGGAAAGAGCCAAGATGTCCATCGATAGATGAATGGATAAAGAAGTGATACACACACACACACACACACACACACACACACACACACTGGAATATTATGCATCCATCAAAAGGAGTGAAAGCTTGCCATTTACAATGACGTGGATGGAACTGGAGGGTATTATGCTGAGCGAAATAAGTCAATCAGAGAAAGACATGTATCATTGATGAGGAATTCTTAATCTCAGGAAACAAACTGAGGGTTGCTGGAGTGGTGGGGGGTGGGAGGGATGGGATGGCTGGGTAATAGACATTGGGGAGGGTATGTGCTATGGTGAGCGCTGTGAATTGTGTAAGACTGTTGAATCACAGACCTGTACCTCTGAAACAAGTAATACATTATATGTTAAGAAGAAGAAAAAGAAGAAGGAGGAGGAGGAGGGGGAGGAGGAGGAGGAGAAGAAGAAGGAGAAGAAGATAGGAGGAAGGGAAGAATGAAGGGCGGGAAATTGGAGGGGGAGATGAACCATGAGAGACTATGGACTCTGGGAAACAAACTGAGGGTTCTAGAGGGGAGGGGGTGGGGGAATGGGTTAGCCTGGTGATGGGTATTAAAGAGGGCACATACTGCATGGAGCACTGGGTGTTATACGCAAACAATGAATCATGGAACACCACATCAAAAACTAATGATGTAACGTATGGTATTAACATAAAAAAAAAAGAATATCCAATGGGAAAAGAAGACAGCCTCTTCAACAAATGGTGTTGGGAAAATTGGACAGCAACCTGCTAAAGAATGAAATTGGACCACTTTCTTACACCATACACAAAAATGAACTCAAAATGGATTAAGGGCCTAAATGTGAGACCTGAAACCATAAAAATCCTAGAAAAGAACACAGGCAGTAATTTCTCTGATGTCAGCTGTAACAACATCTTTCTAGATATGTCTCCTGAGGTAAGGAAAACAAAATAAAAAATACAAACTGTATGTATGTTTGTGTGTGTGTGTGTGTGTATTCACACATCAACCAAATACAGAAAATCTTCTATGTAAACCTTGTCTATGAATCTGTAATATATTACAGAGCTTTACTTTATCACATTTTGAAAAATAAATTACTCAGAAATTGTAAAAAGACAAAAAAAAAATAAACTACTGGGACTGCATCAAGACAAAAAGCTTCTGCACAGTGACGGAAACAATCAACAAAACTAAAAGACAACTGACTGGGAAAAGATATTTGCAAATGACATATCCAATAAAGGGTTAATATCCAAAATATATAAAGTTCTTATAAAACTCCACACCCATAAAACAAATAATCCAATTAAAAAATGGGCTGAAGAGATGAACAGACATTTCTCCAAAGAAGACATCTAGATGACCAATAGACACATGAAAAGATGCTCAACATCACTCATCATCAGGGAAATGCAAATCAAAACTACAATGAGATATCACTTCACACCTCTCAGAATGGTTAAAATAAAAAACTCAAGAAACAACAAGTAGAGAGAAAGGAACGCTCTGTACATTGTTAGTGTAAATGCAAACTGGTGAAGCCACTGTGGAAAACAGTATGGAGTTTCCTCAAAACATTAAAAATAGAAGTACCCTATGATCCAGTAATCCCGCTAGTGGGTATTTACCCAAAGAATACAAAATAGCTAATTCAAAGAGATACATGAGCTCCTATGTATATAGCAGAATTATTTACAGCAGCTAAACCATGGATGCAGCCCAAGTGTCCATCGATAGATGAATGGATAAAGAAGATGTGGTATATATATATATATACACAATGGAATATTATTCAGCTACAAAAATGAATGAAGTCTTGCCATTTGCAACAACATAGATAGGGCTAGAGAGCATAATGGTAAGCGAAATAAGTCAGAGAAAAACCAATACCATATGATTTTACTCATATGTGTTAAGAAACAAAACAAATGAACAAAGGAAAAAGAGAAAGAGAGACAAATCAAGAAACACACTCTCAACTATAGAGAGTAAACTGTTGGTTCCCAGAGACGAAGAGGGTAGGGGAATGGGTGAAATAGGTGATGGGGATTAAAGAGTATACCTATCATGATGAAAAATAAATAAATAAGAGAAATACCATAGAAAAATCAGAAATTATTTAGGGACACTTATTTAATGCTTTAAAAAAATTCAATCACTAGAAGAAATATTTTTATATCCCATTTCTTTTTTAATAAAGATTTTATTTATTTATTTGAGAGATAGAATGAGATAAAGAGAGAGAGCATGAGAGGGGGGAGGGTCAGAGGGAGAAGCAGACTCCCTGCTGAGAAGGGAGCCCGATGCAGGACTCGATCCCGGGACTCCAGGATCATGACCTGAGCCGAAGGCAGTCGCTTAACCAACTGAGCCACCCAGGCGCCCTTATATCCCATTTCTAACAAAGGACCTATATACAGAATATATAAAGAATTTTTACAATTTGGTAATAAGAAACCAAAAACACCCAACAATTTTTTGCAAATGGTTTAAACAGATATTTCACCAAAGAAAAAAATGCAGATGGCAAACACATGAAAAATTGCAATCAGAAAATGCAACTTAGGGACACCTGGGTGGCTTGGTCAGTTAAACATCTGCCTTTGGCTCAGGTCATGATCCTAGGGTCCTGGGATTGAGTCCCACATCAGGCTCTTTGTTCCACACAGAGCCTTCTTCTTCTGCCCCTCCCCCTGCTTGTGCGCTCTCTCTCTCTCTCTCTCTCTGACATATAAATAAATAACATCTTAAAAAAAAAGAAAATGCAATTTATAACCACAATATGGTACCATTAGCAGCCTATTCAAAGAGCTATAGGTTTTTTAAAAACTGGCAATATGAAGGGCTTGCAAGGATGTAGAACTAGAATTATGAGGCACTGCTGGTAGGAATTTACAATGGTATGTCCATTTTGAAAAAGAGGTTAACAATTCCTAATAAAGTTAAGCATACTTTATTATACAACTCAGAAATCCTACTCCTAGGTATTAACCCAAGATAAATATAAACTATGTCACACTAAAACTTTTATGTGAATGTTTATAGAATCTTTATTCATAATCACTAAAAACTGCAAATATATTCCAAATGTTTTTCCACTGGTGAATCTATAAACTATAATAGGATACTACTCAGCAAAAACAGGAATTACTAATAGATGCAACAAACATGGATGAATTCCAAATGGATTGTCTAACTGAAAGAAGCCAGACACAAAAACTACTACTGTATGATTTCATTAATATGACATTCTGGAAAGCGCAAAACTGTAGAGGCAAAAACCAGATCAGTGGGTACCAGGGGCTGGTGGGGAGGGGAATGAGTAATGACAAAGAGGCATAAGTGAATTTTTCCAGTTGAAAGAACTAGTTTACCTATGTGTGGGTTGTATTGGTAGTTATATGATTGTTTACCACAAAGAGTAAATTATACTGTATGTAAATTACACATTAATTTTTAAAAATATAAAATTTAACTAAAATAAACCAAAAAAGTAAAAAGAAGCACAAAGACTCCCATTCAAAATAAGCCTACACATTAAAACCAATGAAACAGAACAGTACACAAAGAAACTGTTCTATGAATATCTGAAACCTTGTTTTATGGCAGGAAAGGCATTATATATGAGAAAAGCATGTGCTGTTAAAGATGTACCAAGACTACAGGTCATTCATGTGAAAAAACTACATTCCTACCTCACACCACACATAAACATTAATTGCCAGTATATTGAATAACTTAAATAGGAAACACAGTTCATGAAAAGGAATCTGAATAGTCAATGAATATTAGACATCCAATATCATTAGATATTCAAGGAAATGCAAATTAAAAGGAAATAACATTTTACAGCTATTGGCCTGGCAAAAATTTAGAAGCATGACTGTACCAAGTGTTGGTAAGGAAGTGAAACAGAGAACTCTCACATGCTGCTAGAGGGAAGTGAAAATCAGCACCATTTTGGAGAGCAATTTGGCAATACGTGTTAAAGCTGAGATGTGTATACACTATAACTCAGTTATTCCATTGATTATACAGAAACAACAGAACAACATAAACCCTCACACATGTGTACAGACAGGTACAACAACCATATCCGTTCAGTGTTTGAAATGTGATTCTGTTTAGACTTAATGGTAGTAATAGGTATCTTTCAGCAAATAAGATTGTCTATTTCCATCAGAAATAGGTATTCCTTTGCAATCACTGTAGATTAATGTGTTGCAAGTAAGATGTGGTCTCATTCCTTTTGTCATGGAATAAATTAATGTGATAGGACCAGCTGAATTGAGCATAACCCAGGCTTTCTACCTAGAATCAGACATCTTTACTTCACAATTCAAAATTAGTAGTTTTTTCTCCCATGTCTTTATTACAGTTTTCCTATTCCTTTGATGACATTCTGAAGAATTTCATCTTCCAAATACACTGTCTGCCAAGTTATCTTTTCTTAACCTTAGCGTTAAGCCAGAAAAAAAACTCCATACTCTTTTTCAAAATATTAAAGCAGCGTAAGAGTGAACAGCATACCCTCAGAGTCCCAGTCTTATAATCTGTGAATACCGAGGTTTGGTGAGACGTGGTATGTTTTCTAACAAAGGGTACTGAAACAAGGCCTAGCTATTTCCATGTTACATTCCCACCAACAGTGCACAAGTGTTCAACAGGGTTCAATAGCAATAAAACAAAGATTTTTTTTAACTTACTCTCACAGTTCCATTGTGAGAAGTTAGATAACAAATAAATTAGATAAATAAAGTTAGATGAAAAATGCTGGGTGTGGAAAAAGTACTTTGAAATTATAGAGTGGCACTCACAGTGTAGGATCTTTAGTACAGAGTCTTGAGTCAGATAAAATCAATGATAGACTAAACCTTGGCCCTGCTCCCCACCTGATCTAATGCTCCCTCCCTAGTAAACATTGCTGATAGCTATCCTCATTAGGAGATAAGAGGATGACTAAAGAAAACAATAATAATGTTGAAAGGCTGCTATTATTTGTCATTTGGTGGCTACATTTATTCTTGGTCTTGGATTTTTTGGCTGCAGGTTTGGAAGACCTATACCTCTCTACTTCAATTTTGGCTTCTGCTGCCAACATTACTTTTTTTTTTTTTAATTTTATTATGTTATGTTAGTCACCATACAATACATCATTAGTTTTTGATGTGGTGATCCACGATCCACTGTTTTCATATAACACCCAGTGCTCCATGCAGTACGTGCCCTCCTTAAAACCCATCACCGGGCTAACCAATCCCCTCTCCCCCATCCCCTCTAAAACCCTGTTTGCTTCTCAGAGTCCATAGTCTCTCATGGTTCATCTCTCCCTCCGATTTCCCTCCCTTCATTTTTCCCTTCCTTCTCCTATGTCCTCCATGCTATTCCTTATGTTCCACAAATAAGTGAAACCATATGATAACTGACTTTCTCTGCTTGACTTATTTCACTTAGTGTAATCTCCTTCAGTCCCATCCATGTTGATGTAAAAGTTGGGTATTCCTCCTTTCTGATGGCTGAGGAATATTCCATCATATATATGGACCACATTTTCTTTATCCATTCATCTATTGAAGGGCATCTCGGCTCTTTCCACCGTTTGGCTATTGCAGACATTGCTGCTATGAACACTGGGGTGCATATGGCCCTTCTTTTCCCTACATCTGTGTCTTTGGGGTAAATACCCAGGAGTGCAATTGCTGGGTCATAGGATAACTCTATTTTTAATTTTTTGAGGAACCTTCACACTATTTTCCAAAGTGGCTGTACCCACTTGTATTCCCACCAACAGTGTAAGAGAGTTCCCTTTCTCCACAACCTCTCCGACATTTATTGTTTCTTTCCCTGCCCATTTTGCCATTCTAACTGGTGTAAGGTGGTATCTCAATGTGGTTTTGATTTGAATTTCCCTGATGGCTAATGATGATGAACATTTTTTCATGTGTCTGTTAGCCATTTGTATGTATTCTTCAGAGAAGTGTCTTTTCATATCTTCTGCCCATTTTTTGACTTGATTATTTGTTTTTTGGGTGTTGAGTTTGAGAAGTTCTTTACAGATCTTGGATACCAGCCCTTTATCTGTAGTGCCATTTGCAAATATCTTCTGCCATTCTGTGGGTTGCCTCTTTGTTTTGTTGACTGTTTCCTTTGCTCTGCAGAAGGTTTTTATCTTGATGAAGTCCCAAAAGTTCATTTTTGCTTTTGTTTCACTAGCCTTTGGAGATGTATCTTGAAAGAAGTTGCTGTGGGCAATGTCAAAGAGGTTACTGCCTATGTTCTCCTCTAGGATTTTGATGGATTCCTGTCTCACATTGAGGTCTTTCATCCATTTTGAGTTTATCTTTGTGTATGGTGTTAGAGAATGGTTGAGTTTCATTCTTCTGCATGTGGCTGATTAAAACTCTTCAGAGTATAGGGATAGAGGAAACATCCCTCAAGTTCATAAAATCCATCTATGAAAAACCCACAGCGAATATCATCCTCAATGGGGAAAAGCTGAGAGCCTTTCCCTTAAGATCAGGAACACGTCAAGGATGCCCACTCTCACCACTATTGTTCAACATAGTACTAGAAGTCCTAGCAACAGCAATCAGACAACAAAAAGAAATAAAAGGGATTCAAATTGGCAAAGAAGAAGTCAAACTCTCTCTTTTCGCAGACGACATGATACTTTATGTGGAAAACCCAGAAGACTCCACCCCCAAATTACTAGAATTCATCCAGCAATTCAGTAATGTGGCAGGATACAAAATCAATGCACAGAAATCAGTTGCTTTCTTATACACTAACAACACAACTGTAGAAAGATACATTAGAGAAACGATGCCATTTACAATAGCACCAAAAACCATAAGATACCTCGGAATAAACCTAACCGAAGAGGTAAAGGATCTATACTCTAGGAACTACAGAACACTCATGAAAGAAATTGAAGAAGACACAAAAAGATGGAAAAATATGCCATGCTCATGGATTGGAAGAATAAACATTGTTAAAATGTCTATGCTACCCAGAACAATCTATACCTTCAATGCCATCCCTATCAAAATTCCGATGACATTTTTCAAAGTGGTGGAACAAACAATCTTAAAATTTGTATGGAATCAGAAGAGACCTCAAATCGCCAAGAAAATGTTGAAAAAGAAAGCTGGGGGCATCACGTTGCCCGATTTCAAGCTATATTACAAAGCTGTGATCACCAAGACAGCATGGTACTGCCACAAAAACAGACATATAGACCAATGGAACAGAATAGAGAACCCAGATATGGACCCTCAACTCTATGGTCAAATAATCTTTGACAAAGCAGGAAAAAAACATGCAATGGAAAAAAGACATTCTCTTCAATAAATGGTGCTGGGAAAATTGGACTGCCAACATTACTTTGTTCCCATGCTAGGCCAGCTCTGCCTAGTATCCTATTGCTAAGAATTCTAGACCAGTATACCATTAAAAGATTGTTAAGAGATTTGAAAGCAGAGAACTTGCTTCCTGATTTTCCTTACCTCTCACTTCCCCATTCTCATTATGAATGTGACTGAGCAGTAGTTTTGGCATATTAGGCTCAAATTCCTGCAAGAAATTATACATTTTCACTTCGGAAGCATAGGACCTCTCCATTAATCTTCATCCCAATTTATGGCCCATGGTTAAGTATCCTTCCACATCCCTGATAGTTGACTCCATCCTTAATAAGCAGATAACTCCACTTCCTCTAACACTCTTTTTTTCTTTCCTTCTTTTAAGTTGCTTTTTTATACACTAACAATGTAACAGTATAAAGAGAAATTAGGGAATAGATTCCATTTGCAATAGCACAAAAAAACCCATAAGATACCTAGGAACAAACCTAACCAAAAGAGATACCTAGAAACAAACCTAACCAAAAGGAGCTATACTCTAAAAACTACAGAACACTTATGAAAGAAATTGAAGAAGACACAAAAAGATGTGAAAACATTCCATGCTCATGGATTGGAAGAATAAACATTGTTAAAATGTCTATGCTTCCCAGAGCAATCTACACTATCAATGTCATCCCTATCAAAATACCATCAGCATTTTTCAAAGAGCTAGAACAAACAATCCTAACATTTGTATGGAACCAGAAAAGACCCTGAATCACCAAGGAAATGTTGACAAAGAAAAACAAAGCTGGGGGCATCATGTTTTGCTTATTAGATTCAACATATAAGTGAAATCATATGGTATTTGTCTTTCTCTGTTTGACTTATTTCACTTAACATAGTACCATCTAGGTCCATCCGTGTTGTTGCAAAAGGAAACATATCATCATTTTACTAATATTCCATTGTGTATGTGTATAGGAAAATGTATCACATCTTCTTGAATCCATTTATCTATGGATGGAAACAGGAATTGCTTATATATCTTGGTTATTGTAAATAATGCTGCAATAAATAAGGGGTGTGTATATCTTTTTGAATTGTTTCTTGTCTTTTTGATTCTAGTTACCCTGACAGGAGTAAGGTAAGATCTCATTGTGGTTTTGATTTGCACTTCCCTGATGATTAGGGATGTTGAGCATCTTTTAATGTGTCTGTTTGCTCGCCATCTGCAGGTCTTCTTTGTTTTTTGTTTGTTTGTTTGTTTGTTTTTTAAAGATTTTATTTATTTATTTGACAGTGAGAGACACAGTGAGAGAGGGAACACAGCAGGGGGGAGTGGGAGAGGGAGAAGCAGGCCTCCCGCCGAGCAGGGAGCCCAATGCGGGGCTCGATCCCAGGACCCTGGGATCATGACCTGAGCCGAAGGCAGACGGTTAACGACTGAGCCACCCAGGCACCCCTGCGGGTCTTCTTTGTAAAAATGTTTATTCAGTTCCTCTGCCAGTTTTTTAAATTTTTTTAATTTAAATTCAATTTACTTAACATATACTGTATTAATAGTTTCAGAGGTAGACTTTAGTGGTTCATTAGTTGCATACAACACTCAGTGCTCATTACTTCAAGGGCCCTCCTTAATGGCCATCACCCAATTACTCTATCCCTCCACCACCTCCCCTCCAGCAACCCTCAGTTTGTTTCCTATAGTTAAGAGACTCTTATGATTTGCTTCCCTCTGTTTTCATCTTATTTTATTTTTCCCTCACTTCTATGTTCATCTGTTTTGTTGTTTAAATTTCACACATGAACAAAATCATATAGTACTTGTCTTTCTCTGATGGATTTATTTTGTTTAGAGTAATACCCTCTAGTTCCATCCATGTTGTTGCAGATGGCAAGATTTCATTCTTTTTGATGGCTAAACAATATTCCTGTGTGTGTGTGTGTGTGTGTGTACATATACCATATATATACACCACATCTTCTTTATCCATTCATCTGATGATGAACATCTGGGCTTTCCATAGGTTAGCTATTGTGGATGCTGCTGCTATAAACATGGGGGTGGATGTGCCCCTTTGAATCAATATATTTATAACCTTTGAATAAATACCTAGTCCTGCAATTGTTGGGTCTTAGGGTAGTTCTATTTTCAACCTTTTGAGGAACCCCCATACTGTTTTCCAGAGGGGCTGTACCAATTTGAATTCCCACCAAATTTCTCCACATCTTCGCCAACATCTGTTGTTTCCTGAGTTGTTAATTTTAGCCATTCTGAACAGTGTGAGGTAGTATCTCATTGTAGTTTTGATTTCTGCTTCCCTGATGCTGAGTGATGTGGAGCATTTTCTCATGTGTCTCTTGGTCATTTGTATGTCTTCTCTGGGGAAATGTCTGTTCAAGTCTTCTACCCATTTATTGACCGGATTTTTTGTTTCTTGGGTATTGAGTTTGATAACTTCTTTATAGATTTTGGATTATCTGATATGTCACATTTGTGAATATCTTCTCCTATCCTGTAGGTTGCCTTTTAGTTTTGTTGACTGTTTACTTTGCTGTGCAAAAGCTTTTTATCATCACGAAATCCCAAAAGCTCATTTTTGCTTTTGTTGTCTTGCCTTTGGAGATGTGTCTAGCAAGAAGTTGCTGTGGCCAAAGTAAAAAAAGTTACCACCCGCCTTCTCCTCTAGGATTCCTGTCCACATTTAGGTCTTTCATCCATTTTGAATTTATTTTAGTGTATGGTGTAAGAAGGTGGTCCAGTTTCATTCTTAGACATGGCTGTCCAATTTCCCCAACACCATTTGTTGAAGAGACTGTCCTTTTCCATTGGATATTCTTCCCTGCTTTGTCAAAGATTAGTTGACAATAGAGTGGAGGGTCCATTTCTAGGTTGTCTACTCTCTTCCATTGATCTATGTGTCTGCTTTTGTGCCAGTACCACACTCTTCTTGAGGACTACATCTTTGTAATACAGCTTGAAGGGTGGAATTGTGATGCCTCCAGCATTGGTTTACTTTTTAACATTCCATTGGCTATTCAGGGTCTTTTCTGGTTCCATACAAATTTTAGGATTGTTTGTTCCAACTCTGTGAAAAAATGTTGATGGTATTTTGATAGGGATTGCACTGAATGTGTAGATTGCTTTGGGTATCATAGACATTTTAACAATATCTCTTCTTCCAGTCCATGAGTATGGAATGTTTTTCCATTTCTTTGTGTCTCTTCAATTTCTTTCATAAGTGTCCTATAGTTTTTAGAGTACAGATAATTTACCACTTTGGTTAGGTTCGTTCCTAGGCATCTTATGGTTTTTGGTTCCTTGATTTCTCTTTCTTCTGCCTCATTGTTACTGTATAGAAATGCAACTGGCTTTGGGCATTGATTTTGTATCTTGCAACTTTGCTGAATTCCTGTATCAGTATTAGCAATTTTTTGGTGAAGCTTTTTGGGTTTTCCACATAAAGTATCCTGTCATCTATGAAGAGTGAAAGTTTCACTCCTTCTTTGCTGATTTGAATGCCTTTTATTTCTTTTTGTTGTCTGATTGCTGAGGCTAGGACTTCCAGTAATATGTTGAACAACAGTGAGAATGGACATCCCTGTCATGTTCTGACCTTAGGGGAAAAGCTCTCAGTTTTTCCCCATTGAGAATGATATTCATTGTGAGCATTTCCTATATGGCTTTTATGGTATTGGGGTATGTTCCCTCAATCCCTACACTGTGAAGAGTTTTTTTTTTTTTTTTTTTTATGTTCAATTAGCCAACATATAGTACATCACTAGTTTTTGATGTAGTGTTCAACGATTCATTAGTTGCATATAACACCCAGTGCTCATCACATCACATGCCCTCCTTAATACCCATTATCCAGTTACCCCATCCCCCACATCCCTCTCTTCTGTAACCCTCACTTTGGTTCCCAGAGTCAAGAGTCTCTCATGGTTTGATTCCTTCTCTGATTTCTTCCCATTCACTTTTCCCTCCTTCCCCTGTGGTCCTCCATGGTATTCCTTATGTTCTTTTTTTTTTTTTTAAAGATTTTATTTATTTATCTGAGACAGAGAGAATGAGAGAGAGAGAGCACATGAGAGGGGTGAGGGTCAGAGGGAGAAGCAGGCTCCCTGCCGAGCAGGGAGCCCGATGTGGGACTCGATCCCGGGACTCCAGGATCATGACCTGAGCCGAAGGCAGTCGCTTAACCAACTGAGCCACCCAGGCGCCCAGTTCTACATATGAGTGAAACCATATGATAATTGTCTTTCTCTGCTTGACTTATTTCACATAGCATCCATGTTGATACAAATGGTGGGTATTCATCCTTTCTGATGGCTGAGTAATATTCCATCGTATATATGAACCACACCTTCTTTATCCATTCATCTGTTGAAGGGCTTCTCGGCTCCTTCCACAGTTTGGCTGTTGTGGACATTGCTGCTATGAACATTGGGGTGCATGTGCCCCTTCTTTTCACTACATCTGTATCTTTGGGGTAAATACCTAGTAGTGCAATTGCTAGGTCATAGGGTGGCTTTATTTTTAAAGTCTTGAGGAACATCCATACTGTTTTCCAGAGTGGCTGTACCAGCGTGCATTCCCACCAACAATATAAGAGTGTTCCTTTCTCCACATCATCACCAGCACTTGTTGTTTCCTGTCCTGTTAATTTTTGCCATTCTATCTGGTGTAAGGTGGTATCCCATTATGGCTTTGATTTGTATTTCCCTGATGCCAAATGATGTGGAGTATTTTTTCATGTGTCTGTTAGCGATTTGTATGTCTTCCTTGCAGAAGTGTCTGTTCATGTCCTCTGTCCATTTCTTGACTGGATTATTTGTTTTCTGGGTGTTGAGTTTGATAAGTTCTTTATAGATCTTGGATACCAGCCCTTTATCTGTAATGTCATTTGCAAATATCTTCTCCCATTCTGTCGGTTGCCTCTTAGTTTTGTTGACTGTTTCCTTTGCTGTGCAAAAGCTTCTATCTTGAGGAAGTCCCAATAGTTCATTTTTACTTTTGTTTCCCTTGCCTTTAGAGACATGTCTTGAAAGAAGTCACTGTGGCCAATGTCGAAGAGGTTACTGCCTATGTTCTCCTCAAGGATTTTGATGGATTCCTCTCTCACATTTACATCTTTCATCCATTTTGAGTTTATCTTTGTGTATGGTGCAAGAGAATGGTCAAGTTTCATTCTTCTGCATGTGGCTGTCCAGTTTTCCCAGCACCATTTATTGAAGAGACTATCTTTTTTCCGTTGGGTATTCTTTCCTGATTTGTCAAAGATTAGTTGACCAGAGAGCTGAGGGTCCATTTCTGGGCTCTCTATTCTGTTCCCCTAATTATGTGTCTGTTTTTGTGCCCAAACCATGCTCTCTTGATGATCACAGCTTTGTAACAGAGCTTTAAGTCAGGTATTGTGATGCCCCCAGCTTGTTTTTTTTTTTTTTTTTAACATTTACCTGGCGATTCAGGGCCTTTTCTGGTTCCATACAAATTTTAGGATTGTTTGTTCCACCTCTGTGAAAAATGTCGATGGTATTTTGATCTGGATTGCATTGAATGTGTAGATTGCTCTGGGCAGCAGAGACATTTTCACAATGTTTATTCTTCCAATCCATGAGCATGGAATGTTTTTCCATCTCTTTCTGTCTTCCTCAATTTCTTTCATAAGTGTTCTGTAGTTTTTAGAGTATAGATCCATTACCTCTTTGGTTAGGTTTGTTCCTAGGTATCTTATGGTTTTTGGTGCTATTGTAAATAGAATCAATTCCTTAATTTCTCTTTCTTCAGTCACATTCTTAGTGTATAGAAATGCAACTGATTTTTGTGCATTGATTTTGTATCCTGCCACATTGCTGAATTCCTATATGAGTTCTAGCAATTTGGGGGTGGAGCCTTTTGGGTTTTCCATATAAAGTATCACGTCATCAGTGAAGAGAGAGAGTTTGACTTCATTTTTGCTAATTTGAATGCCTTTTATCTCTTTTTGTTTTCTGATTGCTGAGGCTAGGACTTCTAGTACTATGTTGAACAAAAGTGGTGAGAGTGGGCATCTCTGTCATGTTCTTGACCTTAGGGGGAAGCTCTCAGTTTTTCCCCATTGAGAATGATATTTACTGTGGGCTTTTCATAGATGGCTTTTATGATATTGAGGTATGTTCCCTCTATCCCTATATTTTGAAGAATTTTAACCAAGAAAGGATGCTGTATTTTGTCAAATACTTTTTCTACATCTATTGAGAGGCTCATATGGTTCTTCCCCTTTCTTTTATTAATGTAGTGTATCACACTGATTTGCACATGCTGAACCATGCTTGCAGCCCAGGAATAAATCTCACTTGGTCATGGTGAATAATCCTTTTAATGTACTGTTGGATCTTATTGGCTAGTATCTTGTTGAGTATTTTGGCATCCATGTTCATCAGAGATATTATTCTGTAATTCTCCATTCTGGCGGGATATTTGTCTGGTTTGGGGATCAGGGTAATGTTGTGCTCATAGAATGAGTTTGGAAGTTTTCCTTCCATTTCTATTTTCTGGAACAGTTTCAGAAGAATAGGTATTAATTCTTCTTTAAATCTTTGGTAGAATTCCTCTGGGAAGCCATCTGGCCCTGTGCTCTTGTTTGTTGGGAGATTTTTGATTACTGATTCAATTTCCTTGCTGGTTATGGGTCTGTTCAGGTTTTCTATTTCTTCCTGTTTCAGTTTTGGTAGTTGATATGTTTCTAGGAATGCATCCATTTCTTCCAGATTGCCTAATTTGTTGGCATGTAATTCTCCATTATTCTCTTAGAATTATATTTCTTTGATGTTGGTTTTGATCTCTCCTCTTTCATTCGTGACTTTATTAATTTGGGTCCTTTTTCTTTTCTTTCTGAATAGTCTGTTTAGATGTTTATCAATCTTAATTCTTTCAAAGAACCAGCTCCTAGCTTTGTCGATCTGTTCTACTGTTGTTTTTTTTTTATTTCTATATCATTGATTTCTATTTACTCTTTATTTCTCTTCTCCAGCTGGTTTTAGGCTTTATTTGCTGTTCTTTGTCCAGCTCCTTTAGGTGTAAGTTTAGGTTGTGTATTTGAGACTTTTCTTGTTTCTTGAGGAAGGCTTATATTGCTATATAGTTCCCTCTTAGGACCGCCTTTGCTGCATCTCAAAGGTTTTGAACTGTCATTGTTTCATTTTCATTTGCTTCCATGCATCTTTTAAATTCTTCTTTAATTTCCTGGTTAACCCATTCATTCTTTAGTAGGATATTCTTTAACCTCAATATACTTGTCATCCTTACAATTTCTTTCTTGTGGTTGACTTCAAGTTTTTTAGCATTGTGGTCTGAAAATATGCATGATATGATCTCAGTCTTGTATCAGCTGAGACCTGATTTGTGACCCAGTATGTGATCTATTCTGGAGAATGTTCCATGTGCACTCAAGATTGTGTATTCTGCTGCTTTAGGATGAAGCACTTTGAATATATGTTAAGTCGATCTGGTGCAGTGTGTCATTCAAAGCCCTTGTTTCCTTGTTTATCTTCTGCTTAGATGATCAGTCCATTGCTGTGAGTGGGGTCTTAAAGTCTGCTACTATTATTGTATTATTATCAATGTGTTTCTTTAATTTTGTTATTAATTGGTTTATATATTTGGCTGCTCCCAAGTTAAGGAAATAAATATTTGCATTTGTTAGGTCTTCTTGTTGGATAGACTCCTTTATTATGATACAGGGTCTTTCTTCATCTCTTATTTCAGTCTTTGGTTTAAAATCTAGTTGTTTGATATAAGGATTGCTACTCCAGCTTTCTTTTGGTATCCATTGGCATGATAAATGGTTCACACCCTCGCTTTCAATCTGGAGGTGTCTTTGGGTCTAAAATGAGTCTCTTGCAGACAGTATATCAATGGGTCTTTCTTTTTTATCCTGTGTCTTTGATTGGGGCATTTAGTCCATTTACATTCAGAGTAATTATTGAAAGATACAAATTTAGTGCCATTGTATTATTTGTAAAGTCACTGTTTCCGTATATTGTCTCTGTTCCTTTCTGGTCTATGTTACTTTTGGGCTCTCTCCTCGTTTAAAGGATCCTCTTTAATATTTCTTACAGGGCTGGTTTAGTGATCACAAATTCCTTTAATTTCCGTTTGTCCTGAAGGATTTTTATCTCTCCTTTTTTGAATGCCAGCCTTGCTGGATATAGTATTCTTGGCTGCATATTTTTCTCATTTAGTACCCTGAATATATCATGCCAGTCCTTCCTGGCCTGCCAGGTCTCTGTGGATAGGTGTGCTGCCAGTCTGATGTTTCTATCCTTGTAGGTTACAGACCTCTTGTCCTGAGCTGCTGTCAGGATTTCTTCTTTGTCTCTGAGATTTGCAAGCTTCACTTTTATATGTCATGGTGTTGACCTATTTTTATTGATTTTGAGGGGAATTCTCTGTTCCTCCTGGACTTGAATGCCTGTTTCCTCCCCCAGATTACGGAAGTTCTCAGCTATAATTTGTTCAAATAAAACTTGTGCACCTTTCTCCTGCTCCTCATCTTCCAGGATTCCTATTATATGGATATTATTTTGCTTTATGAAATTGCTGAGTTCCCTAAATCTACCTGTGTGATCTAATAATTTTTTCCCTTTTCTTTTCAGCCTCCTTTTTCCCCCATCATTTTATCTTCTAGATCACTGATTCACTCTTCTGCTTCACTCATCCTTGTTTTGATGATCTCCACTTGGAACTTCATCTTGGTAATAGCTTTTTTAATTTCAGCCTTACTAGATTTTATTTCTTTTATTTCTACAGTAAGGGATTCTCTAGTATTTTCTGAGTTTTTCAAGCCCAGCTAGTATCTTTATATCTTACTTATAACCATATTGATTAAAACCTTCACAGTGATTACTTCCTCCTGTTCTGTTTTGCAGTGAATTTCTCCATCTCGTCATTTTGTCCAGAAAAGAAAAGAAAGAGAAAAAAACAAGAAAAAGAAAAAGAATAACAACAACAACAACAGAAGAAAAAAAAAAGAACTGGATCCTGGGTGTGTTTTGGTCTGCTTGTTAATAGAAACTAGATACTCCAAAAAGAAAGAAAAACATTTATATATATATATATATATATATATATATATATATATATATATATATATATATATATATAATATATATATATACACACACACACATGCACACACACTTATAATAGTTTTACACATATATATAGTATATTGTGTGTATGTACATAACAATGAAAGGAAACAAAAAATAAAAGTATGTATCTAAAGTATATATATAAAGTATACATAAAAATAAAAATTAAAAAATTGAAAAATTAAGAAAATCACTAAAAAAATAATAGTAAAAGACTAAACAATAAAAATACAAAGAATCCTATATACTGTTTTCCCTAAGGGCTGATGCTTTCCAGCATTCTCTGATCAGTAAACTTGGTATGACCCAGTTGTTTGTGCTGGTCTAATGAGGGAGGGATCTGTTGTGCTGATTCTCAGGTGGACTTGCCCTAGTGGAAATGTGCCTCTAGTGTGAAGAGGCAGGGCTGGGTCAAGTGGACTCCACTAGGTGGTGTTGTTTTGCTCCCTGATGGCTTTCAGCATTGATGGGTGGTATGAATATGGTGGCACCCTGCTCTCTAGCCCCAGAGCTGAAAATTTGCATCCCCCTTCTTCAGGGAGCCTTTACAGAAAAGCAGTTAATCACTCTTGTCTCCTTGGTTTCCATCAGAACTCTTTGTTCATCCAGCCTGTGACTGAATATTTTTATCTTAGGCACATGACTGAGTTTCAAAACTCCAAATTTTATGGACTCCTGTGGTACAGATCATGCTGTTCCTCCCGGGGGAGGTAGGAGGGTCTCGCCACATTTCTGCCTTTTACTGGACCCCTCCCAGGAAAATGTTCACATGACTGTGCAGTTTATAGCAACACAGAGCAGAAAACTGGCACCTAGACTCCCCTCTCAGCCAGCTTCCCCACTCCTATGCCTGGGAACTCTGTCACAGTCAGGCACCACCCGTTCTTCCTGGGAACCCAGGGGATCCTGAGACCACATTGTTATTCCTGGAATTCTGCCTCACTTCACCACCTGAACACCTTTAAGCCAGGCATGTCCCCCATGTAGCACACTTCTAAAAGTTCCAATTTTGCACTCCACTGCTTATAATACCTTGTGGTAGCTTCCTTAAGCAGGCTCCCTCCCCTCCGCCACATCCTCAGCTACATCACACTGGACTCAAGTCTCTGCACCTCCTATCTTCCAAAGAGCAGTCACTTTTCTACCTGTAGACTTGCAGCATTTGTTTTCTCAGCTCTAGGATTGATTTCTTGGGTATTCAGAACGATTTGATAACTATCTAGTTGTATTCAAGGGATGAGACAAACTTAGGGTCCCCCTACTCCTCTGCCATCTTAATTCCTCCCCTTCTGCCCATTTTTTAATCGAATTATTTGGGAGTTTTTTGGTGTTGTTATAAGTTCTTTATATATTTTGGATTTTAACCCCTTATTGGATATATCATTTGTGAATATTTTCTTGTACTCAGTACATTGCCTTTTTTATTGCTGATGGTTTTCTTCACTGTGCAACAGCTTTTTATTTTGGTGTAGTCCCAATAGTTTAATTTTGCTTTTGTTTCCCTTGCCTCAGGAGACATATCTAGCAAAATGTTTCTGTGGCCAACATAAGAGAAATTACTGTCCATATTTTTTTCTAGGATTTTTATGATTTCAGGTCTCACATAGAGGTATTTTATTTTATTATGTTAGTCACCATATCATTAGTTTTTGATGTAGTGATCCATGATTCATTGTTTTTGTATAACACCCAGTGCTCCATGCAGTACATGCCCTCCATAATACCCATCACCGGGCTAACCCATCCCCCCACCCCCTCCCCTCTAAAACCCTCAGTTTGTTTCTCGGAGTCCATAGTCTCTCATGGTTCGTCTCCCCCTCTGATTTTCCCCCCTTCATTTTTCCCTTCCTTCTCCTAGTGTCCTCCCTGCTATTCCTTATGTTCCACAAATAAGTGAAACCATATGATAATTGACTTTCTCTGCTTGACTTATTTCACTTAGCATAATCTCCTCCAGTCCCATCCATGTGGATGTAAAAGTTGGGTATTCATCCTTTCTGATGGCTGAGTAATATTCCATTGTATATATGGACCACATCTTCTTTACCCATTCATCTATTGAAAGGCATCTTGGCTCTTTCCACAGTTTGGCTATTGCAGACATTGCTGCTATGAACATTGGGGTGCATATGGCCCTTCTTTTCACTACATTTGTGTCTTTCGGGTAAATACCTAGTAGTGCAATTGCTGGGTCATAGGGTAGCTCTATTTTTAATTTTTTGAGAAACCTCCACACTGTTTTCCAAAGTGGCTGCACCCACTTGCATTCCCACCAACAGCGTAAGAGGGTTCCCCTTTCTCCACAACCTCTCCAACATTTGTTGTTTCTTGCCTTGTCAATTTTTGCCATTCTAACTGGTGTAAGGTGGTATCTCAATGTGGTTTTGATTTGAATTTCCCTGATGGCTAATGATGATGAACATTTTTTCATGTGTCTATTAGCCATTTGTATGTCTTCTTTGGAGAAGTGTCAGTTCATGCCTTCTGCCCTTTTTTTGATTTGATTATTTGTTTTTTGGGTGTTGATTTTGAGAAGTTCTTTATAGATCTTAAATATCAGCCCTTTGTAGTGTTATTTGCAAATATCTTCTCCCATTCTGTGGGTTGCCTCTTTGTTTTGTTGACTGTTTCCTTGGCTTGCAGAAGCTTTTTATCTTGATGAAGTCCCAAAAGTTCATTTTTGCTTTTGTTTCACTAGCCTTTGGAGATGTATCTTGAAAAAGCTGTTGTGGCCGATGTCAAAGAGGTTACTGCCTATGTTCTCCTCTAGGATTTTGATAGATTCTTGTCTCACACTGAGGTCTTTCATCCATTTTGAGTTTATCTTTGTGTATGGTGTTAGAGAATGGTTGTTTCATTCTGTATATAGCTGTCCAATTTTCCCAGCACCATTTATTGAAGTGACTGTCTTTTTTCCATTGCATATATTTTTTCCTGCTTTGTCGAAGATTATTTAACCATAGAGTTGAGGGTCCATATCTGGGGTCTCTATTCTGTTCCATTGGTCTATAACACATTTAGGTCTTTAATCAATTTTGAGTTTATTTTTGTGTATGGTCTAAGAAAGTGGTCCAGTTTCATTCTTTTGCATATTGCTATTCAGCTTTCCCAACATCATTTATCGAAGATACTATCTCTTCCCCATTTTATATCTTTGTTTCATTTGTCATAGATTAATTGACCATATAAGCATGGTTTTATTTCTGGGCTCCCTATTCTATGCCATTGATCTATGTGTCCATTTTTGTGCCAGTACCATACTGTTTTGATTACTACACCTTTGTAGTATATCTTGAAATCCAGGAGTGTCATATATCCAGTTTTGTTCTTCTTTCTCAAGATTGCTTTGGCTATCCGGGGTCTTTTGTGCTTCCATATAAATTTTAGGATTGTTTGTTCTAGTTCTGTGAAAAATGCTGCTGGTATTTTTTAGCAGGGATTGCATTGAATCTGTAGATTGCTTTGGGTCATACAGACATTTTAAAAACATTAATTCTTCCAATTCATAAGCATGGAATATCTTTCCATTTTTTATGTCATCTTCATTTTCTTTCATCAACGTTTTATAGTTTTCAGAGTACAGGTATTTCACCTCCTTGGTGAAGGTCATTCCTAGATATTTTATTCTTTTTGGCACAATTGTAAATGGAGCTGTTTTCTTAGTTGTGTTTTTTTTCTACTTCATTAGTAGTGTATAGAAACACAACTGATCCCTGGATATCAATTTTGTATCCTGCAACTTTCCTGAATTAATTTATTATCTCTAATAGGTTTTTTGGGGGTTTGTTTTTGTTTTTGTTTTTTTTTGCTGACACATTTGTGATCTCATCTCTTTGAGCAAATCCATACTGAATTGTCCTTGACCACAGTGACCTCTATGTGCTTACCATCTTTTTAAAAAGTATTATGTGTTTGGAAACAGGAATTTTTTTCAATTTGTATATACCTGACACACAATCTTATGTTAATTTCAGGTACACAACATAGAGATTCAATAAATCTATTCCATCTTATGTATAGGGAAAAAAGTGATGATTGGAAGACAGTCTTCCAGATAGGTCTTCACCAAGAGGAGTATGCTTACAACAATTTGTGTAACATCCAAGCTACCTTCCAGCCTTGATGACCTCCATATTTTTTTAAAGATTTTATTTATTTATTTGACAGAGAGAGAGAGATCACAAGTAGGGAGAGAGGCAGGCAGAGAGAGAGGCGGAAACAGCCTCCCTGCTGAGCAGAGACCCCAATGCAGAGGTCGATCCCAGGACGCTGAAATCATGACCTGAGCCGAAGGCAGATGCTTAATTGACTGAGCTACCCAGGCGCTCCCAATGACCTCTATATTTTTTAAAATGCCTCTGAATACAATAGTTTATTTGATAAGCTTCCTGTTTGTCATTACAAACTCAAAATTCCTTGAATACCTGACTCAAGTTTTTTTGTACTACTTATGTCAGCATCTTCTCTGGGCCAACCAAAAGGAATACATATCTACTACTCTTAAGATGGAATTTCTGAGCCACATCTTATCTGTCACAGGGTCTGTGTAATGTTTAACAAGGTGTCAGTAGTTCTGAAGTGAGGTCTTTTCATCCCCTGTCAATTAAATACTCAGCAATTCTTGGGATTGACCAATACCACTGATGGATGGTTTATTCTTCAGTTTTCTCTACTTATGATCTCTCTGATGTCTTTTCCTGGAAGCTTGAAGATGATGAGATAGAGAATATGATGTAATCATATATATGTATGTATGTATGCTTGAAGTATTCTAGCATGCACAGGAGATACACCAATGCTCAGTGGAATCATCTAAATACTTAGATTTGTATAAACGACAGTACTTAGAGACATAGAATGCTGATAACTGTCAATCAACGTATATTTTGAAAGAGGAAGCCTATGTCTAGGCATTCCGTGAAGGCACTCTAGTGAATCAATCTCACTTATAATAAGGAGTATGGCTCTCAGTTATCTTTGGTGGCCTCAAATCAGAAATACCACTCTACATTATATCATTATCTGTGACACCTATGTGGCCCAAGAATTTACTGCGATCTTCCCTAATGTTCAGTATACCCTGGGCATTATTATCTTGGACTTTGATCCCTGATCTCCTATTCCAATGGACTGAGGCATCACTCATTGTTGCTTACTCTTATCCTGTTGTTCAAAATGTTCTTATACTCAATGGGCAGCCAAGCTACCACATTTCTGTCCACATTCTCCTCTGGATTTTGAACTTATCAGCTGGGTCCTTGAAAAATTGCTACACTACTATATTCCCAGTGATACTGCCACTGATCGATTTACCTTGCTACACTCCACATAAAAGACCACCTTCCATAAACACAGAAGTTTCTACCCCCACGATTTCCTCAAAATGACTACCATAAGTGTCACCCTGGAAGCTGGTCATCCCCTGAGCAAATGAGGTTTCCCAAAATGACCTTCATTATATCTGGCAGACCAAGGGTTGGGATAAGGAGTATGCTGACTAGTACTGGACGTTGAGAGAAAAAAAAAGAAAGATGAAACTTGGCACTCCTCTCAATAGACATAAATTACCAGCCCAAATTTGAGCTCAGTGCTCAAAGCCGGATGACCATTAATCCCCTGTGCCCTTGAAGATAATAGTAATCATCAGTCTAGTTACCTTTTGACCCTGGAGCTGACTTGCAGGCATTTCTACTCTTTATTGCTTTCATCTAGATCCTATCTCTTTCTCAGGGATCAGTTGGGGCAATCCAGAAAAGTAGAGTATATTTCAAAGGAGATGTTGAACATACAATTCCTTGGCTAGCTCTGATATCTGGTTCAGTGGGATATGCCCAGAAAAGCCATAATAGTGCTGTCTCCCACCTTCAGAATGTTCTAGAGATTGTCCAAGCTTTCCACTTAATGTATCCAGGGGAACAATGGTCTTATTCTACCTATGTCAAGGGTTACAGAGAGGTGGTATCTGAACCAGCTCAGAATTATCAATAGTTCCCATAGGCAAGGCCAAAGGTGATTTATAGTATATTTCTATACGAAGGTGATGTATAGTATAGTATATAGTAAAAGTGGTTTTGCAGCAACTTCTCAGAAAACTCTCCAGGTTCTTTTACCTTTCCTTCTATTTTTCTCACTCAGAAAACCTACTTTTCTTGCTCTGCTCTTGTGATTTTCCACACTGTTGCCTGGTAACTGGTTTCTTATTCTCTGCATTGTTTGCACTAGTTGGATTGTCTGCTTGAGCTCTCTCTTTCAATTTTACTCCTGAGTATATCCTTTCAGATCTTTTTATCTCCACATTTTGTAGCCCATGAGTTGGTCACTACCTACTCAGCTCTGACATTAAGAATTCCAACCTAAATTTAAGATAATGGGCCTTCACTTTTTTCAGAGAGAAAAAAGTTATGATACAGACACCTAAATACGACCCCCCACACACACACACACCCCCACCCAAGCAAAGAAGTGCTACTGGGATTTTACCAACAGACATGAGTTTGGGATAGGAAATGGCCAACTCAAAATGATAACTCACATTTATAGTGTTTAATCTTATGAAGCCCTTCCATATATATTATTTCATTTGATTTTCACAATAAACCTGTAAGGTAAGTATTCACTCGTTAAACAAATAATGAGGACCTACTATGGACTGGGCAATGTTTGGCGATTTAGTATTGAACCAAGGAGTCAAAAATCCACACCCTCTAAAGCATACATTTAAGTGGGGGGAAAGCAGATCATATATAAATAAATTATTATAATGCAATAGGTACTATAGAGAAAATAAAGCTGGGAATGGGATGTGAAATTTTAAATAGGATCACTAGGAAAAGCTTCACTGAGAAGGTGCTATCTGATCAAGAGGAGACTAGTATAATAATTCAGGTGATAAATGATGGTGGCTCAGACCAAGTTGGTAGTGGTGGAGGTGGTGGAAACCGGTCAGAGTTTTGGACGTTTTGATGCAGCATTTATTACTGAATTGGATTTGGAAGAGAAGTCAAGTTCCTTCGGCAGCTAGAAGGTATACTGGTTATCCTCACTTTGTAGCCAAAGGAAGGACAAGGAGGCTCAGGGAGGTCAGTTAGGTGACTTTCTTGAGGCCACTCAGCTAGAACGAACTGAAATAAAGTTGCAAATTTAGATTTTCTAGCCCACCTGGAACCCCTTGTATTAAGTTTTGAAGAAACAATAGGATCTTGAATGGTAGAGAGTTATGAGGGCATGCTGGGCTAAGGGCATAGCCTGAGTGAATCCATTTCTAGACTTCTAATCTATTGATGGCATTTCTATTAGTGAGGTTCCTATGATGAATGCTGAATCATTCAAAGCAGAGGAAGAGAAAGATTAATGACTAGAGAGAGAGAGAGAGAGACAAAGAAATAAAGCAAAGGAATCTAGCCTGAAACCAAAAGATGATAGTCAGATGAGAGATACTAACACAAACAGATCAGGCAAAAGCAGTGAGAGATCACACTGAACAGAAACTAGTCAAAAAGCTGGTGCCTACTGATTTGGAAACTTGCTGCTCACAGTTCAGACAGTGAACTAAAAAAGACAGAAAGTAGTGAGGGGACAGGCACAAGAAATCCATTTGCAACTCTCTTTAAGTGAGGCAGAATGAGAAGGTGATATCACAGAGGCCAAAAATTTTTAAAAAAGAAAGAAAGAAAGAAAAGATCTTCATAAGAGCTTTGACTCAACCAAAAAAATAAAAAGAAAATGAGACAAAAATCAAGGCCTGTGGGATTACAAGGAGAACCCATCAATTATTTCTTGTCTATGGCTTTCCTATACCTCTTCTATGGGCAAAGCTCTATGCTCAGCACTTCAGGGGAATAGAGCAATTGATAGGACATGGTTTCCACCTTAAAATAACTTGCTGAGGAAGAGGAAGATCAAAGGAGACAGAACACAGAATGATGTTATTGTCTACTCTGTAGCTAGGACTACTTCTCTTAGAAATCATTTCAAAAATCCATTATGTTGGACTGCAAAAGTGGTACTTTGGACTGGATGACAGAAGAGACTTTCTGCTCACTGATTTGCCTCATGCTTTTCCTTCCAGTGTGAAGTCTTTCAGATTGTTGACTAAAACCAAAGAATTCCATTGACAGAAAGGGAGACTGATCTGGTAAAAATTCCATTGGGAAATCCCATCAAAGTTTGACTAAAACATTAATGCTAATTATGTCCATATAACCTCATTAGAAAGGCATAAAAGGTAATGTTCTGATATTCCAGAAGTTCTTTCCAGTGTCTATCCTAAATACCTTCTGCTATTTTTTCCTTCTGTCATGTTTTCAGAGATAGTGGTGACCATCTGGTGATCCTAAACAACCACCATAACATGGAAACACTGTTTTGGTTATTTGAAAATGAATTTTTAAGTTACTTATGTATTATTGATATGGGAAAAAAGTTTGTTCTCATGTGATAAGTGGGGAAACTTTTGTGCTATAACACAAAGTACTTATTTGACATTATGTGATAAATTGGTGCTAAAGGCAAAGACATAATTTAATCTCTGCAATCCTGACGTTAGTTATATCCTAGCTGTCTAGATCTATGCTTTCTCTAACAGTGGTTGGTAGCTCTCTACTTCTTCACATTAATAGGATCCCTGGAAAGAAATGATCTAAAGAAGAGTTATAGCAGGAAGGAGCTATATTAATAGAAAATTTGTGGTAACAGGTAGGTCTCAGATCCATTAAAAGGAAGACTATAAAAGAGAACTGCAGATAACTTATTTATAGAAATGGCAAGCAATTGCAAGAGCTATTATTATAAGGGTGAGTTAAAAATGGATCTTCTGTTCATGTATCAAATTAGAGAGAGTGACTAAAATGTGGAAATATTGGTGATGGATGAGAGGGTAAAAATCCATGAATGTGTGACAATGTAGAAGATGGAGTATGACATGTAATGTACTCAGAAGATGAATCAGCTCAAAGGCAGCTTATTGGCAGGATGATTGCTAGCAAGGTTAGTTTGTGAGAAAAGTCCATGGTAGCTAGCTCTGCTATGACTAGATACATATGCAATACTTGATACATCCTGTCTTCTGTACTTATTTTCCTGGGATGCCCTCTGCCATCTTTTCTGTTTATCAAATACTTACTTCTCCTCTGACATACACATATTTTCCTTTTCAAAGCATTTTCTGGTTCTCTATTCCACTGGCTACACCCCTTGTTGCTCTCTCAGTACCACACATATACTTCTGTTGTCTTTATCACACCCTATTGTAATTTATGTTTACAAGTATCAGTTTTGCCCACCACATTTAGCTTATTTTTAATTGAAGTATAGTTGACACACAATGTTACACTGGGTGTACAACATAATGATTCAAGTCTGTATGCTATGCTATGCTCACAAGTATAGCTAACATCTGTCACCATACAAAACTATTACAATACCACTGACTATATTCCCTATTTTGTACCTTTTATCATTCCATAACCGACTTATTCATGACTTATTCATTCCATAACTGGAAGCCTGTATGTTCCACCCCCTTCCCTTCTGACAACCATCAGTTTATTCTCTGTATTTAGGGTTCTATTTCTGCTTTTTGGTTTTGTTCATTTATTTTTAGACTCCACAATAAGTGAAATCATATGGTACTTTTCTTTCTCTGTTTGACTTATTTAATTTATCATAATACCTATATTTAGCTTCTTGAGAGCAGGAATCATATATTGCTCATTTGTGTCTATCCAGGGCCCCCAAACCAGGAGATCTATAAATACTGGTTGAATTAAGTGAATGAATGAAGCTGTCAAACTGGCCATTCTCCAGAGTAATGATTTATTTTAAAAGTAAAATCTTATCATTTCCCTGCTTCAAAACCTTCTGATAACTTCAAAACATGCTTTGAATAAAACTCAAGTCCTTATCATGACTTATAAGGTCTGCATGATCTGGTTTCTGCCCACCTCTACAGTTTCATGATCTCCTTGGTCTCTTTTTTATTATGTTCCAGCCCCAGTAGCTATTTTATTGTTTGTCTCTGTAATCAAGGCCTTTATCAACCTCAGATTCTTTACATTTGCTGCTCCCTCCATCTGAGCAATGCTGGTGAATATTCACTTATTCTTTAGGTCTTGGCTTAAATGGCACTGTATCAGAGAGGTATTCTCTGATTCCTTCTCCTGAATCTGAATTTGGTTGTACTGTTATTTTATTTCACATCACAGTTTGTAATTAGAAATTGTGATTCCTTTAATGTTGGTTACTCTCATGCACCAGATTATAAATATAAAGCAGAATTTTTTGCCATTTTATTTACTAATCTAACCTCAGCACCAAGCACAATGGTTGGCACATAGCTGATGATCAAAAGAAGTATTGAATGAAAAGATGGATAGGCAGGTATATAAATGGAAAAATGTCAGGCATATCTGCTTTTAAGTCACCTGGGTGACCTCAGAGTCAGTCATTCTTAACACTGATCAAGTAGAGCAGGAATCAATCTTCTCAAGGCTCTATAATCTTCAATAGCTTGTTATTCTTCCATCCCCCACCCCCACCGTGACCAACCTGATAAAGGCTTTGACTAAAACAAAACAAAACAAATTTCTTCTCTGCTGCTTGATTATTTGTGGCTAAGTCTGTTCATCTACTAAGCACATGGTAATCATCTATTTGAACATAAATTGTTTCATTTTTGCCTGTTCCAGAGTCTTCTCTAGTATGGAGGTTAAGACGTGGTTGAAAGGAATTGGAGATTTCAAGGTGGAGAATAAAAAAAAAAGGATAAAGCACAGGGAGATTACTTTCCTGTCACCCTTCTAGGCAGGGACTCATAAAGTTAAAGCAGTGGTTCCCAAACTTAGCCACATATTAGATTCACCTACAAAGCTTTTAAATCTCTTGGTGTCCTGGTTCTACCCTAGGCCAGTTAAATCAGAACACCTGGGGATAGGAGCCAGGGATCAGTATTTCTGTTATGGTAAAATACAAGGAATCAGTGTTTTTTAAAGATACCCACGGGATTATAGTGTTCATCAAAATTTGGGCACTTCTGGCTTGAAGATGTCCTGGCCTCACTGTTGATATGACACACGACTCCCTGTATTAGCCCTTAGGTATCTCCTCAGTCTAACTCCACATCCAAACCAACTCTGTGGAGATTTATATTAAACCCTAATTTTATTCAACCTCTTGGGCAGAAAGTCAAACCACTTAGGATTTGTAGTCTTCCTGTTGCCATACAGACTGTCCCTCCTCATCAGTCAATGATCCAGAAAATGTCCATAAGCATCTTCCCATTTTCTTAGCCAGATGTTTATGCAAGAGAACCCTCTTCACAATTTCCAATGACAAATAGTGAGATTTACACAAACTACACACCTTCATTTCAAATACGCTGACTTCTCTCTTTCCCCACGATAAATTAAATAAACAGTATAATTCCCCAAAAACTTAAGCATAGAATTACTTTTTGAAAACACAATTTCACAAACCTAAGAGAATTGAAAATTAGTGGTCAAACAAAAGCTTGTACAAAAAAGCTCATAGAGCACTATATACAATAACAAAAAGGCAGAAGCAGCCCAAATACTCATCAACAAATAAACAAATTGTATATACATATAATGGAACATTATTCAGTCAGAAAAAGGAATAATATGCTGATATATGCTACAATATGGATGTACCTCCAAAACATTATACTAAGTGAAAGCATCCAGCCATAAAAGATCACATATCATATGATTCTATCTATATGAAATATCCAGAATAAGCAAATACATAGAGAGAAAACACAGACTGATTATTGCAAAAGACTGGGGAAAGGGAGGAATAGAAAGAAACTGTTCAATGGGTATGGGGTTTTACTTTGAGTGATGAAAGGTTTTGGAAGTAGGTAGAGGAGGTGGTTGCACAACATGGTGAATGTACTAAATGTCACTGAATCATTCACTTTAAAATGGTTACTATTATGCTATGTGGATTTTACCTCAATAAATTATTTAAAATAAATAAGACTTAGGTTTAAGTATTAATTAGTCATCCCAATGGCTTTGCCTCCATCAACCACTACCAAATGGTTTGGAGTGGGATATGATTTATTATTATTCCCAAACCTACCTCCAGCATGGTTATTGTTTATTCTTTTTTACTTTTAGTTTTCACTTTATCTTGAGTTTCAGCTCTAGTATAGGTAGCAGTGGTAGAAGAGCAAATACACTGACCCAAAATTCAAGAAGCCAATGTTCTATTCCTGGAACTGGGTCAACTTGGGCATGTTTCTTTTCTTCCATGAGCCTTGGTTTCACCATTTATGACTTCACACCCTCTCAGTGATGTTGTGAGAACAAAGTAAGACATGAAAGTAAAGACTAAATAGACATGAAAATGTCCCACTACATGTTTATGAAGGCTAACAAGGACACTGGGAATCTCCATTTTCTTTTCTAAATAGAGAATGAATTATTTATTTACTAGTCACAATTTGTAAATGAGTAATATATTCTTGGGTATATTTTTATCTTCACATCCTTTGAAGCAACTTTCCTAATGAGAAAATTGATTGTAATCGTTTTTTTATTTAAAAAAATCAACACCAACCTTCTCTCTAAACAGACATATACACATACTACTATTTACATGTACACCATTATCTTTTAAGAAAGCTCAAACACATAGCTTACCTGGACATTAAATCACTATTTAGAAAAAAAAAATTTAAAAAGGGCAGAACAAAGAAACTCCCAAGAGATCAAGGAGTCCCTCTCCTTGTTTTCACTAAGTTTATTTCCCCTAACACAATCCAGACATCTTAGCTTTGGAAACTACCCTTTGTCTCATCGAGCTAATTGCCATATTTAATCTATAATATTTTATGAAAATACTACATCTTATTCATTCTTTTATACCTCAGATCACCTAGAAGTACATCTGGTCTGTAATAGGAACTTAGTAAATGAATAAAACAAATAATTCAAACTATCAATACCCCCAGAGCAGTGGTGGAAGTTATGATGCTCATTTTCTCATTGGTAGAAATTACAATTACAGAGAGGCTAGGAAATTGTCCCAAAACCATGGAAAATATTCTCACTTCAACTGCGCTGTGTTATAATCAATGCTTTGGGAAAATAGATCAAATGGTTATGTAGGATAATTTCCTTATTAAAGTTAAGTCAATCCATAGTAAAATTCCAAATCAGATTAGTACACAAAACACCATGAATATTGGAAAAAGATAATTACTAGCAGGAGCTACCATGAGTTCACTAAAAATAAATTATGCCAAGGCTATCTTTTATGGAAAATGAAACTGGCACATTGGAGAGAGAATCTGTTGAAAAGGTGTATCTGAATTTCATCAAGGCACTAACAAACTCTATTGTACAGTTATAAGGCCATATTGAAAAAAAAGAATTGATTGGAACATATTTATGCATATCTTTAGCTGGAAAAACATATCCAAAGATTCCATTTATCAGGTCAATGTCAAACATTTGTGTAGTCTCTGACTGATGATTAAAACAAGATTTTGTCCTTAAATAATTCAAGAATTGTGTTTTTAAAAAACTAAATATTGACACAAAAATGAACACATAGATCAATGGAACAGAGAGCCTAGAAACAAACTCATGCATACACGGTCAATTAATTATAACAAAGGGGCCAACAATATACATTGGGAAATGGATAGTCTCCTCAATAAATGGTTTTAGAAACACTGGAAAACCACATGCAAAAGAATAAATCTGGACCCCATCTTATACCATACATAAAAATGGACTCAAAATGAATTAAAGATGTAAATATAAGCCCTAAAACAATAAAACTGCTATGAGAAAACATAGGGGGTAAGCTCCTTGACACTGATCTTGGCAAAGATTTTTTTTGGAATTTGACATAAAAAACAAAGGCAATAAAAGCAAAAATATACCCAGAGAAAATGGTGGAGGAGGAGAACCCTAAGCTCACCTCATCCCATGGATACAACTAGATGTCAGTATCAGTGTAAATAACTCAGAAAAACAGGAAGACTGTCAGAACAGACTCTCCACAGCTAAATGTAGAGAAGAGCCCACACTGAAGAGGGTAGGAAGGGCAGAGATGTGGTGGGGAGCTAAATAGACCTGCAGGACTATCCACAGGAGGGAGGAATGCTGTGGATGTGGAGAGGGCAAGAGAAACCAGCTCTCACACCAGGAGGCCCAGATGGGGAAGACAAATCCCCAATAACATTTGGCTTTGAAAAACAGAGGGGCCTAATATTGCAAGTTCTTAAAATCATCTTAAAACTTGGAAATTTAAAACTCAGTGGGCTCATTGCAATACACACAATGAGCATCGGGTGTTATACACAAACAATGAATCATGGAACACTACATCAAAAACTAATGAAGTACTGTACGGTGACTAACATAACATAATAAAAAAAATAATAAAATTAAAATAAATAAAATAAAATCAGTGGGCTGCTTAGAAGAGCCAAAAGGGTGAGAGGAAACTGAGTCCCTGCCCTTAAAGAGACAACACAACAAACAGCCCACATAGATACAGTATAGAAGCAGCAATTTGAAAAATGAATGGGGTATACAGGAGGGACACTTGTTTACTAATCTCAGAGCATGTGCTGGAGGGGCAGGGATTGTTAGGATACTTCTCCAGGAACAAAGGAGCTGGCAGTGCCATTTCCCTCCTCTGTCACCCAGCACAAACACATGGACACACATACGAACCAGTGAATCACCAACACTTGCTACCCAGTTCATTAACAGTTCACCATGCCCCCACATTCTCCTGCAGACATACCTCTTGTCTCAGGCCATGACTCTCTGTCTCCTCCCACAGTGGACCCCCACAGACCTTGCTAACACCATCCACCCACCCCCTTGAGCTTGGTCTGCCCAAGTTCCTTGTGGCTAAAGGTCCCTTCCTGATGGCTTGGACCTTGCTGGCACAGTGTGCCCTGCCCCTGCATTCTCCTGCAGTTCACAGCTACTGCATATCTAGCAAATAATGCCTGTTCTTACTCAACCTAAGCCCAAGGCAGCCTCAGACTGGCCCACTAACAACACAGGGACCAAACCTTCCCAAAAACAGGCAAAAAGAACCATGCAGACAACTGAACTGAAGGCAAAAGTGGCTCAGCCACAACAGGGCATATGCAACACACATAGGAGACATCACTGAAGTGCCAAGTTCTGGTGACAGGAAAAATTGCACTGCAGGGCACTTCAAGACTTCTTTTTCATAAGGCCACTACTTTGAAGAGGAGATGTATCTGATATTCCTAATACACAGAAACAGACACAGAGAATTAGACAAAATGAGAAGATAGTGGAATATGTCCCAAATGAAAGAACAGGACAAAATCACAGCAAGAGATCTAAGCAAAACAAAGATAAGTATCATGCCTGATAGAGAATTTAAAATAATGGTCATAAAGACACTCACTGGACATGAGAAAAGAGTGGAGGACCTCAGTGAGACCCTTAACAAAGAGATAGAAAACATAAAAAGGAACCAATCAGAGATGTAGAGCCCTATAAATGCAACTAAAAATATACTAGATAGAACAAAGAGTAGACAAGAGGAAGAAGAAGAACAAATCAGCGACCTGGAGGACAGAGTAAAGGAAAGCAATCAAGCTAAATAAGAGAGAGAAAAAAGTAATAAAAAAAATTAAAATAGACTTAGGGAATTCAGCAAAATCATCAAGCAAATCCATCTGAATTAGAGGGATCCCAAAAGGAGGAGAGAAAAAAAAGGAGGCAGAAATTTAATTGAAGAAATAATAGCTGAAAATTTCCCAAATCTGGGAAAGGTAACAGAAATCCAGATCCAGGAAACACTGATAGTCCCCAAGAAAACCAACCCAAGGAGGTCTACCCCAAGACACATAGCAATTAAAATGACAAAAAGGAGTGATAAAGAGAGAATTTTAAAAGCAGCAAGACAAAGAAAACATTTACATACAAGGGAAACCCCATAAGGCTTTCAGGTGATTTTTCAGCAGAAACATTGCCAGCCTGAAGAGAGTGGCATAATTTATTCAAATTGCTGGAAGAAAGAAACCTGCAGCAAAAATATCTAGCAAGGCCATCGTGTAGAATGGAAGAGGTAAAGAGTTTCCTGGACAAACAAAAGTTAAAGGAATTCATAAACACTAAACCAGCCCGACAAGAAATGTTAAAGGGAACTCTTTGAGTGGAACAGAAAGGCCATAAGTAGGAGTAAGAAAAGTAGAAAACACAAAACCAATAAAATTATATCTAAAAAAATCAGTCAAGGGACTCACAAAATAAAAGGATGTAAACTATGACACCATATACCTTAAACATGGGGGAGAGTGAGTAGTAAAGAATGGATTCAAACTTAAGGAACCATCAACTTGATATTGAATGCTATATGCATAAGACGATATACAAACTTAATAATAGCCACAAATCAAAAACCAGTAATAGATATGAAAAAAATAAAGAGGAAGGAACCCAAGTATATCACTAAAGGAAGCCAACAAAACATGAGAGAAGACAGCAAGAGAAGAAATGAACAGAGAACTACAAAAACTACCATAAAACAAGGAACAAAATGGCAATAAATACTTACTTATCAATAATAACTTTGAATGTAAATGGACTAAATGGTCCAATTAAAAGACATGAGGTGACAGAATGGATTAAAAAACCAAGACCCATCTATGTGCTGCCTATAAGAGGCATATTTCAGACCTAAAGACACAGGCAGATTGAAAGTGAAGGGATGGAAAAACACTTGTCAGGCAAATGGAAGTGAAAATAAAGCCAGGTAGCAATATTTACATTGGACAAAATAGATGTTATTTTTTATTGAAGTTTTTATTTTAATTCCAGTTAGTTAATATACAGTGTTATATTAGTTTCAAGTGTACAGTATAGTAATTCAACAGTTCCATACATCACCCTGTGCTCATTAGGACAAGTGTACTCCATAATCCCCATCACCTATTTAACCAATCCCCCCACCCCCTTCCCCCTCTGGTAACCATCAAATTGTTCTCCATAATTAAGAGTCTGTTTCTTGCTTTACTTCTCTCTCCCCTTCTCCCTTTCCCTCTCTCTCTCTCTCCACCCCCCTCATTTTTTTTCTCTCCTTGTTTATTTTATCTTTGAAAGACATGCTGATTTTTAAATTCTATTTAATATTTTTTTCTTTCAAATTTTTATTTTAATTCCAGCTAGTTAACACACAGTAATATTAGTTTCAGGTGTAGAATTTAGTGATTCATCACTTACATACAACACCCAGTGCTCATTACAAGTACCCCCCTTAATCCCCCTACCTATTTAACATGTAGCCTCCACCCCATCCCAACTACCTCCCCTCCAATAACCTTCAGTTTGTTCTCTATATTTTTTTGATGGAGTGTTCCATGATTCATTGTTTGTGTATAACACCCAGTGCTCCATGCAGTACATACCCTCCTTAATATCGATCACTGGGCTAACCCATCCCCCCACATCCCTCCCCTCTAAACCCCTCAGTTTGTTTCTCAGAGTCCATAGTCTCTCATGGTTCGTCTCCCCATCCGATTCCCCCCCTTCATTTTTCCCTTCCTACTATCTTCTTTTTTTTTTTAACATAAAATGTATTATTTGTTTCAGAGGTACAGGTCTGTGATTCAAGTCTTACACAATTCACAGTGCTCACCATAGCACATACCCTCCCCAATGTCTACCACCCAGCCACCCCATGCCTCCCACCTCCCACCACTTCAGCAACCCTCAGGTTGTTTCCTGAGATTAAGAATTCCTCATATCAGTGAGATTATATGATACATGTCTTTCTCTGATTGACTTATTTCGCTCAGCATAATACCCTCCAGTTCCATCCACGTCATTGCAAATGGCAAGCTTTCACTCCTTTTGTTGGATGCATAATATTCCATTGTGTGTGTGTGTGTGTGTATGTATGTATATATATATATACACCACATCTTCTTTATCCATTCATCTGTCGATGGACATCTTGGCTCTTCTGATAGTTAGGCTATTGTGGACACTGCTGCTATAAACATAGGGGTGCACATACCCCTTCGGATCCCTACATTTGTATCTTTGGGGTAAATACCCAGTAGTGCAATTGCTGAGTCTTATGGTAGCTCTATTTTCAACTTTTTGAGGAACCTCCATACTGTTTTCCAGAGCAGCTGTACCACCTTGCACTCCAACAACAGTGTACGAGGATTCCCCTTTCTCTGCATCCCCGCCAACATCTGTCATTTCCTGACCTGTTAATTTTAGCCATTCTGACTAGTATGAGGTGGTATCTCATTCAGGTTTTGATTTGGATTTCCCTGATGCTGAGCAATGTTGACCAATTTTTCATGTGTCTGTTGGCCATTTGGATGTCTTCCTTGGAAAAATGTCTGTTCGTATATTCTGCCCATTTCTTGATTGGATCATTTGTTCTTTGGGTGTTGAGTTTGATAAGTTCTTTATAGATTTTAGATACTAGCCCTTTATCTGATATGTCATTTGCAAATATCTTCTCCCATTCTGTTGGTTATCTTTTGGTTTTGTTGACTGTTTCTTTTGCTGTGTAAAAGCTTTTAATCTTGATGAAGTCCCAAAGGTTCATTTTTCCCCTTGCTTCCCTTGCCTTTGGCAATGTTTCTAGGAATAAGTTGCTGTGCCTGAAGTCAAAGAGGTTGCTGCCTGTGTTCTCCTTTAGGATTTTGATGGACTCCTGTCTCACATTTAGGTATCTCAACCATTTTGAGTCTATTTGTGTGTGGGGGGGTAAGGAAATGGGACAGTTTCATTCTTCTGCATGTAGCTGTCCAATTTTCCCAACACCATTTGTTGAAGAGACTGTCCTTTTTCCATTAGACATTCTTTCTTGCTTTGTCAAAGATTAGTTGACCATAGAGTTGAGGGTCCATTTCTGCGCTCTCTATTCTGTTCCACTGATCTATGTGTCTGTTTTTGTGCCAGTACCATACTGTCATGATGATGACAGCTTTGTAATAGAGCTGGAAGTCCGGAATTGTGATGCCACCAACTTTACTTTTCTTTTTCAACATTCCTCTGGCTATTCGGGGTCTTTTCTGATTCCATACAAATTTTAGGATTATTTGTTCCATTTCTTTGAAACAAGTGGATGCTATTTTGAAGGGGATTACATTGAATGTGTAGATTGCTCTAGGTAGGACTGACATTGTCACAGTATTTTTTCTTCCAATCCATGAGCATGGAATGTTTTTCCATTTCTTTGTGTCTTCCTCAATTTCTTTCATGAGTATTTTATAGTTTTCTGAGTACAGATTCTTTGCCTCTTTGGTTAGATTTATTTCTAGATATCTTATGGTTTTGGATGCAATTGTAAATGGGATCAACTTCTTAATTTCTCTTTCTTCTGTGTTGTTGTTGGTATATAGGAAAATGCCACTGATTTCTGTGCATTGATTTTATATCCTTCCACTTTACTGAATTCCTGTATGAGTTCTAGCAGTTTTGGGGTGGAGTATTTTGGGTTTTCCACATAAAGTATCATATCATCTGCAAAGAGTGAGAGTTTGACTACTTCTTTGCTGATTCAGACACATTTTATTTCTTTTTGTTTTCTGATTGCTATGGTTAGGACTTCTAGTACTATATTGAATAGCAGGGGTCATAAGGGACATCCCTGCCGTGTTCCTGACCTTACAGGGAAAGCTCTCAGTTTTTCCCCATTGAGAATGATATTCACTGTGGATTTTTCATAGATGGCTTTTATGATATTGAGGCATGTACCCTCTATGCCTATACTCTGAAGAGTTTTGTTCAAGAAAGGATGCTGTACTTTGTCAAATGCTTTTTCTGCATCTATTGAGAGGATCATATGGTTCTTGTTCTTTCTTTTATTAATGTATTGTATCACATTGATTGATTTGTGGATGTTGAACCAACCTTGCAGCACAGGAATAAATCCCACTTGGTCGTGGTGAATAATCCTTTTAATGTATTATTGGATCCTATTGGCTAGTATTTTGGTGAGAATTTTTGCATCCATGTTCATCAGGGATATTGGTCTAAAATTCTCCTTTTTGATGGGATCTTTGTCTGGTTTGGGGATCAACATAATGGTGGCCTCATAAAATGAGTTTGGAAGTTTTCCTTCCATTTCTATTTTTTGGAACAGTTTCAGAAGAATAGGCATTAATTCCTCTTTAAATGTTTGGTAGATTTCCCCTGGGAAGCCATCTGGCCCTGGGCTTTTGTTTTTTGGGAGATTTTTGATGACTGCTTCAATTTCCTTAGTGGTTATAGGTCTGTTCAGGTTTTCTATTTCTTCCTGGTCCAGTTTTGGTAGTTGATATATCTCTAGGAATGCATCCATTTCTTCCAGGTTATCTAATTTGCTGGCATATTGTTCCTCATAATATGTTCTTATTATTGTTTGTATTTCTTTGGTGTTGATTATGATCTCTCCTCTTTCATTCATGATTTTGTTGATTTGGGTCATTTCTCTTTTCTTTTTGATAAGTCTGGCCAGGGGTTTATCAATCTTATTAATTCTTTCAAAGAACCAGCTCCTAGTTTCGTTGATCTATTCTACTGTTCTTTTGTTTCTATTTTATTGATTTCTGCTCTGATCTTTATTATTTCTCTTCTCCACTGGGTTTAGGCTTTATTTGCTGTTCTTTCTCCAGCTCCTTTAGGTATAGGGTTAGGTTGTGTATTTCAGACCTTTTTTTTTTCTTGAGAAAGGCTTGTATTGCTACATACTTTCCTCTTAGGACTACCTTTGCTGCATCCCAAAGATTTTGAAATGTTGTGTTTTCATTTTCATTTGTTTCCATGAATTCTTTTAATTCTTCTTTAATTTCCTGGTTGACCCATTCATTCTTTAGTAGGATGCTCTTTAGCCTCCATGTATTTGAGTTCTTTCCAACTTTCCTCTTGTGATTGAGTTCTAGTTTCAAAGCATTGTGATCTGAAAATATGCAGGGAATGATCCCAATCTTTTGGTCCTGGTTGAGACCTGATTTGTGACCTAGGATGTGATCTATTCTGGAGAATATTCCATGGGCACTAGAGAAGAATGTGTATTCTGTTGCTTTGGGATGGAATGTTCTGAATATATCTGTGAAGTCCATTTGGTCCAGTGTGTCATTTAATGTCTTTATTTCCTTGTTGATCTTTTACTTAGATGATCTGTCCATTTCAATGAGGGGGGTGTTAAAGTCCCCCACTATTATTGTATTGTTGTCAATGTGTTTCTTTGCTTTTGTTATTAATTGGCTTATATAATTGACTGCTCCCATGTTAGGGGCATAGATATTTACAATTGTTACATCTTCTTGTTGAATAGACCCTTTAAGTAGGGTATAGTGTCCTACCTCATCTCTTATTACAGTCTTTGGTTTAAAATCTAATTTGTCTGATATAAGGATTGCCACCCCAGCTTTCTTTTGGTGTCCATTAGCATGGTAAATGGTCTTCCACCCCCTCACTTTCAATCTGGGGTGTCTTTGGTTCTAAAATGAGTCTCTTGTAGACAGCATATTGATGGGTCTTGTTTTTTTATCCAATCTGATAGCCTGTGTCTTTTGATTGGGGCATTTAGCCCATTTACATTCAGGGTAACTATTGAAAGATAGGAATTCAGTGCCATTGTATTGCCTGTAAGGTGACTGTTACTCTATACTGTCTGTGTTCCTTTCTGGTCTATGTTGCTTTTAGGCTCTCTCTTTGCTCAGAGGACCCCTTTCAATGTTTCTTGTAGGGCTGGTTTTGTGTTTGCAAATTCCTTTAGTTTTTGTTTGTCCTGGAAGCTTTTTATCTCTCCTTCTATTTTCAATGACAGCCTAGCTGGATAGAGTATTCTTGGCTGCATATTTTTCTCATTTAGTGCTCTGAAGATATCCTGCCAGTCCTTTCTGGCCTGCCAGGTCTCTGTGGATACATGTGTTGCCAATCTAATGTTTCTACCATTGTAGGTTACAAATCTCTTGTCCCGAGCTGCTTTCAGGATTTTCTCTTTTTCTCTGAGACTTGCAAGTTTTACTATTAGATGTCGGGGTGTTGACCTATTTTTATTGATTTTGAGGGGGGTTTTATGTGCCTCCTGGGTTTTGATGCCTGTCTCCTTCCCCAAATTAGGGAAGTTCTCTGCTATAATTTGCTCCAATATACCTTCTGCCCCTCTCTCTCTTTCTTCTTCTGGTATCCCAGTTATTCTAATATTGTTTCATCTTATGGTATCACTTATCTTTTGAATTCTGCCCTCGTGACCCAGTAGTTGTTTAGCTCTCTTTTTCTCAGATTCTTTATTTTCCATCATTTGGTCTTCTGTATCACTTATTCTCTCTTCTGCCTCATTTATCCTAGCAGTTAGAGCCTCCATTTTTTATTACACCTCATTAATAGCCTTTTGGATTTCGACTTGGTTAGATTTTAGTTCTTTTATTTCTCCAGGAAGGGTTTCTCTAATATCTTCCATGCTTTTTCAAGCCCAGCTAGTATCTTTATAATCATTATTCTGAACTCTAGTTCTGACATCTTACTAATGTCCATATTGATTAAGTCCCTGCCAGTCGGTACTACCTCTTGTCCTTTTTTTTGAGGTGATTTTTTCCATCTTATCATTTTGTCCAGAGGAGAATAGATGAATGAGAGAACAAAATGCTAACAGGGTAACAATGATACCAGAAAATATACACTAAGCAAATCAGAAGAGACCTGAAACCAGGGGAAAAGAAAAGGAAAGAAAGAAAAAAGGAAAAAAAAAGAAAAATATTAAAAAAAAGAATATGATCAAATATGATCAGGCTGGTGAATAGATCAGTGCCACACACTAGATTTTGGGCATATTTTAGTCTGTTAGAAGAAACTGCCTCCCAAAATTTTAAAGAAAGAAAAGCTTATATATGTACAAAAATAAGGATAAATATGATGAAGGGATGGAATATGACTATAAAGATGAAAATTATAAAAGATTTTATAAAAGGAATTGATAAGATAAGAAGTTGGTTGAAAAAAGAAAGAGAAGAATTTAAAAAAAAAAAAAGGAGAGAATGTGATCAGGCAGGAGATTAGAACAAAGCCATACACTAGAGATTTAGGGTCTATTTTGGTCTGTTAGAAGAAACTGTATCCCAAAATTTTAAAGAGAGAACAACTTATATATATACATATATATATATATATATATATATATATATATATATATATATATATATATATATACACCAAAAATAAGGTTAACTACTATGAAGGGATAGAATATGACTCTAAAAATGAAAAATAAAAAGTTTTTTAATAAAGGGATTGATAAGATGTTGGTTGAAAAAGGGAAAAAGGAAAATTCAAAGAAAAAAGAAAAAGAAAATTTTTAAAATTAACTGAAAGACTAAAGAATCAGGGGGAAAAAAGCCATGAATTCTACGTGCTGTATTCCCCTAGTGTTGGAGTTCTTCCATTCTCATTGATAGGTAACTTGGTCTTGGCTGGCTGTTCTTACTGATCTTCTGGGGGAGGGGCCTGTTGCAGTGGTTCTCAAATGTCTTTGCTGGAGGCAGAATTGCCCCACCCTTGCCAGGGGCTGGGCTAAGTAATCTGCCTGGGTTTGCTCTCCATAGCTTTTGTTCCGTGCAAGCTTTCAGCACAGCTTTGGAGGATGAGAGTAAAAATGGTGACCTCCCAATGTCTGCCCCAGAGGAGCCAAGAACTTGGGGCCCCGCTCCTCAGTGAGCCCCCAGAGAAAAAGCCAATCACTCCCATCTCCCCGGTCTCTGGCCGCACTCCGTGCTCAACCGGCCTGTGACCGTGCATTTCTATCTCTGGCACCTGACCCCGTTTGGAGTCTCCAAACCCAGCAGATTCCTGTGGTGCATTCCCACACTGCTCCTCCCAGGGGAGGAAGGGGAGTCTGCCCAGATCTGCGGCTTGTTGGGTCCCTGCTGGAAGAGCAGTGGCCCAACTGTGCTGCAGATCATGGCTTATGCCAACCCCGAGCTGAGAGCCCACTTTGCAGCCTGCTTCCCTGCTCTGATACCTGGGAGCTCTGTCACACTCAGGCACCCCTGGTCTTTCTGTGACCCCAAGAGTCCTGAAGACCACACAGTCCCAGTGAGTGTTCCACCCCCCACTTAGCCACTGGAGCGACATCCCTCAGTGGAGCAGACTTCTAAAAGTTCCAATTTTGTGCTCCGCTGCTCTATCACTTGCCAGTAGCCAGCTGACAGGGGCTCCCTCCCCCCGCCGTCTATCTTCCCGAATATCACCTCGGATTCACTTCTCCGCACGTCCTACCTTCTGGATAGTGGTCACTTTTCTGTTCAGAGAGTTGCTGGTATTTTCTTTGATCTCCTGTTGATTTCATAGGTGTTCAGAATGGTTTGATCCCTATCTAGCTGAATTCCTGGGACCAGACGAATTTTAGGTCTCCTATTCCTCCGCCATCTTCCAGTTTGTTCTCTATATTTAACAGTCTGTTTTCTATTCTACCACTTTTTCCCCCTATGTTCATCTGTTTTATTTCTTAAATTCCACATATGAGTGAAATCATATGGTATATGTTTTTCTCTGACTTATTTCACTTAGCATAATACTCTCTAGCACTATCCACATTGTTGCAAATGGTAAGATTTCATTCATTTTATGGCTGAGTAATACTCCATTGTGTGTGTGTGTGTGTGTGTGTGTGTGTACATCTTCTTTATCCATTCATCTATTGATGGACACTTTCATATCCTGGCTATTCTAAATAATGTTGCTATAAACATAGGGGTGCATATATCTCTTTGAATTAGGGTTTTGGAGTCAATGTCAAAGAAATTACTGCCTGTGTTTTCTTCTAGGATTTTGATGGATTCCTGTCTCACATTTTGGTTGTTATTCCATTTTGAATTTATTTTTGTGTATGATGTAAGAAAGTAGTCCACTTTCATTCTTTTGCATGTTGCTATCCAGTTTTTCCAATACCACTTGAAGAGACTGTCTTTTTCCCACTGGATATTCCTTCTTGCTTTGTTGAAGAGGTTGCTGTCCAGTTTTCCCAACACCATTTGAAGAGACTGTCTTTTTCCCACTGGATATTCCTTCCTACTTTGTTGAAGATCAATTGACCATATAATAATGGGTTTATTTGTGGATTTTCTATTCTGTTCCATTGAGCTATGTATCTGTTTTTGTGCCAGCACTGTACTTCTTTGATTGATACAGCTTTGTAACATAAAGTCCAGAATTGTTATGCCTCAAGCTTTGCTTTTCTTTTCAAGATTGCTTTGGCTATTTTGGGGTGTTTTGTGCTTCCATACAAAATATTTGTTCTAGTTCTGTGAAAAATATTGTTGGTATTTCGATAGGAATTGCATTCAATCTGTAGAGTACTTTGGGTAGTATAGACATTCTAACAATATTTGTTCTTCTGATCCATGAGCATGGGATGTCTTTCCATCTCTTTGTGTCATCTTCAATTTCTTTCATCAGTGTTTTATAATTTTCAGAGTACAGGTATTTCACCTCTTTGGTTAGGTTAATTCTTAGGTATCTTATTATTTTGGTTGCAATTGTAAATGGGATTGTTTTCTTAATTTGGATAAAATAGACTTAAAAAAAGACTGTAATAACATAAGGGAACTGTAATAACTTAAGGGAACAATCCAACAAAAAAATTTAACAATTGTAAATATTTATGCATCGAATATGGGAGCAATCAAATACATATAGCAGTTAATAACAAACATAAAGGAATTGATAGTAATACAATAATAGTAGGGGACATTAACACCCCACTTACATCAAAGGATAGATCAACCAGACAGAAAATCAACAAGGAAACAGTGGCTTTTAATGACACATTGGACCTGATGGATCTAACAGATATATTCAGAACATTCCATTCTAAAACAGCAGATAACACATTCCTTTCAAGTGCACATGGAACATTTTCCAGAATATATCACAAGTCTCAACAAATTAAAAAACATGGAAGTCATACCATACATCTTTTCTTATCACAACGCTAAGAAACTAAAAATCAACCACAAGAAAAAATCTGGAAAGAATACAAATACATGAAGGTTAAAGAGCATGCTACTAAACAAATGAATGGATCAACCAAGAAATCAAAGAGGAAATAAAAAAAATACCTGGAAACAAATGAAAATCAAAACACAATGGTCCAAAACTTCTGGGATGCAACAAAAGCAGTTCTAAGAGGAAAGTTTATAGCAATACAGACCTACCTCAAGAAGCAAGAAAAATCTCAAATAAACAACCCATCCTTACACGTAAAGGGGAAAAAAACCAAATCCAGTCAAAGGAAGGAAATAATAAAGATCAGAGCAAAAATAAATGAAATAGAGACTAAAAAAATGATAGAAGAGATAAATGAAACCAGGAGCTGGTTCATTGAAAAGATCAAAAAAATTGATAAACCTTTAGCCAGATTCATCAAAAAAAAAAAAGTGAGGGCTCAAATACACAATATCAGAAATGAAAGAGGAGAAATAACAACCAACATCAGAGAAATACAAAGGATTATAAGAGAATGTGATGAAAAATTATATGCCAACAAATTGGATGACCTAGAAGAAATGGATAAATTCCCAGAAATATATAACCTCCCAAAACCAAATTGGGAAGAAATAGAAAATTTGAACAAACTAAATAACAGACTGAAATAGACTGAAATTGAATCAGTAATTAAAAAACTCCCAACAAACAAAAAACCAGGACCAGATGGCTTCACAGGGCAATTCTATCAAACATTTAAAGAAGAGTTAATTCTTATTTTCTCAAACTGTTATAAAAAAAAAAAAAAAACAGAGGAGAAAAACCTTCCAAGTTTATTGTATGAGGCCAGCATGACCCAGCATACCAAAGCCATATAAGAAACCACAAAAAAAGAGAACTACAGGCCAGTAACTGATGAACACAAATGCAAAAGTCCTCAACAAAATACTAGCAAACAAAATGCAACAATACATTAAAGAAAATCATTCACCATGATCAAGTGGGATTTATTCCTGGGACACAAGTGTGGTTCAATATTCACAAATTAAACAAGATACTTCACATCAAGAGAAAGAATACAAACCATATGATTGTTTCAATAGGTGCAATAAAAGCATTTGACAAAGTACAATATCCATGCAAGGTTAAAACCCTCTTCAAAGTAGGTTTAGAGGGAATATACCTCAACATAATAGGCACCACAGATGAAAAACCCATATTTAACATTATACCCAATGGTGAAAAACTGAGACTTTCCCCTCTAAGTCAGGAAGAAGACAAGGATGTCCACTCTTACCACTTTTATTCAACATAGTACTGGAAGTTCTAGCCACAGCAATCAGACAACAAAAAAGAATAAAAGACATCTAAATTGGTAAGGAAGAAGTATCACTTTCATTAATAGCAGATGACAACATACTAGATATAGAAAACCCTAAAGCCTCCCCCCGCCAAAAAAAAAAAACAACTAGTAGAAGAAATAAATTAATTCAGTAAGGTTGCAGGATACAAAATCAATATACAGAAATCCACTGAGTTTCTATACAGTAATAATGAAGTAACAGAAAGGGAAATTAAGAAAACAACCCATTTACAACTGCACCAAAAAGACTAAAACACCTACAAATCAACTTAACCAAGGAAATGAAATATCTGTACTCAGAAAACTATAAAACATTTTTTACAAAATTGAAGACAACACAAACAAATGGAAAGATATTCCAAGCTCATAGATTAGAAGAACATATAGTTAAAATGTCCATACTACCAAAAGCAATCTACAGATTGAATGCGATCCCTATCAAAATACCAGCAGCATTTTTCATGGAACTAGATGAAAAAAATCCTAAAATTAGTAGGGAACAACAAAAGACCCTAAATAACCAAAGCAATCTTGGAAAAGAACAGAACTAGAGGTATCATAATCCCATATTTGAGGACATACTATAAACCTATAGTAATGAAAACAGTATGGTACTGGCACAAAAATAGACACACATATCAGTGGAACAGAATAGAGTGCTCAGAAATAAAACCAAAAATTAATCTTTGACAAAGGAGGCAAGAATATCCAATGAGAAAAAAGACAGTCCCTTCAACAAATGGTGTTGAGAAAACTGAACAGCTATATGTGAAAGAATGAAACTGTACCACTTTTTTACACTATCCACAAAAATAGACTCAAAGTGGATTAAGGACCTAAATGTGAGACCTGAAACCATAAAAATCCCAGAAGAGAGGACTGGCAGTAATTTCTCTGAACTTGGCCATAGCAACATTTTTGTCACTATGCCTTTGGAGGCAAGGGAGACAAAAGCAAAAATAAACTATTGGAACTACATCAAAATAAATGCTTCGGGGTGCCTGAGGCTCAGCTGGTTAAGCATTTGCCTTCAGCTCAGGTCATGATCCTGAGGTCCTGGGCTCGAGGCCCGAGTTGGACTCCCTGCTTAGTGGGGAGTCTGCTTCTTCCTCTCCCTCTCCCTCTGCCCCTCCCTGCTGCTTGTGCTTGCTCTCTCTCTCTCTCAAATATTTTAAAAATAAAAAAAAAATGCTTCTCCATAGTGAAGGAATCAATCAACAAAACAAAAAGAAAACCTACTGAATGGGAGAAGATATTTGAAAATGATATATCTGATAAAGGGTTAGTATCCAAATATATATTAATATCTTATATAACTCAACACCAAATAATCCAATTAAAAAATGGGCAGAAGACATGAATACACATTTTTCCAAAAACATCAGATGGCCAACAAGTAAATGAAAATATGATCAACATCACTCATCATTAGGGAAATGCAAATCAAAACACAGTGAGATATCACCTCACACTTGTCAAAACTAATGGTTACCAAAGGGTACATGGGTAGGGGGATGGGTGAAATAGGTGAAGAGGATTAAGAGTTCATGTATCATGATGAGCACTGAGTAAATGTATAGAATTGCTGAATCACTATATTGTACATACAAAACTAACACTATGTTAACTACTGGAATGAAAGAACAAACAAAGCTGGAGGCATCACAATACCTGAATTCAAGTTACATTATAAAGCTATAGTAATAAAAACAATATGCTACTGGCATAGAAAAAGGCTTATAGATCAGTGGAACAGAATAAAGAACACAGAAAGAAATCTACATGTTTATAGTCAACTGATCTTTGACAATGTTGCCAGGAACATGCAATAAGGAAAGAATTCTCTTCAATAAATGGTGCTGAGAAAACTGAATGTCTACTTGCAAAAGTATAAAAATGGGCCCCTACCTTACACTTATCACAAAAATTAAATTGAAATGGATTGAAGATTTAAATGTAAGACTTAAAACCATAAAATTTCTAGAAGAAAACATGGGGGAAAGGATCCTTGACATTGATCTAAGCAATGATTTCTTGGATAAGTCACCAAAATAGAAGAAACAAGAACAAAATAAAGAAGTGGGACTGCATTAAACTAAAAGGCTTCTTTCTGCTCAGCAAAGGAAACAAATAAATTGAAAATATAAACCACAGAATGGGAGAAAATATTCACAAACCATATATTGAATAGGGGACTAATATCCAAAATATATAACAAATCCCTACAACTCAATAACAAAAGAGAAAATAATCCAATTAAAAATGGGCAAAGGACCTGAATATTTTTCTAAAGAAGACACACAAATGGCCAACAGGCATGTGAAAATGTGCTCAACATCACTGATCATCAGGGAAATGAAAATCAAAAAGACAATGAGATATCACCTCACACCTGTCAGAATGGCTAAAATCAAAAACTCAAGAAACAACAAGTATTGGCAAGGATCCAGTAATTGCACTACTTGGTATTTAGCCCCAAAATACACAAACACTAATTCAAAGGGATAATGCCTTTGTTTATTGCAGCATCATTTACAATAGCCAAATTGTGGAAACAGCTCAAGTTTTCATCAATAGATGAATGCATAAAGATGTGGGGTGTACACACACACACACACACACACACACACACACACCGTGGAATACTATTCAGCCATAAAAAAGAATGAAATCTTGTCATTTGCAAAAACATGGGTGGATCTGGGGAGTATAAGGCTAAGTGAATTAAGTCAGTCACAAAAAGACAGATACCATATGATTTCACTTATATGTGGAATTTAAGAAACAAAACAAATGAACAAAGAAAAAAGAAACAAACAAAAAAAATAGTCTTTTAACTATAGAGAGCAAACAGATAGTTACCAGTGGGGAGGTTGGTAGGGGGATGGGTGATGGGGATTAAGAGTACACTTCTCACGATGAGGAGTGAGTAATGTATAGAATTGTTGAATCACTGGGTGCCCAGGTGGCTCAGTCAGTTAAGTGTCTGACTCATGGTTTTAGCTCAGGTCATGATCTCAGGGTTGTGGGATTGAGCCCCGCCTCAGGTTCCATGCTCAGCGTGGAGTCTACTTGGGATTCCCTCTCCCTCTGCCCCTCCCCTGCTCACTCACTCTCTCTCCTAAATAAATAAATAAATAATAAGTAAAAACTTTAAAAGCAAAAGAATTGTTGAATCACTATATTGTACACTTGAAGCTGATATAACACTGTATATTAAGTATACTGGAATAAAATTTAAAAAAAGAAAGAAAAAATAAGCAAGTGGAACTACATCAAACTAGCCTCTGCACAGCAAAGAAAACAATCAGTAAAATGAAAGGCAACCTATGGAATAGGAGATAATATATGTAAATCATATATATGATAAAGGGTTAATATCCTAAGTAATTGACACAACTCAATAGCAAAAAAAAAAAAATCCAATTTAAAAATGGGCAAAGAAACTGACTCAACATTTTCCCAAAGAAAACATACAAATGGTCAACAGATATATGAAAAAGGTGCTCAACATCACAACTTACTGGGGAAATGCAAATCAAAAACCACAATGAGATATCACACTTGTTAGTATGGCTATCACCAAAAAGATAAGAGAGAACAAATTTTGGCAAGGATATGGAGAATAGCGAACCCTTGTGCACTGTTGGTACAAATGCAAGTTGGTGTAGCCAGTACAGAATACAGTATGGAGGGTTCTCAAAAAATTAAATATAGAACTACCATATGATCTATCAATCCCATTTCTGGATGTGTTTGAAGGAAATGAAATTAATATCTAGAAGAAATAACCGTACCTCCATGTTCATTGTAACATTATTCATAATAGCCAAGACATGGAAACAACCTGTGTCCATTAGGAGATGAATGGATAAAGAAGATGTAATACACACACACAAACGCACAAACGGGACTACTATTCAGCCATTAAAAGATAGGAAATCCTGCCCTTTCAACAACATGGATGGATCTTGAGGGCATTATGGTAAATGAAATAAGTCAGACAAAGACAAATACTGCCTGGTATCACTTATACATGGAATCTAAAAAAAAAAAAGAAAGAAAGAAAATGTCAAACTCATGGAAAAAGAGAGTAGAAAAGTAGTTGCCAGAGGCTGGGGGTGGAGGAAATAGAGAGGTTGGAAAAAGGGTACAAATTTTTACTTATAAGACAAATTAGTTCTGAAGATCTAATATAAAACATGGTGACTATAGTTGATAACACTGTATTGTATAATTGAAATTTGCTAAGAGAGTAGAATTTAAATATTTTCACACATGCCCCTCAGAAAAAGATAACATATGTAAGCTAATGGATGTGTTAATTAACTACATGGGAAAAATCCTTTCACAATGTATATGTATATCAAATAATCACAATGTATACTTTAAATATTTTATAATTTTGTCACTTATATCTCAATAAAGCTGGCAAAAAACTTAAAAGATGTAGAAGACATGCTGATTCAAATACAGAGATAGCATTAAGCTAAAAGAGATAGTCAATAAATTAAATAGCATAACTAAAACTTCAAAAGTTTTATGTGAGTTGAAATGATAAGAGAGAAATATACAGGATGAAATTTAATAGGGATAAATAGAAATTCCTGCATCTATATTCAAAAATAAATACTGTAGGGGGGTGGGAGGATGGGTTAGCCTGGTGGTGGGTATTGAGGAGGGCACATTCTGCATGGAGCACAGGGTGTTATGCACAAACAATGAATCATGGAACACTACATCTAAAACTAATGATGTAATGTATGGGGATTAACATAAGAATAAAAAAAAATTGGTCCTCGGGGAAAAAAATAAATAAATAAATAAATACTGTAATATGTAAGATTGAGGCAATTGGCTGGCCAGCAGCCATGACAGTAAGATCTGGTGGATTTTATTTGATTAAAAAAATCAAAGTAATCCAAGAGGGTAATGTCATCACCATATAGACTAATTATATTTTAGGCTATATTAATAAAAGTATGATACATAAAATGGGAGAAATAATAGTCCTCATTGTATTGTGAAGTCGCTAGAAAACATCTAGAATATTGTGCTCAGTTCCAGAAAGTACAGCCTACATTCTACATTGTACATTGAAAGTTTCCAAAGCAGTATTTCCAAAGCTGATCTATGGATTACTTGCATGTAAGTGAGACATTAATAGGTGTTTGGAGGTGAGGGTAAAGTCCCATGGTCACAAAAGACTACATACTAAAATTTCTTCCTACATATTCATAATTATTATTAAAACATTAAGGAATCTCTGTAGTCCTACATTAAAAACCTATTTGACTTTGTTAAGGTACCCAAACATTTGATAAAATCGTTTTTAAAAAGACTGGATCACTTACTGATTTTTCATAGGATATTAATATTTAGTGGAACACAGTTTGAAAAATTCTGACAGGAATAGTGATCAGGATTGTGAAAGGCCTTGAAACCAGATAATATAAAGGATACTTGAAGACACTGAAGATAGAATTCCCCTCAAATATCTAGAGGCTCTTCATGTGAAAAGGGGAATAAACTTTAGAGGGCAAAAAGAGTCAACTCCCTCAAAATAAGGAATAATTCTCTGATTAAAACTGCCCAGTAATGGAAAGAACTTCCTACAGAGGTTTAAAGTAGGAATACTACCTCACCTACTACAGATACTCAAGTAGAATCTAGATAGCTAACCAGTAGAGTTGCTACAAAAGGGATTATTATCCTGGAAGAGAGGTTGGTCCAGAAAAAGTTGGAAGTTCATAACATTCTGTTCCTCACTATCCAGCTTAGAGATATTTCATGATTTAACAGGCATTCAACTATGTTTCTGAAATAGTGATTCAGTGATGAATTGAAACTCGTGATGGTGTTTACCCAGGGATACACAGGGTGTGCTCCTTGGTAAAGTAGGGATCAGGTGCCACACTTAATTTCATACTATCCAGTCATTGCACCCTAGGGGGCCAGGAAAGGATACACAGTGGGCAAGAACTTGTATGGCAGTAAGACAATAGATGCAGCACTTTAGAATCATCAAACAGAAGAATAAAAGAGCTGGAATCTAAACTCATTTACAGGTCATCCAGTAAAGGACAGGAATGGGTTTGCTCAAAATTAGTAAGACATTGGTAGAAGAACTATAGCTATAACTGAAGTCTTCTCTAAGTCCAAGACTATTCCCACCATGCCAAACCCCTGAGATCCTATGACAGGGATTTATAATAATGTGGAGTCCTCTCAAGAAGGAACTTGCCCTTTGGTTTTAATATAAATCTAATTAATGTTCAATAAATCTATGTTTAGTCATTAAAATCTTCCCTGAGGAGTTAAGTGTCCCATTGACCAAGTTTAGATTTGGTGTGTTACACTGCCTCAAATCTTCTATAATTCCATCATTATGCCCAATAACTTGCTTATACATTTTCTATTTAACTCCCTTTTGCTAAAAATCAAAATGCTGTAGTTATCTCCTGAACTGAAAAGCTGTCTTGGTTATTTTTAAGATTATATCTATCTTTCAATCGAACATTACTCTGTCAGATACGTTCTTTATATGGCTTCTCTCTTCATAATTCATGGAGGAGAAAATGCTTACAACCATTCATTCATTCCTCTTCTCCCTTTTCCTGTGGAGAATGGAAGCTATTTACCAAAAAGAATGTTATATTAAAATTGCCACTTGGGAGAGGTTTTACCCTTTCTGTCCATCTTGTGTTCATTATTTCAGTAAGCACCTGCCAAGCACCTTCTTTCATAGTACTTAGGTGGAAGAAAAGGAACAAAACTAACTCACACTCATTGAGTTTGCCCAGTGATTTATGTAATTTATTTTCTTAATCTCCAGAACAACCTGACAAAATACATATCTCAACCCTGTTTTTACAGATGAGAAAAGATTTGGGGAAGGTAAGAAAGTGCTCCACATTCACATAGCTCAAACATTGGCAGAGATAGGACTGACCTCTTGTTCTGTCTGACTAAAAGTCAGTGTTCTCGGGTGCAATTCCTGTTTGAAGGGGAAGAGATCCATGTCAAGGCAGAGTACAGAGTACACAGAAGCTATCCTACTGTGAGCATGACATAGGCCCTAGAATGTTTTTGCTTTCACCCACAAACGTTATCTTGCTTTGATGAAAGGGATGAAAGGTACAGTACAGGGAACATAGTCAACAGTATTGTAATAGTGTATAGTAACAGGTGGTAGCTATGCTTATAGTGAGCATAGCATAACATACAGAGAAGTTGAATCTCTATGTTGTATACCTGAAACTAATATAACATTGTGTATCAACTATACTCCAATTAAAAAAAAAGAAGGTGTGTGGGAATTCACAGTGCCTGGATAGACAATATCTGACTTGTATATGCCTCGCTGGATGAGACTAACTGAAAAGCAAAAGAGGAGTGCCCGGAACACTGGGCCTCTTTTGAAGTTTCTTGGCTGAAAGTGGCCAGATTCTTACTGTGGCTCAAGGTTCTTATCTAGGGAGTAAATATTTAAATTTTGAAGAAAAACAGGCACCTGTGGTGGTCACATACTTCACAAACTACTTGCCTCCTTGTTTTGTGCTTGCACTTGGTGTATTGAAAGGACCCCAATAAAAGTGGAGACAAAGCTTGGCTTGAGGCCTTTTGCCACTAGAGCATCTTGTTCACAGGCCTCTCCTTTCTTCTGCTAAGGTGTCTGGAATAATCTTTTCATTCGCCATCTCAGGGTTTGGTGGCCAAACCCAACAAAGGTGGGCAAGTAGAAAAAATATTAAGGTAGTATAAATGATCTTTTAGCAAATTACTTTAAATATAAATAAGCTAACTACTCCAGGTAAAAGACTAAGATTTTCAACTGGATAAAACAATAAAACTCAACTGTCAGTGGCTAACAAGTGAAACATTTAAATATGTATACATGAAATAGGTATACATGAACTGAAAAGAATGGACAAGGATATACAGTGCAAATACTAACCCCCACGGCCCCCCAAAAAAGCACTGTAGTTATACTGATTGTAGTCAAGGTGCATAGACTTTGGAGCAAGAAGCATTATTGGGAAAAAAAAGAGGGATCTTCATAATGATAAAGGAGTTAAACAAACATGAAAATATCACAACTGTAATCTGAATGTAGTCTATATCTTACATTAATATCTGTAAAATAAAAACTGAAAGAAGTAAAAGGTGAAATATACATATCAGATAGAGTTTTTTCCAGCTTAAGATACTATTGACATAAAACATATATAAGTTTAAGCTGTAAAATGATCTGATACATGCATATATTGTAAAATGATTATCACTATAAGGTTAGTTACCACTTCCATCCCCTCACATAATTACCTTTTTTGTGTGGAGGGGTGATAACATCTAAGTTCTACTTTCTTACCTACTTTCAAGTATATAATACAGTACTGTTAATTAATTACAGTCAGCCATGCTGTACGTTGGACTTCCAGGACTTACTCATCTTAATAGTTGGAAGTTTGTACCTTTTGACAAACCTCTCTCCATTTTTCCACTCCCCCACCCAGCCCCTGGAAGTTACCATTCTACTCTCTATTTCTATGAGTTTGGATTTTTTAGTTTTCACTTATAAGCGAGAACACACAGTATTTGTCTTTCTCTGACTTATTTGACTTAGCATAATGTCTTCTAAGTTATATTTGTCTATGTATTTACCTTATGTTTTACAATATCAAAATCATTTAGACCTTATTCTCTAACCATAAAGAAATTAAGCTAAAAATAAGTTTCAAAATAATAAGAAAATCATAAACTCCATGTAAATTAAACAATAAACTTCTAAATAATTCATGGATCAAAAAGAAATTAAAAACAGATATTTAAAAATATTTTACATTGAATATATAATAATGAAGATACATTTTAAAATTCATGGGGTGCAGTTAAGTCAGTGTTTAGATGAAATATACAGTCTTGATATTGTATATTAGAAATGAAAAAAACAAAATAAATGAGGGGAATCAATAAAATACAAAAGAAACAAATGAAAAAAACAATAAAGATGAAAGTAGTTCTTTGAAAAAAAATAAAATTGATGAATCCCTTGTAAGGCAAATCAAAAAAATAGAAAACAAAAATGACCAATATTAAGAATGGAAAGTTGATTATCACTACAGGTGCTACAGTGTAAAGAAGAAGGAGGAGGAGGAGGAGGAGGAGGGATATTAAGAGTTTCTTGGCAATAAATTTCACAACCTGTATAAAATGGATAAATTCCTTGAAAAACACTTCCTATAGACATGAGAGAAGAAACAGAAAATGTAATCATCTAATGTCTAGTACTGATGTTTAATACTTGATAAAAAATTTTTCACAAACAAAACGACTGGCTCAAATAATTTCACCTGTGAATTCTTCTAAATTTTTAGGGAAAATATAACATTAATCTCACATGGATGTTTTCAGATAATAGATATGGAGGGAAAACTTTCTAGCTCTTTTTATGAGATCAGCATAAACTTATTGCCAAAATTGAATGAGGACATTACAAATAAAGGAAAGTGATAGACCAATGTTTACTTAAAAAAATGCAAAACTCCAAAACAAAGTATTAGCAAATTAAATACAGTGATATATAAAATGATAATGTACTATGATCAAGCAGAGTTTATTCTAGGATTGCAAGGGTGGTTTATCACTCATAGTTTATTTTTTAAATTTTTTATTTGAGTAGAGTTGGTACACAGTGTTACATTAGTATTAGGTGTATGATATAGTAAATCAACTTCTCTATATGTGATGCTATGCTCACTACAAGTATAGCTACTATATGTCACCATATAATACTACTACAATATCTTTGACTATCTTCCCTATGCTGTACCTTTTGTTTCCATGCATTATTCATTCCATAACAGAAAGCATATATCTTCCACTCCCCTTCACCCATCTGCCCATCCCCTGCCTCCCTTCTGGCAACCATCAATTTGTGCTCTGTATTTATGGATCTGTTTCTGCTTTTTGTTGCTTTATTCATTGATTTTTATTTTTTTAGTTTCCACATAGGAGTCAAATCACATGGTATTTGTCTTTCTCTGTGTGACTTATTTTTATTAGCATAATGTCCTGTAGGTCCATCCATGTTGTTGAAAATGGTACAACCTTATCTTTTTATGGTTGAGTAATATTCCAGTGTGTGTGTGCACATGTGTGTGTACATAAACCATACTTCCTTATCCATTTAGCTATTAATGGACACTTAGGTTACTTCCATATCGTGGCTACTGTAAATAATGCTACAATAAACATAAGGGTGCAAATATCTTTTTCAAATTAGTGTTTTCATTTTCTTTGGGTAAATACCTAGTAGCAAAATTTTTGAACCATATGGTATTTCTATTTTTAATTTTTTGAGGAAAAAAATTATAATCAGATTATTTGGGGTTTTTTGATTTTGAGTTGTGTAAGTTCTCTACATATTTTGGGTATTAACCCCTTATTGGATATATCATTTGCAAATATTTTCCCCCAATCAGTAGATTGCCTTTTTGATTTTGCTGGTTAACTTCATTGTGCAAAAGCTTTTTGGTTGGTGTAGTCCCAATACTTCATTTTTGCTTCTATTTCCCTTGCCTTAGGAGACCTACCTACAAAAATGTTACCATGGCTGATGTCACAGAAATAGCTGTGTCTCTTCTACCATTGTTATGGTTTCAGGTCTCACATTTAGGTTGTTAATCCAATTTGAATTTTTGTGTGTACAGTGTTAGAAAATGGTCCAGTTTCATTCTTTTGCATTTGGCTCTCCAGTTTTCCTAATACCATATGTTGAAGAGACTGTCTTTTCCCCATTGTATATTCTTGCCACCTTTGTAATAGATTAATTGACTATATAAACCTGGATTTATTTCTGGGCTCTCTATTCTGTTTCATTCATAGATGCATCTGTTTTTGTGCCAGTACCATACTGTTTTGATTACTACAGCTTTGTAGTATATCTTGAAATCCAGAATTGTTATACCTCCAGCTTTGTTCTTCTCTCTCAAGATTGCTTTGACTATTTGGGGTTTTTTTGTGTATGTAGTTTCATGCAAATTTTAGTGTTATTTATTTTAGTTCTATGAGAAATGCTGTTGGTGTGCTAATAGGGAGTGCATTAAATCTGTAGATTGCTTCAGGTAGTATGGATATTTTATTTTTTTAATTTAATTTTATTATGTTATTTTAGTCACCATACACTACATCATTAGTTTTTGATGTAGAGATTATTTTATTTTTTAAAAGATTTTATTTTAAGTAATCTCTACACCCAATGTGGGCCTCAAACTCACAACCTGAAAGCAAGAGTAGCATGTTCTACTGACTGAGGAGATGGGTGCCCCTGCATTTTGATTACTTTATTTTATTTTATATTTTATTTTATATTAATTATTATGTTACGGTAGTCACCATACAATACATCATTAGTTTTTGATGCAGTGATCCACAATACATTGTTTTCGTATAATACCCAGTGCTCCATGTGTACATTCCCTCCATAATACCCATCACCGGGCTAACCATCCCCCCACCCACCTCCCCTCTAAAACCCTCAGTTTATTTCTCAGAGTCCATAGTCTCTCATGGTTCATCTCCCCTTCCGATTTCCCACCCTTCATTTTTCCCTTCCTTCTCCTAATGTCCTCCATGCTATTATTTATGTTCCACAAATAAGTGAAACCATATGATACTTGACTTTCTCTGCTTGACTTATTTCACTTAGCATAATCTCCTCCAGTCCCATCCATGTGGATGTAAAAGTTGGGTATTCATCCTTTCTGATGGCTGAGTAATATTCCATTGTATATATGGACCACATCTTCTTTATCCATTCATCTGTTGAAGGGCATCTCGGCTATTTCCACAGTTTGGCTATTGTGGACATTGCTGCTATGAACATTGGGGTGCATATGGCCCTTCTTTTCACTATATCTGGTCTTTGGGGTAAATACTCAGGAGTGTAATTGCTGGGTCACGGGGTAGCTCTATTTTTAATTTTTTGAGGAAACTCCACACTGTTTTCCAAAGTGGCTGTACCCACTTGCATTCCCACCAACAGTGTAAGAAGGTTCCCCTTTCTCCACAACCTCTCCAACATTTGTTGTTTCTTGCCTTGTCAATTTTTGCCATTCTGACTGGTGTAAGGTGGTATCTCAATGTGGTTTTGACTTGAATTTCCCTGATGGCTAATGATGATGAACATTTTTTCATGTGTCTGTTAGCCATTTGTATGTCTTCTTTGGAGAAGTGTCTGCTCATGTCTTCTACCCATTTTTTGACTTGATTATTGGTTTTTTGGGTGTTGAGTTTGAGAAATTCTTTATAGATCTTGATTATCAGCCCTTCGTAGTGTCATTTGCAAATAACTTCTCCCATTCTGTGGGTTGCCTCTTTGTTTTGTTGACTGTTTCCTTGGCTTGCAGAAGCTTTTTATCTTGATGAAGTCCCAAAAGTTCATTTTTGCTTTTGTTTCACTAGCCTTTGGAGATGTATCTTGAAAGAAGTTGCTGTGACCGATGTCAAAGAGGTTACTGCCTATGTTCTCCTCTAGGATTTTGATGAATTCCTGTCTCACATTGAGGTCTTTCATCCATTTTGAGTTTATCTTTGTGTATGATGTTAGAGAATGGTCGAGTTTCAGTCTTCTGTATATAGCTGTCCAATTTTCCCAGCACCATTTATTGAAGTGACTTTTTTCCATTGCATATTTTTTCCTGCTTTGTCAAAGATTATTTGACCATAGAGTTGAGGGTCCATATCTGGGTTCTCTATTCTGTTCCATTGGTCTATCTGTCTGTTTTTGTGCCAGTACAATGCTGCCTTGGTGATCACTGCTTTCTAATATAGCTTCAAATCAGGCAATGTGATGCCTCCAGCTTTGTTTTTCTCTTTCAATATTTCCTTGGTGATTCGGGGTCTTTTCTGATTCCATACAAATTTTAGGAATATTTGTTCCAGCACTTTGAAAAATGTCATCAGAATTTTGATTGGGATGGCGTTGAAGGTATAGATTGCTCTGGGTAGCATAGACATTTTAACAATATTTATTCTTCCAATCCATGAGCATGAAATATTTTTCCATCTTTTTGTGTCTTTTTTAATTTCTTTCATGAGTGTTCTGTGGAACTCAATCACAAGAAAAAATTTGGAAGAAATTCAAACACTTGGAAGCTAAAGACCACTCTGCTCAAGAATGTTTGGGTCAACCAGGAAATCAAAGAAGAACTTAAACAATTCATGGAAACCAATGAGAACAAAAACACATTGGTCCAAAATCTATAGGCTACTGCAAAGACAGTCCTAAGAAGGAAATACATAGCCATCCAAGCCTCACTCAAAAAAATAGAAAAAACCCGAATTCACCAACTAACTTTACACCTTAAAGAACTAGAGAAAAAGCAACAAATGATGCCTAAGCCATGGATTAGAAGAGAAATAATTAAGATTAAAACAGAGATCAATGATGTAGAAACCAGAAACACAGTAGATCAGATCAACAAAACTAGAAGTTGGTTCTTTGAAAGAATAAATAAGATCGATAAACCACTGGCCAGACTTATCCAAAAGAAAAGAGAAAGGACCCAAATTAATAAAATTATGAATGAAAGGAGAGATATCACGACTAACACCAAGGAAATAGAAACAATTCTTAGAAATTATTATCAACAACTATATGCCAATAAGCTGAGCAGCCTGGATGAAATGGAGGCCTTCCTGGAAACCTATAAATTGCCTAGACTGAAACAGGAAGAAATTGAGAACCTGAATAGGCCAATAACTGTAATGAGATTGAAGCAGTGATCAAAAACCTCCCAAAAGGGGCGCCTGGGTGGCTCAGTCGTTAAGCATCTGCCTTCGGCTCAGGTCATGATCCCGGGGTTCTGGGATCGAGCCCCGCATCGGGCTCCCTCATCCATGGGAAACCTGCTTCTCCCTCTCCCACTCTCCCTGCTTTGTTCCCTCCCTCACTGTGTCTCTCTGTCAAATAAATAAATAAAATCTTAAAAAAAAAAAAAAACCCTCCCAAAAAACAAGAGTCCAGGGCCTGATGGATTCCCTGGGGAATTCTACCAAACATTCAAAGAAGAAATAATACCTATTCACCTGAAGCTGTTTCAAAAAATAGAAACAGAAGGAAAGCTTCCAGACTCATTCTATGAGGCCAGCATTACTTTAATCCCCAAACCAGGCAAAGACCCCATCAAAAAGAAGAATTTCAGACTGATATCCCTGATGAATATGGATTCCAAAATTCTCAACAAAATCCTAGCTAATAGGATCCAACAATACATTAAAAGGATCATCCCCCATGACCAAGTGGGACTTTGTATTTCTGTGTGGTCAGTTGTTACTTCTTTTTTGGTTTTGATTTTATTTATTTGGGTCCTTTCTCTTTTTTTCCTGATGAGTCTGGCTATGCGTTTATCAATTTTGCTTATCTTTTCAAAGAAAAAGCTCTTGGTTTTATTGATTTTTCTATTGATTTTTCTAGTCTTGATTTCATTTATTTCTGCTCTGATCTTTATTATTTCCTTTTTTCTAATCACCTTAGGCTTTGTTCTTTTTCTAGTTCCTTAAGTAGAAGTTGAGCTTTCTCTTGTTTCTTAAGGTAGGCCTATATTGTCATATATTTCCTTCTTAGAACTGATTTCACTGTGCTCCAAAGATTTTGGAACATTGTGTTTTCATTTTCATTTGTCTCTGTATATTTTTAAAATTTTTAATTTGATTACTTCATTGACTCATTGGTTGTTTAGTATCATGTTGTTTAGCCTTTACATATTTGTGTTTTTTTTCCCGTTTTTTTCTGTGATTGATTCTAGTTTCATACCATTGTGGTTGGAAAAGATGCATGGTATGATTTCAATATTCTTAAATTTATTGAGATTTGTTTGTGGCCTAACATGTGATCTATTCTTGAGCATGTTCTATATGCCCTTGAAAAGAATGTGTATTCTGTTGTTTTAGATTGATATTTTATATATATCTGTTATGTCCATCCATCTAATGTGTCATTCAAAGACACTGCTTCTGTATTGATTTTCTGCATACATGACCTATCCACTAATATAAGTGTGATGTTGAAGTCCTCTACTATCATTGTGTTACCATCAATTTCTTTTTTTATGTTTATTAAGATTTGCTTTATGTATTTAGGTACTCCATTTTTGGGTGCATAGATATCTACAGTTTTTATATCCTCTTGCTGGATTGTTTTATAATTATGTAATGTCTTTCTTTGTCCCTTCTTAGTCTTTGTTTTCAAGTCTGTTTTGTCTGGGGGTGCCTGGGTGGCTCAGTCGATTGAGCACCTGACTCTTGATTTTAGTTTAGGTCATGATCTCAGGGTTGTGAGATCAAGCCCCACATCAAGCTCTGTGCTGAGCGTGGAGCCTGTTTAAGACTCTCTCTCTGCCCCTCCCCCCTCTCTCTTTCTCTCTTTCCCCCTATAAAAATAAAATATTAAAAAAAGATAAAAAATAGTCCACTTTATAATTATTGCTGCCCAGGCTTCTTTTCTTTTCACTTCTATTTGCATGGTAAATATTTTTCCATCCCTTCACTTTCAATGTGTATGTGTCTTTAGGTCTGAGGCAAGTCTCTTATAGGCAGCATATAAATGGGTCTTGCTTTTTTTTTTTTTTTTTAAATCCATTCCACCACTTTATGTCTTTTCATTGGAGCATTTAGGTCATTTATATTTAAAGGAATTATTGATAGGTATGTACTTATTACAATTTTGTTATTTATTTTCTGGTTGTTTTTGTAGTTCTTCTCTGTTCTTTTTCTCTTGCTCTTTTTTGCAGTGATTGATGAGTTTCTGTAGTGTTATGTTTGGCTTTTTCTCTCTTTATTTTCTGTGTATCTATTATAGGTTTGGGGTTGTGGTTACCATAAGGTTCATATATAAAATCCCAAATATATAGCAGTCTGTATTAAGTTGATGGTCATTTAAGTTCAAATACATTCTTTCAAAAAAATATTTTTTTCTTTTTTTTTTAGTCCTTCCTTCCTCCTCCATGTTTTATGTACATGCTGTTATATTTTACATGTTTTTATTTATAATTTTCTTGTCTAATTATGGCCATTTCTTTTTTTTTAATTATGTTCAGTTAGCCACTGTTTGGTCATTTCTTTTCCACTTAAAGAAATCCCTTTAACATTTCTAGTAAGGCTAGTTTAGTGGTGATAAACTCCTTTAACTTTTGTCTGTCTGTAAAACTATGTTTCCTTCAAATCTGAGTAGTAACCTTGCCAGGTAGAATATTCTTGGTTGGGGCACCTGGGTGGCTCAGTCATTAGGTGTCTGCCTTCACCTCAGGTCATGATCCCAGGGTCCTGAGATCGAGCCCTGCATTGGGCTCCCTGCTCAGCAGGAAGCCTGCTTCCCCTCTCCCACTCCCCTTGCTTGTGTTCCCTCTCTCGCTGTGTCTCTCTCTGTCAAATAAATAAATAAAATCTTTTAAAAAGAATATTCTTGGTTATAGGGTTTTTTTTTCTTTCAGCACTTTGAATATATCATGCCAGTGACTCTAATTTGGGTAAGGCACTACTGAGAGTACTGTGGCCTCAAGTGTCCTTGATCTGGCTTGTGGGGCAGTGATCCATGCTGGAAAGTGTGAGCTGAGGAAACTTGGGGCTGCTACCAGTACCCCTCCACCAAGCACTTGGTAATTAAAGTGGGATTGTCCCTCAGAGAAAAGTATGCCACTGTTCTCACCCTTAGAATCAGAGCCATGACTCAGAGATTTTGCCGTATTGAGTCTTGCTCATATATTTATTATTTATATCACTATTTTTAGCTCTTCTTTTTTTCTAGTTTCTTAAGTAAAGGCTTGGGGCATTAATTTAAGGTTAATCTTTTCTGATATAGCCATCTAGTGTTATGTTTTGCTCTTAGCACTGCTTTATATCACATTTTTTGTTTTGTTCAATTGAAAAAGTTTTACATTGGGATGGGGTGGCTGGGTGATAGACATTGGGGAGGGTATGTGCTATGGTGAGTGCTGTGAATTGTGTAAGACTGTTGAATCACAGACCTGTACCTCTGAAACAAATAATACATTATATGTTAAAAAAAAAAAAAGAAGAAGAAGATGATAGCAGGAAGGGAAGAATGAAGGGGGGGAAATTGGAGGAGGAGATGAACCATGAGAGACTATGGACTCTGAAAAACAAACTGAGGGTTCTAGAGGGGAGGGGCATGGGGGGGATGGGTTAGCCTGGTGATGGGTATTAAAGAGGGCATGTACTGCATGGAGCATTGGGTGTTATACGCAAACAATGAATCATGGAATACTACATCAAAAACTAATGATGTAATGTATGTTGATTAACATAACATAATTAAAAAAAAGAAAAAGTTTTACTTTTTATGTTCTTTGACTCGTGATTTATTTAGGAGTGTATTTCTTAGTTCTCAAATACATTGAGATTTTCAAGATATATTTCTATTTTTAATTTCTAATTTTATTCCATTGTGGCCAGAGAACATACTTTATACAAGTTCTTTTAATCTTTTTTATGACAAAGAATATGGTATATTTTGGTAAGTGTTGTAAGTATACTTGAAAAGTATATGTATTCTGCTTTTGTTGGATGGAGTGTTCTATAAATGCCAGTCAAGACAAGTTGGTTGATAGTGTGGCTCCTGTTTCTGCTACTTCTACCTATTTTCTATCTACTGTTGTATTGCTTATTGAGGACTGTTGAAATCACTATAATTAGAGATAACTTTTTCTGATTTCATTTCTCAATCTTTGCTTCATGTGTTTAGATGCTCTGTGACGAGGTGCAGAAATATTTAGGATTGTTATGTACTCTTAATGAATTGAACCCTTCATTATGAAAAGGCCCTCTTTATTGCTAGCAATATTTTTTGCTCTAATATGTCCTATTAGATATTAAAATAGCTGTTCCAACCTTCTTTTGATTAGTGATGGCATGATGCACCATTTTCCATCCTTTTATTTTTAACTTATTTATGGCTTTATATTTAAGGTGGGTTTCTCTCAGTAAGTAATTTTGCATCTTGCTTTAGAAAATAATCCAATTTCACCATCTCTGCCTTTTAAAATAGATGTTTGAGTTATCTATATTTAATGTGATGATTGATATGGTTGCTATTGCTTTTCTATTTGTTTTATCTATTTTTGTTACATTTTCTTCTTTTTCTGCCTTCCTATCAATTATTTTTATTATTCTATTTTTATAACATTTCTTGCTTTATTAGCTATAATTTTTCTTTAAGTTCTACAGCACACATCTTTATCACAATCTGCCTACAAGTAATATTGTATCATGTCATGTGCAGTATAAAAAACTTTCAACAGTATATTTCCATTTCATCTTCTCCTGGCCTCTGTGCTATTGTTGTCATACATCTTCCTCATATATATATTTCAGGCCACACAATATGCTGTTATTATTTTTGCTTTAAATAGTCATTTATCATTTACAGAGATTTGGAAAAAAATATTTTATATTTACCCACATAGTTTTTATTTGTGTTGCTCTTCCTTCCTTTGTATAAATCCATATTTCTATCTAGCATTATTTTCCTTCTGCCTGACACACTTCCATTTACATGTCTTGCAGTACACATCAGTTGGTGAATTTTTCAGCTTCTATGAGTCTGAAAAAGTGTTTATTGTGCCTATATTTTTAAAATATATTATCTCTGGTTACATAATTCTACATTGACAGGTTTTCTCCAGTACTTCAAAGCTGTTGCTAACTACATTCTTGCTTGCTTATTTCTGACAAGAAGCCTGCTGTCCTTCTAAAATTTTCCCTCTGAACATAATGTTTTGTTTTAGTTTGCTTTTAAGATTTTCCCTTTATCTGAAGGGGAACAAAAATGTATTTGAAGAAAAAAATGATAAAAAACATTCTAAATTTGATGACAATTATAATTCCACAAAGAAACTCAACAAATAAGAAATATTAATAAAATTACACAAAGGGATATAATCAAATTACTTAGAACTAGTGATAAAGGTAAATATGGTCTCTGTCACTCTATGTTAGTCAATAGCAAAAAACTCCACCCATATTTTTCATGGGTAGTCAAACTCTGCATGTCTACAACCAGTTAATTTCCACCTCTTCCCCTACCTTATATGTTCCAACCACAACTCCAAAAGAAATAGAATAAAAACAAATATCCTGTTCCTCTTCCAATGTTCCCTGTTTTAGAAAATAGCACCAGGAAGGGAGTTAAGATGGGGAACCCTGGGCTTGACTCATTCCATCAAACACAGCCAGATCAACAACAAATCATTTTGAATACTTAGGAAATCAAGCTGAGGATTAAGAGAACAATTTGCACAATTAGAGGGAGAGAACATGGCAGGTAAGAGGTGCAGAGATGTGAACTGGGGGAGAGAAAAATCCATGGTGCTGTGGAGGAGAGGGCACAGAGAAAGAGAGAGGGGGAGAGAGAGCAGTGCCTCAGGTCATGCAAGTAAAACACTCCCCCCAAAACCACTGACTGGGGAATGGAAAAGATCACAAGTTTTTACAAACAATGGAGCTCAACTTCTGAGGTTTTAGAAGTCCATGCCATTCGTCAGAGTCAAGCTGGGTGGGCAGGAGTGCTCCTGGGGAAAAGGAGGGCAGAGGCCCAGGAGCAGACAGTGGACAGCATGGTATTGAGATCCCCTAGGTCACACTGGGAGAGAATGTTTCCCTTCCTAGAGTATATTTGGAAGAGGCTATATTGCCTCTCCAAGGACAAAAGACTCGCCAGGCACCATTGAACGGCTGTTCATCAGCAAGGGCCAGAAGCACATGCAGAGGGCAGATAACCTGGTCATAGCTTTTTATTGTGCTTCACCATAAACTACAAGAACCTGTGTGACCATACAATTGCTCTTTTGGGACCAAACAGCACCAGATACAGTGCTGTGAGGCTTTCCTCTAGAGGAGAGGAGCAGGTCTGCATCTTGCCAGGTCTTTTAAGATTTGAAGTTTTGAATCCCAGCCACATGCCAGAGATAAAACACAGGAGAATTATGGAGCCAGGGATCCTGATGGCATGGACATAGACAGGTTGAGGGTAGGGATCTGATAGAAGCCTGGGACACAAGAGGGGAGATGGTTCACTTTTCTGTAGGGCTTCCTGAGCAATGGTGGGCACGAGCTTCCCTCCCTGGGGACAAGAGAGTGGGGTGATGTCACCTTCCCCACACACACTAGAACAGTGGGACTTCATGGAACAACACAGCACTCCCATTGGGGGTGGAGCCATTTACACCAAACCCCACCCCCTGCACCCTACAGGGGCATCTTTAGTAGGGCAGGTCTGACTGTGAGCCAGTACAGCAGGCCCCTACCCCAGAGGACCAGCACAGGCCGCCCCCACATGCACCAAGTCTACTGATCATAGAATGCTTCAAAGCATCAGCTTCAGTTCTGGTGGAAATAGGACCAGGCTTTTTTTTTTCCCCCCTTCGGAATCAGGTTTATAATTTTTGGCTTCTTTGTTTGTTTCCTTTTTCTCTTTTTCTAGATCAGGCTTCTTTTTCTTTTTCTTTAGAATCAGGCTTATAGTTTTCTTTTTTGTCTGTTTCTTTGTTTTTCTTACTCTTTTTCCTTTTCTCATTTTTGGGTAAGGCTTTTTTTTTTTTTTTAACCAGGCTTATTTTAACAAACAAATCAAAGCACATCTAGTTAAAGGTCCAAACACTCTCCACTGCAAGCAAGGAAGAACTCTGCAGAGGATTGACTTCTAGGAAAGAGCAGCCAAAACCCAACAGCTGAATGCACACAGCATACACCAGAAACACTTCCTGAATTGCCAGGCCCTGGACAGTGTATTATCCCTTATTAATATAGCATTACTCTCAGGAACAGGAAACATATCAAGCTTTCATAACATGCAAAAGACAAAAACCTAGACAAAATGACAAGACAAAATGACAAGACAAAAGAAAGATCAAGAAGAAACCACAGCCAGGGATTTATTCAAAACAGATAGAAGCAATATATCTGAACAAGAATTTAGAAAAACTGTCATAAGAACACTAGCTGCACTTGAAAAAAAAAAAAAAAAAAAAAAAAAAACATAGAACACACCAGAGAAACCCTCACTACAGACATAGAAGACCTAAAAACTAGTCAGGGTGAACTAAAAAATGCTATAATTGAGATACAAAATCAACTGGATGTAATCACAAAGAGGATGGAAGAAGCAAAGGAATGAACTGGTGGTATAGAAGATAAAATTATGGAAAATACTGAAGCTAAAAAGAAGAGGGAAAGAAAACTATTAGATCACAAACATAGACTTAAGGAACAAGCAAATCCATAGAATGCAATAATATCCATATCATAGGAGTCCCAGAAGAAGAAAAGCAGGTAAAGGGGGAAGAAGGTTTATTTGAACAAATTATAGCTGAAGCTTCCTAATCTGGGGAAAGAAACAGGCATTCAAGTCCAGGAGGCACAGAGAACTCCCCTCAAAATCAACAAAAACAGGTCAACACCAAGACATATCATAGTGAAACTTGCAAAATACAAAGATAAAAAGAAAATTCTGAAAGCAGCTAGTGGCAAAAATTCCTTAACCTACAAGGGTAAAGACATAAGTTTAGCAGCAGACCAGTCCACAGAAACATGACAGGCCAGAAGAAAGCGGCAATGGTATATTCAACATGCTAAATGGGAAAAATATGCAGCCAAGAATACTTTATCTAGCAAGACTGTTATTCAGAATAGGACAGATAAAGAGATTACCTGACAAGCAAAAACTAAAGGAATTCATGAACACTAACTAGCACTGCTAGAAATATTAAAGGGAACACTTTGAGCAAAAAAAGACCAAAAGCAACAGTGACTAGAAAGGAACAGAGACAATCTACAGGAACAATGACTTTATAGGTAATACAATGGCACTAAATTCATATCTATCAATAAACACTCTGAATGTAAATAGACTAAATGCTCCAATCAAAAGACAAAGGGTATTAGAATGGATTAAAAAAAGAAAACAAGACCTAACTTTATGCTGCCTACAAGAGATTCATTTTAGACCTAAAGACACCTGCAGATTGAAAGGGAAGGGATAGGGAAGGATTTATCATGCTAATGGACATCAAAAGAAAGCTGGGGTAGTAAACCTTATATCAGACAAACTAGATTTTAAACTAAAGACTGTAATAAGAGATGAAGAAGCATACTACATCATAATAAAGGGGTCTATCCAACAAGAAGATCCAACAGTTGTAAATATTTATGCTCCCAAGTTGGGAGCACCCAAATATATAAATCAACTAATAACAAACTTAAAAAAACTCATTGATAATAATACAATAATAGCAGGGGACTTTAAAACCCCATTTATAGCAATAGATCATCTATGCCAAAAATCAACAAGAAAACAATGGCTTTGAATGACACACTGGATCAGATGGACTTAACAGATATATTCAGAACATTTCATCCTAAAGCAGCAGAATATGCATTCTTCTCGAGTGCACATGGAACATTCTCCAGAATAGATCACATACTGGGTCACAAATCAGCCTTCAACAAGTACAAAAAGATCATACCATGCATATTTTCAGATCACAACACTATGAAACTTGAAGTCAACCAAACGAAAAATTCTGGGAAGACCAAAAGTACAGGGAGGTTGAAGAACATCCTACTAAAGAATGAATGGGTCAACCAGGAAATTAAAGAGGAAAGTTTTTAAAATATATGGAAGCAAAAGAAAATGAAAACACGACAATCCAAAACCTTTGGGATGCAACAAAGGTGGTCATAAGAGGGAATTATATAGTGTTGCAGGCCTTCCTCAAGAAACAAGAAAAGTCCCAAATACACAACCTAATTTTACACTTAAAGGAGCTGAAAAAGAACTACAAATAAAGCCTAAAACCGGCAGAAGAAAGGAAATAATAAAGATTAGAGCAGAAATAAATGATATATAAATAAAAAAAAAAAACAGTAGCACAGATCAATGAAACTAGTACCTGGTTCTTCGAAAGAATTAACAAAATTGCTAATTTTCATTGATAAACCACTAGCCAGACTCATCAAAAAGAGAAAGGACTCAAATAAATAAAATCATGAATGAAAGAGAGATCATAACCAACACCACAGAAATACAATTATAAGAGAATATTAAGAAAAAATTATATGCCAACAAATTGGGCATTCTGAAGAAATGGATAAATTCCTAGAAACATATAAACTACCAAAACTGACTAAAATTAAGAAGACAGGGAACAACAAATGTTGGTGAGGATGCAAGTTGGTATAGCCAGTCTGGAAAACAGTATGGAGGTTCCCCACGAAGTTAAAAATAGAGCTACCCTATGACCCAGCAATTGCATTACTGGGTATTTACCCCAAAGATACAGATGCAGTGAAATGAAGGGGCACCTGCACCCCAATGTCCAGAGCAGCAATGTCTACAATAGCCATACTGTGGAAGGAGCCGAGATGTCCTTCAACAGATGAATGGATAAAGATGATGTGGTTCATATATACAATGGAATATTACTCAGCCATCAGAAAGGATGAATACCTACTATTTACAATGACATGGATGGAACTGGAGGGGATTATGCTAAGTGAAATAAGTCAATCAGATGGGGCGCCTGGGTGGCTCAGTCGTTAAGTGTCTGCCTTCGGCTCAGGTCATGATCCCAGGGTCCTGGGATCAAGCCCCGCATCGGGCTCCCTGCTCCACGGGAAGCCTGCTTCTCCCTCCCCCACTCCCCCTGCTTGTGTTCCCTCTCTCGCTGTGTCTCTCTCTGTCCAATAAATAAATAAAATCTTTAAAAAAAAAAAAAGAAAGAAGTCAATCAGAGAAAGACAATTATCATATGGTTTTACTTATATGTGGAATATAAGGAATAGTGCAGAGGATCATAGGGGAAGGGAGGGAAAACTGAATGGGAAGAAATCAGAGAGGGAGACAAACCATGAGAGACTCTGGACTCTGGGAAACAAACTGAGGGTTGCTGAAGGGGAGGTGAGTGGGGGATGGGGCAACTGGGGGATGGGCATTAAAGATGGCATGTGATGTGATGAGCACTGGGTTTTATAAGCAACTGATGAATTATTGAACATTACATCTGAAACTAATGATGTTAGTTTCATTAACATTAGTTTCAAGTAATATGTTGGCTAATTGAATTTAAATTAAAAAAAAAACTACCAAAAATGAAACAGGAAAAAAAACAGAAAATTTGAACAGACCCATAATCAGCAAAGAAATTGAAGCAATAATCAAAAATCTCCCAACAAACAAGAGTCCAGGGCCAGATGGCTTCCCAGGGGAATTCTACCAAACATTTAAAGAAGAGTTAATACCTATTCTTCTGAAAGTGTTTTAAAAATTAGAAATGGAAGGAAAACTCCTTCAATGAGGTCAGCATTATTTTGATCCTTAAACCAGACAAAAACCCCACTAAAAAAGAAAATTACAGGCCAATATCCCTGATGAATATGGAAGCAAAAATTCTCACCAAGATACTAGCTAATCCAATCCAACAGTATATTAAAATAATTATTCACCACTATCAAGTGGGATTTATTCCTGTGCTGCAGGTGTGGCTCAGTATCTGCAAATCAATTAACATGATACACCACATTAACAAAGACAAGAACCATATGATCCTCCCAGTAGATGCAGAAAAGGCATTTGACAAAATACAGCATCGTTTTTTGATAAAAACGCTCAACAAATAGGGATAGAAGGAACATACCTCAACATCATAAAGGCCATATATGAAAGACCCACAACAAATATCATCTTCCATGGGAAAAAAACTGAGAGCCTTTCACCTACAATCAGGAACAAGACAAGGATGTCCACTCTTACTATTACTATTTAAAATAGTACTGGAAGTCTTAGCCTCAGTAATCAGACAACAAAAAGAAATAAAAGGCTTCCAAATCAGCAAGGAAGAAGTCAAATTTTCACTCTTTGTAGACGACACAATACTCTCTGTGGAAAACCCAAAAGACTCCATCAAAAAATTGCTAGAATACATGAATTCAGCAAAGTTGCAGGATACAAAATCAATGTGCAGAAATCTGTTGCATTTCTATACACCAATAACAAAGCAGCAGAAAAAGAAATCAAGGAATCGATCCCATTTGCAATGGCACCAAAAACAATAAGATACGTAGGAATAAACCCAACCAAAGAGTTAAGAGATCTGTACACTGAAAACTAATGAACACTTATGAAAGAAACTGAAGAGGACACAAAGAAATAGAAAAACATTCCATGCTCATAGGGTAGAACAACAAACATTGTTAAAATGTCTATACTACCCAAAGCAATCTACACATTTAATGCAATCCCTATGAAAATACCACCAGCATTTTTCACAGAGCTAGAACAAAACATCCTAAAATTTGTATGGAACCATGAAAGACCTGGAATAGCCAAAAAAATTCTGAAAAAGAAAAACAAAACTGGAGGCATCATGATTCCAGATTTCAAGCTATATTACAAAGCTATAGTCATCAAGATAGTATGCTACTGGCACAAAAACAGACACATAGATCAATGGAACAGAACAGACAACCCAGAAATGGACCCACAACTATATGGTCAACTAATCTTTGACAAAGCAGGAAAGACTATCCAATGGAAAAAAGACAGTGTCTTCAACAAATGGTGTTGGGAAAACTGGACAGCAACATGCAGAAGAACAAAACTGAACCATTTTCTTACACCATACACTGAAATAAACTCAAAATGGATGAAAGACCTAAATGTGAGACAGGAAACCATTAAAATCCTAGAGGAGAACAAAGGCAGCAATCTCTTTGACTTTGGCTGTAGCAACTTCTTACTAGACACATCACTGGAGGCAAGGGAAACAAAAGCAAAAATGAACTATTGGGACTTCATCAAGATAAAAGGCTTTGCACAGTGAAGGATTAGTTTTGTAAATTACTTTGTTCTAAGAAAATGCACATTGAAGTATTTAGGGACAAAGGGGTATGATATCGGCAACTAGTTCTCAAATGGTTCAGGAAAAAAATTAAATTCATACATCTGCATACTTGCCATTTCAGTACAGCCCATCATATATTATAATGCATTTATCTCATTGTGATCATATTGCTGATCATACTAAACTAATGGCCAACTAAGATCTCACCTAGCCAGCAGGTTGTTCCTCACTGGAATTTCAGGCTGATATGTGCTCAGGGTTTTGACAACAAAAGCATGCTTCCCAGATATGCCTGGGCCACACCTCCTGTTCAGGCAGGGATTGGTATTTTGTTACCAGAAATGGGCTTGGCCAAATTTTGTGGTATAATACCCTATAAGCATTTAGCTAAGTAAAATTCAGAATTTTCCAAAACCATACCAGGGAGATTGACCATAAAATGAAGGGTTAGAACTAATTTCTAGTGCTCAGAAGGATGAAACCCAACTTTGCACTAAACACACTGGTCAATAGAGTGTTGAAGGTACCTTAAGAATCTTTTTAGATGACAATAACCAAGAAAATGATCTTAAAATAGTAACTGACCTCCAAGCCCAGGTCGTAGTCGGTTATCATAGCCATCCAGAAGACGGTCTAAAATTCTGGTGAATATGGTGATGTTGTCCGTGCTGTCATCAGGAATATCTGGGGCGTGCTTAGGAGAGAGTCTGAGACAGTGGAAGAAAAAGAGATAAAAAATAATATTCTTCATAGGAAACAATTACATGTGTAATTACTTTAAGAAGACTTCAATCAATAGAGTGGGCCAAATAAATAGCCCGTTATCTTAACCAAATCAGCACTTCCTATTCATCACAATGATTATCTGTGTAAAAGGCAGGTGGTAGTCACTATACTTGAGGCCTTACTCCAGCTTTCTCAAGAGGTTAACCAAACATGCTCCAGCTCCAACCCAGTAGTGAAGAAACACAAGCAGAAATTAACAGAATGTGCCTGTGAACAGTACCCATCATAAAGTTATTCACCAAAGGGCACCTGGGTGGCACAGTCAGTTAAGTGTCCAACTCTTGGTCATGAGATTGAGTCCCGGGTTGGACTCCATGCTCAATGGAGTCTGCTTAGGACTCTCTCTCCTTTGTCCCCCCCAACACAAAATAAATAAATACATCTTTATAAAGAAGTTATTCACCAAATTTTGCTGCATGAATGAACAGTCTACAAAATTAAAAAAGGAAAATTGTGTTACAAAGAACTTATCCCCCTTCTAGCCTAGAGAAGCATAGGTTCACAGAGCAACAGAGCCAGATTGTTGAAGTGCATTTAGTCTACCTACCTACCACCCTATGGAGATAGGGCAACAAAACAATAGTACTCCATTAAATGTTAAATCTACCAGGACTCTTAGGAGATTCTCTAATTTTTCTCATTTTATACATGGGGAAATAAGCTCAAAGAGGACACCACCAAATTTGCCCCAATCATATTGCTAGTGAGAGGCTAAAATAGGACTAGAATCCAAGTTTTATAATTTTCTATTGACCCTCAGCTACCTCCTGATTCTCCAGTTTGGATGCCTTCTGTAAGTCTTTCCAAGCACTAGGCACTTTGATAACCACCTAATTCAGGTCCAGGCTGACTGATATTTTCACTTTGTGAGGAGGGGCTTGTTGTGGTTTCACAGGACTAAAAATGACACTCTCTGCATAGTTTAGGAGAAAAGAGGGTATAGTGAAACTGATGGCTGTTGCCAAGGATCAAGAAGCATAGTGTAGAATCAATTAATAAATTAGGAGTCAGGAATCCCGGGTTCTACTGCCAGCTGTATTCATGATTTGCAGTAGACCATTAAGCAAGTTACACTATTGTATCTATTCTTACCTAGGACCCAGAAGGTTTCCATTAATAGATATAACTGTTCCTACCAACCTGTTAGTCAAGTCTATAAAAAACATAAAATAACAGTTGAGAAGGAGTCCTAAGAGAGAGTCAATATGTCTTCCCACAAATATTTATTCTTAGTGGCTACAAAGGTTCCTTTTATGAAAAAGACCCTGAGAAAAGTCTACAGAATAAAAACATCAAAAGTGAACAGTTCTCACTCTAAACTGCCACTCCAGCAGATAACCTTGGAAAAGTCATTTTAGACCTCAATTTCCTTAATTCGTCAGCCTAATTCAATTCACTTAATCATTTAATACATCTTTATTGAGCATCAACTATGTGCCTCTAACTGTTTAGGTATTGTGATAGAGCATAAAAAAGGTAAAACAAGGTGAGTAATCTTTCCCTTGCTTACAGGGTTGCCGAGAGAATCAAATGATAACATAGATATACATGGAAGGAAAAAGGGAACTTGGCTTAAAGAGTCTAGAGACATACATTTGAATTTATTAGTGTGACCTTAGGCAAGTCATATAACACCTCTAGTAATAGCTTTCTCATCTTTAAAATCAAAATAACTTCACAGATATGTTGTATTAATATTAATAATATATTAAGATTGCCAGGCTTAATGTTTAATATCTGGAAGTATTCACAGTTTGTTTTTTTCTTTTTTGAAATAGTACTGTATGCACTTGAATGCATTATTCAAATGCAAATAGTAACAAAAAATATTGGCACCCCCATCAGCCAAAAGACATAAAGAAAACTTTGGCCAGAGAGGCACTAGAACCCAGTGAAGAATAGAGATGATTGGCTGGGTTAGTGGACAGAGCACTAGAAGTGATACAGATACCTCACTAGGGAGGGGGAAGAAAGGAGGGAACTATACTGCAGGGCTAACAAACTGACATTAACATGTTGAAGAGATAAATACAGACACCCTTCAGGTGAAGCCCACACTTAGCTCAATCCACCAATATTCTGAATCCACCTTACATAGGCTGTGGAGAGAGAGGCTCAATTGATTTTGTTCACACCACTTACTCATTATCCCTTAACTTTCACTGTGGGGACTCTTAACCCTGGTTAGCTTAATTCAATTTCTGGGATATAGATCTATAAATTGAGTTAAAAACAATTTCCTTGATTGTTTAAAGCAGATAGAAAGGAGAATCCTCACAGAGTTATAAATTAGCTATAAAGGGCTTCAGAGATTCTATTCACTCCAGGTGGATTGATAGATGGGAATTCTAAAGCCCCTGAACATAATTTTTTAACTGCCCTGAGTGTTAATGGGAAAGCTAAAATTTGGAACTAGAATTATTGAATATGAGATATACTATATACTATGCCATCTCTCTTACTGAAATACTAACTTCCATGACAATGCATTTCCATTCCTTGCTGATGTGTTGATTATGCTAGCAGCATTCTACACTAATAACTTATAAACTTTTAAGTAAAAAAAAAAAAATCAATGCTATTAAATATCACTCCAAAACAACTTTCAATAGGTTTCACTGTGATTTTGTACTTGGCTACTAATCATTTTTTCTCCTAGTGTGCACTAAATTATTGTATGGAGAGCTGGAAGGTTTAATCTAAAACCCAAGTCAGAATTCTCTCTTCAGTAATTCAACTGCAACAAGATGAAAATTCTGTAGTTTGTTCTAATCCAAAGTAGTTTAGGGGAACAACAAAGACTCATGGTATGTCAGCATTATGGAGAGCCTTAGAGATCATACAATAATTTTTTCCCACTTTACAGATGAAAAACCTAAGACACTGATAAGAGAAAGAAATTGTTCAAAGCCACATGCTTATTAAGTTGATAAAAATTGATGTGCCCATGCCTATTTTGCCTCATATCTGTTATTACCAATTAGATTTAATATTAATAATCCATCATTTAAACATGAAAATAATGTTACTAATATGCTATGTATAGGTAAGGCAAGCTTAGTCATTTTTTAGATCTAAAGGTGGAATAGTACTAAGTCCATAGAGAATGAACAGAGTTTTAGTCCTGGCTCTGCCACTAACTGATTGTGTGACTTATTTCCTTACATGTAAAATGGGGATAATAATATCCTATCTTAGAAAGTTTTTGGAAGAAACAAATAAGATAATAAATAAAAATTTGCTTCATAAATGGTAAAGCTCCATAAACACTGAGGTTGTTTCTCTGCCATCCTCACCAACTTCTGAAAATGTAATGAGACACCTTTGCAAGACAGGCACTTTTAATTTAGTCATTTTTCTGAAGTTTTATCTTGTTCTTTCAGTTGGAGCATATTCCTCTGTCTCTTCATTTTGCTTGACTTTCTGTGTTAGTGTCCATAAATTAGGTGGAATAGCTACTTCTAAATTTGAAGGAATGTCCTTGGGTAGGGATGTCCCCTTTATAGACTGCATGGGCCTGATGGCTTTGGCTGGCTGGCTGGTGCTCTAGGGGGTGTGGGCTGGGAATCCCAGGACACTCAGAGCTGGGGCCACTTTAGTAGGGTATCTGGAACTGAAGTGGGCATGAGCCAGAGGGGAGTCCTGTGGCTCTCCATACAGATGGCACCCTGGCAAGACAGCTGAAGTGGGAGTAAGCTGGGGGAGGGTTTCTCAGGGCATTCCATACAAAGGGCACCCTGGCAAGATGGTTGGAGCTGAAGTGGGCATGGGCCTAAGTGAAATAAGTCAGACAGAGAAAGATAAATATCATATGATTTCACTTATATATGAAATCTAATGAAAAACAAGTGAACAAACAAAAAAACAGAAACAGAAGCATAAATACAGAGAACAAACTGGTGGTTGCAGGCGGGAAAGGGGTGTGGGGATGGAAAAAATAGGTGAAGGGGGTTAAGAGGTACATACTTGCAGTTATAAAATGAATAAGTCATGGGGATAAAAAGTACAGCAGAGGGAATATAATCAATACATTTTAATAATATTACATGGTGACAAATGGTAACTATATCCTGGTGAGCATAGCTTAATGTATAGAACTCTCAAATCACTATGTTGTACACCTGAAACTAATATAACATTGTATGCCAACTATATTTCAAATTAAAAATGTATAATTAAACCTTCTTAGCCTTTAAAAAATAATTTCTGTTCAAGGAAATATACCTCAATAAATGTATTAATATAAAAAAAGAAATACAGGCACTTCTATGCTATGGAACAATATTAAAATCATTAAACATCCTGGGATTAAACCCAGCATAGTGGTAGTAACAGCATTATTTCAACTACATTGAGGTCTTAGGTATATTTATGTTGGGGGGGGCAGGAGAGGCACAGATGGAGCTGCTGATACAGTTCATACAGCAACCCAAAGAGAAGAGAAATTTACTTCATTAAAAGGATATCATTGTCCCTAATACTGTATATCTTCTGGGGGAGAACAGATTTTTAAAAATAAAACAAATTTAAGGAGTTAAGATGGTGGAGGAGTAGGGAACCCTAAGTTCATCTGGTCCCTTGAATTCAGCTAGTTATCAAATCATTTTGAACACCTGAAAATCAACTGGAGATCTGAGAAAACAAAAGCTGCAATTCTACAAATAGAAAAGTGACCACTTTTTGGAAGGTAGGAGGTGCAGAGACTTGAATCTGGAGTGCTATGTCAGAGGATACAGCAGAGGGGAAGGAGCCAACTTAAGGAGGCTACTGCAAAGTATTATAAACAACAGAGTGAAAAATTGGAACTTTTAGAAGTCTGCTACAGTGGAGGACATCCATAGCTTAAAGGTGCTCAGGTGGTGAAGTGGGGTGGAATCCCACATATAACAGTGGTCTAAGGTTCCCCAGGGTCACAAGAAGAATTGAGGTGTCTGAGTGCAGCAGAGCTCCCAGAAGTGGGGAAGCCAGCTGAAAACAGTGAGTCTAGGTCCTCTAGACTGTGTCTCTAGACAGGGGCGCAGCAAAAGGCAGAAACATAGTGAGGCTCCCCCCCTCCCCTGGAAGGAACAGCTTGGGTCCATGCCAGAGGAGTCTGGAAAATTTTGAGACTTGAAACTCAGTTGTGTGGCTGAATAAAAATGCTCAGTCACAGGATGGGTGAATACAGTTCAGACAGAAACCAAGGAGACAAGAGTGATTGCCTGCTTTTCTGTGAGGGCTCACTGAAGAGTGGGGGGCACATAGTTTCAACTCCTGGGCTAGACATCAGGGTGCTGCCATTTTCATTCTGCCCATCCAGGCTGAAAACCTTTAAGGAGCAAAACAGCACCACATAGTGGTATCCAGAGCTGCTTACACTGAGTCTGGCCCCCTGGCAAGGGAGGCACATTTTCAGAAGTGCAAGGGCCCCTGAGAATCAGCACAACAGGCCCTTCCCCCAGAAGACCAGCAGGAACAACTGGCTATCCCCATGTTTACTGATCACAGAGAACTGCAAAGCTTCAGCTCTGGAGGAAAACATATAGCATTGTGGCTTTTTTTTTTTATTCTCTAGTCTTTCACTTGTATTTTTTTCCAGCTACTTTTTATTTCTTTAATTTTTTATTTTTTATATATACTATTATATAGTATTTATAAATATATATATAGTATATGTAAAACTATATATGTATAAATATGTATATATATGCATATATATATACATACATATATACTATACATGTATATTATTTATACATATATATAGTATTTTTGGTTTCCTTTCATTGTATTTTATTTTATTTTGTATGCATATAAGTATTTCTTTCATATTTGGGGATCTAGTTTCTTTTAACAAGCAGACCGAAATACACTCAGAATCTAGTTTTATATTTTGTTCTGTTTTGTTTCTTGTTTGATTTCTTCTTATTTTCTATTGTTTTTGTTTTCTTCTTTTTTTTTCTGTTGTTGTTGTTATTGCTGTCTTTTCTCTCTTTTCTATTCTTTTCTGGACAAAATGATGAGACGGAGAAATTTGCCCCAAAAGAAAGAACAGGAGGTAGTACCAACTGCCAAGGATTTAATCAATACAGATATAAGTAAGATGTCTGAACTAGAATTTAAAACAACGATTATAAAGACACTAGCTGGGCTTGAAAAGAGCATAGAAGACACTAGAGAATCCCTTACTATAGAAATAAAAGAACTAAAATATAATCAGGCCAAAATTAAAAATGCTATTACTAAGATGCAGTCCCAAATGGAGGCTCAGAAAGCAAGGATAAATGAAGCAAACGAGTCAGTGATATAGAAGATAAAATGATGGAAAATAAGGAAGCTGAAGAGAGTGAGACAACTACTGGATCACAAAGGGAGACTTCAAGAATTCAAATCTGAAAAGTGAAATAATATCTGGAAAATATGGGTTCCAGAAGATGAAGAGAGGGAGAAGGGGGCAGAAGTTTTATTTGAACAAATTATAGCTGAGAACTTGCCTAATCTGGGGAAGGAAACAGGCATTCAAGTCCAGGAGGCACAGAGAACCCCCCTCAAAATCAACAAAAAAAGGTCAACACCTCTACATACTGAAGCTTGCAAATTACAGATAGAAAATACTGAAAGCAGTTTAGGACAAGAGGTCCTTAACCTACAGGGGTAGAAACAAGGCTGGCAGCAGACCAGTCCACAGGGACCTGACTGCCAGAAAGGACAAGTATGATATATTCAATATGCTAAATGGGGAAAATGTGCAGCCAAGAATACTTTATCCAGCAACGCTGTCATTCAGAACAGGACAGATAGAGTTTCCAGAACAAAGAAAAACTAAGGAATTTGTGCACATTACACCAGCTCTGCAAGAAATATTAAAGGGGACTCTTTGAGGAAAGAGAGAGCTCAAAAGTAACAAAGACCAAAAAGGAACAGAGATAAGGTACAAGAACATAACTTTACAGGCAATACAATGGAACTAACTTCATATCTTTCAATAATTACTCTGAATGTAAATGGACTAAATGGTCCAATCAAAAGACATAGGGTTTCAGAATAGACTTTTAAAAAAAACAAGATTGATCAATGTGCTGCTTACAAGAGACTCATTTTAGACCCAAAGACACCTACATATTGAAAGTGAGGGGGGGGGCGCCTGGGTGGCTCAGTTGGCTAAGCGACTGCCTTCGGCTCAGGTCATGATCCTGGAGTCCCGGGATCGAGTCCCGCATCAGGCTCCCTGCTCGGCAGGGAGTCTGCTTCTCCCTCTGACCCTCCCCACTCTCATGTGCTCTCTCTCATTCTCTCTCTCTCAAATAAATAAATAAAATCTTAAAAAAAAAAAAAAGAAAAAGTGAGGGGGTAGAGAACTATTTATTATGCTAATGGACATTAAAAGAAAGCTGGAATAGCAATCCTTATATCAGACAAACTAGATTTTAAATTAAAGACTATAATAAGAGATGAAGAAGGACACTATATCATAACAAAAGGAGTCTATCAAACAAGAAGATCTAGAAATGCAAATATTTATTCCCCTAATGTGGGAGCAGCCAAATATATAAATCAATTAATAACAAAATTAAAGAAACACATTGATAATAATACAGTAATAGTAGGGGACATTACGACCCCATTCACAGCAATAGAACATCTAAGCAGAAGATCAACAATGAAACAAGGGCTTTGAATGACACACTGGATCAGATTAATGTAACAGATATATTTAGAGCATTTCATTCTAAAGCAGCAGAATACAAATTCTTTTCAAGTGCACATGGAACATTCTCCAGATTAGATCACATACTGGGTCACAAATTAGGTCTCAACTGGTACAAAATGATTGAGATAGTCCATACATGTTTTCAGACGACAGTAATTTAACACTTGAAGTCAACTACAAGAAAAAATTTGGAAGGACCACAAATACATGGAGGATAAAGAGCATCCTATTAAAGAATGAATGGGTCAATCAGGAAATTAAAGATGAATTAAAAAATACATGGAAGCAAAAGAAAATGAAAACATGACAGTTCAGAACCTTTGGAATGCATCAAAGGCAGTCCTAAGAGACAAGGATATAGTGATACAGGCCTTCCTCAAGAAATAAGAAAGGTCTCAAATACACAACCTAAACTTACACCTAAAGAATCTGGAAAAAGAACTGCAAATAAAGCCTAAATCCAGCAGGAAAAGATAAATAATAAAGAATAGAGCAGAAAACAAGAATATAGAAATCAAAAAATCAATAGAACAGATCAAAAAACCTAGGACCTGCTTCTTTGAAAGAATTAATAGGATTGATAAATCCCTAGACAGATGATTCAAAAAGAAAAGAAAAAATAAAATCATGAATGAAAAAGGAGAGATCACAACTAACACCAAAGAAATACAAACAATTATAAGAGACTATTAAGAAAAATTTATATGCCAACAAATTAGGCAATCTGGAAGAATTAGATGCATTCCAAAAACATATAAACTACCAAAATGGAAACAAGATGAAATAGAAAAGCTGAACAGACCCATAACAAGCAAAGAAATTGAATCAGTAATCAAAAATCTCCCAACAAACAAGAGTCCAGGGTCAGATGGCTTCCCAGAAGAATTCTACCAAACATTTAAAGAAGAATTAACACCTATCCTTCTCAAATTGTTCCAAAAAATAGAAATGGAAGGAAAACTTCCAAACTCAATCTATGAGGCCAGCATTACCTTGATCCCAAAACCAGACAAATACTTCAATAAAATGGAGAATTATAATCCAGTATCCCTGATGACCATGAATCAAAAATTCTCACCAAGACACTAGCTAATCAGTTCCAACAGTACATTAAAAGGATTATTCACCACAACCAAATGGGATTTATTCCTGAGCTGAAGGGGTGGTTCAACATTCACAAATCAATGTGATACACTACATTAATAAAAGAAAGAAGAACCATATGATCCTCTCAATAGAGGCAGAAAAAGCATTTGACAAAATACAACATCCTTTCTCGATAAAACCCCTCCAGCATGTACGGATAGAGGGACCATATCTCAACATCATAAAGGTCATATATGAAAGACCCACAACAAATATGATCCTCATTGGGGAAAAACTGAGACCTTTTCCCCTAAGATCAGGAACATGACAGGGATGTCCACTCTTACCACTGTTGTTCAACATATCACTGGAAGTCCTAGCCTCAGCAATCAGACCACAAAAAGAATAGAAATCATCTAAATCAGCAAAGAAGAAGTGAAACTTTCACTCTTTGCAGACGACATGATACTCTATGTAAAAAACCCAAAAGATTCCACCAAAAAATTGCTAACACTGATAGAGGAATTCAGCAAAATCGCAGGATATAAAATCAATGCACAGAAGTAACTTGCATTTCTATACACTAACAATGAAACAGAAGAACGAGAAATCAAGGAATCAATCCCATTTACAATGGCACCCAAAACCATAAGATACCTAGGAATAAATTTAACCAAAGAGGTAAAGACCCTGTACTCTGAATACTATAAAACACTTATGAAAGAAATTGAGGAAGACACAAAGAAATGGAAAAACATTCCAAACTCATGGATTGCAACAAAAAATATTGTTAAAATGTCTATGCTACACAAAGCAATCTACACATTCAATGCAATCCTTATCAAAATACCATCAACATTTTTCACAGAGATGAAACAATCCTAAAATTTGTATGGAACCAGAAAACACCCTGAATAGCTAAAGGAATGTTGAAAAAGAAAATCAAAGCTGGAGGCATCACAATTCTGGACTTCAAGCTGTATTACAAAGATGTAATCATCAAGACAGTATGGTATTGGCACATGCAGACACATAGATCAATGGAAGCGAATAAAGAACCCAGAAATGTGCCCTCAACTCTATGGCCAACTAATCTTTGACAAAGTAGGAAAGAATATCCAATGGAAAAGACAGTCTCTTCAACAAATGCTGTTGGGAAAATTGCACAGCCATATGCAGTAGAATGAAACTGGACCACATTTCTCAAAATGGATCAAAGACCTAAATGTGAGATAGAAATCCATCAAAATCCTAGAGGAGAACACAGAAAGCAACCTCTTTGACTTTGGCCGTAGCAATTTCTTACTAGACAAATCACTGGAGGCAAGGGAATAAAAGCAAAAATGAACTATTGGGACTTCATGAGGATAAAAAGCTTTTGCACATCAAAGGAAATAGTCAGCAAAACTAAAAGGCAACCTACAGAATGGGAGAAGATATTCACAAATGACATATTAAACTCAACACCCAAGAAAACAAAAAAATCCAGTCAAGAAAGGAGCAGACAACATGAATAGACACTTTTCCAAAGAAGACATCCAAATGGCCAACAGACACGTGAAAAAATGCTCAACATCACTCAGCATCAGGGAAATACAAATCAAAAGTATGAGATACCATCTCACACCAGTCAGAATGGCTAAAATTAACAACTTAGGAAACAACAGATATTAGTGAGGATACAGAGAAAGGGGAACCGTCTTACACTGTTGGTGGGAATGCAAACTGGTGCAACCACTCTGGAAAACAGTATGGAGGTTCCTCAAGAAGTTAAAAATAAAACCACCATATGACCCAGCAATTGCCCTACTAGGTATTTATCCAAAGGATACAAACATAGTGATTTGAAAGGGCACATGCACCCCAATGTTTATAGCAGCAATGTCCACAATAGCCAAACTATGGAAAGAGCCCAGATGTCCATCAACAGATGAATGGATAAAAAAGAAGTGGTGTATACACACACATACAGTGGAATATTACTCAGCCATCAAAAAGAATGAAATCTTGCCATTTGCAAGGATGTGGATAGAACTAGAGGGTATTATGCTAAGCAAAACAAATCAGTCAGAGAAAGCAAATACCATATGTTTTCACTCATATGTGGAATTTAAGCAACAAAACAGATGAACATAGGGGAAAGGAAAGAAAAGTAAAACAAGATGAAAACAGAGAGGGAGGAAAATCATAAGAGACTTTTAACTATAGGAAACAAACTGAGCATTGCTGGAGGGGAGGTGGGTAGAGGGATGGGGTAATTGGGTGATGAACATTAAGCAGGGTACTTGAAGTAATGAGCACTGGGTGTTGTATGCAACTGATGAATCACTAAATTCTACCTCTGAAACTAATAATACAGTATATGTTAACTAAACTAAACTTAAATATAAACAAATAAAACAAATTCAAAATTACTGTGCAGAAGGTGACATCAGCAAGATAGAGGGCTAGGATGTCCCGAAACTCATCTCCCCCAACAAAACCAGAAGAAAACTAACAAGAACCATAAACAACTCTAAATTAGAGAAAACAACTCAGGGAAAACTCTAGACAACAAAGAACCAGCAAATATCCAAGGAGCTCAAAAATCGAGAATGTCTACATAGAAAACTAAAGGAAGTATATTACCTGTGTCATCCAGTCCCCTAGCCACGAGCTGCTACACATCTAGAAGAATGCCCTCAGAGGAAGTTCACCACACAGGGAGGAGAGCAGCAGAACCATAGGAAGCCTCACCATTGTGGATATTTGCAGCTTTTGCTATAGATGTCTCCCACAGTCTTCACTGATATTGATCCCAGCTGATGGAGTAGTATCGAGTGCCCCACTCTGCATCTACTCCCCAGGCTGGAGCTGTTGTCAAAGTGAGACTTACCCTCAGGGGCCCCAGTCCCTGCTATGCCTTACTCTCAGAGAACTGGTATCACAATATTTCATCATATATGAAAGTGGAGCTGCCACTGCTCTTAGCTCACCCCTGGCCCCAGGTCAGGGCTTTGTCCCACCATTACCAGGGCAGCCTCCACTGCCCTGAGTCTGCCCCCTGGGTCACAAGTTGTGCTTTGACAGTCATTATTAGGGCCCTGCTGTTCTCTCCCTGATCCCCTCCCACCAGGTTCCACATCTTGGCTCTGGGTTGTCATTACAAAGTGTGCTACTGCTGCCCTGGCCAACCCCCATCTCAGGTCAAGACTCTAAACTGTCATTGCTGAGACAGGCTCTCACTTCTCTGAACCCTACTCCCTGGGTTCTTGGTCATACCTCTGACCCATCATTGCCATGGGTGCTACTACTGACCTGAGCCCCATGCTCCCCACTCCATGGCAGGTTGTGGCTCTGACCAGTTGCTGGGGCCGTGCTGATTCTATACTGAGCTCCACCTGCAAGTCCTAAATCAAGGCTCTGAACCATCACTACAAGGGTGCTACTGCTGACCTGAGCCCTACCCCTAAGGTTTCAGGTTGGGGGTCTGACCCATTATAGCTAGAACCAGGCTACCATTGTCTTGAGCTTCATCCCTCAGATCCTAGGTCACAGGGCTCCCAACTGGCATTGTCAAGGCTGTGCTGCCACTGTTGTGCCCATCTCCCTGAATCCTTACAGATGGCTTTAACAGACCACCACAAGTTGTGCTACTGCTATTCTGTGGCTGCCCATGGAGGCCACAATTGAAACTTTGACCTGCCATCTCCATGTTGTGCTAGTACAGCACCCTGACCCCTGGACCCATGAGACATAGGTACTGGTTCCATAAGATATCTACATAGGCCCACACCCTAGACACTAGTGCCATAGCTGCAGCAATTGTGCCTATGCCCCAGGACCCAAGTGCTATGGTAGTTCCACATGACCTGATTTGACAAACATTGGTTCCAATAGTGTTCTGAGGGCTCTGAGTGTCAGGACACCCAACCAGGCACTGGGAAGGATCTTCTTGGCTAGAACCTCCTCCCAGAGGCATAAAAGGAGAGGGGGAAGAATAGGAAGACCCCAGCAGCCTTGGCCTCTGAAGATATAAATAGCCCTACCTGCTACTACTACCTGCAGGGCCCCTGTAGGCTTAGCCACAGAAGACCCCTATAATCTGGCCAATGGCAACCTCAGCCAATGGAATAGCATAGAGACTGTACCACTGTGGCTTCTCAGGAACCAAAGATGCTGGATCCCACCCAGCTGGCACCCTTACAGCCACCTCTAGGTGAAAGTCTTTTATTAATGAAGCCAGTTTGAAAAGACTGGAAGAGGTAACAGCACCATCAAATCCACAGACATCAATGCAAACCCATCAAAAACGTGAAAAAGCAAGGAAATATGACACCACCAAAGGAAAAAAAATAATACTCCAGCAATGAGTCCAAAGAAATGGAGATCTGTGAGTTATCTGAAAAAGAATTCAAAATAATGATTTTAAGGAAGCCCAGTGGATTTGGAACACAGACAGACAAATCAATGAACTCAGGAAAATAATACATGAACAAAATGAGAAATTCAACAAAGATCTAGAAATCATAAAAAGAACCAAACAGAAATTCTGGAGATGAAGAATATAATGAATGAAGTAAAAAATGCAATAGATACCTTCAACAGTAAGATTAATCAGGCAGAAGAAAGAATTTTTGAGCTTGAGAACAGGTCTCTTCATATTATCCAGTCAGAAGAGAATAAAGAAATTAGAACGAAAAAGAGTGGAAAAAAACTATACAAACTGTGGGACATAATCAAAAGAAACAATATTTGCATTATGGGAGGAGAGGGGGGAAAGGGACAGAAATTTATTTAAGGAAAAATGGCTGAAAACTTCTCAAATCTGGGGAGAGTTATGGCCATCCAAGTACAGGAAGCTCAAAGATCCTCAAACAGAATTCAGCTTAAAGAGATCTTCACTGAAACATATTATAATCAAGCTCTCAAAAATCAGTGCAAAGTGAGAATCTTGAAAGCAGCAAAAGAAAAAAGAATCATCACATACAAGTGAACCAAAAATACTTTCCCCAGCAAAGCTGTCATTCGGAAATGAAGGAGAGATGAAAAATGTCCCATATAAAAGTTGAAGAAATTCATAACCACTAGACCTAAATTACAAGAAATGCTAAAGGAAGTTCTTCAAGATGAAAAAAAAATGTCCTAATAAGTAATATGAAAACATACAAAGGTATAAAATTCACTGGTAAAGGTACATATATAAATTCAAAATACTCATAATACATTGGTGGGGTATAAATCACTTTGAAATCTAGCATATAGGTTAATAGATAAAAGTTTTCAAAATAGCTAGAGCTACAATAGTATGTTAATGGATACAAAATATAAAAAGATTAAAATTGGAACATCAACATAAACTGTGGGGGGCAAGTAAATACATAAAAGTTGATTATGTCACTGAAGTTAAGCTGTTATCTGTTTAAAGTAGATAATTATAATATATATTTTGAAAGCCTCCTGGTAACCACAGAGCAAAAACCTATAATAGACACAAAAATGATAAAGAGAAAATAATCAAAGCAAACCACTGCAAAAAATTATCAACTCACAAAGAAAGATAGCAGGATGGGAAGAAAGAAACTAAGGAACAACAAAACAATCAGAAAGTAATTTACAAAATGATTATAGTAAGTCCTTATTTATCAATAATTACTTTAAATATAAATGGTTTAAATTGGACACAAAGAGACTGAATGGATAAAAAATGGATTATCTATAACCTGTATTCAAGAAACTCACTTAAGCATTAAGAACACTCACAGGCTGAAAGTGAAGGGATGCAAAAAAATATTTCAAGGAAATGGAAACCAAAAGAGAGCAGGAGTAGCTATACTTAGATAAGGCAAAATACATTTTAAATCGAAAACTGTAATAATAGAAAAAGTAAGTCCTTATATAATGACAAAAACGTCAATTGGTCAGGAGTATATACCAAATATAAGCACCTACTCACTCAATATTGTAGCACCTAAATATATTAAACAATTGTTAACAGATTTGAAGGGAGAAATAGAAAAGCAATAATAGTAGGGGACTACAATACTCCACTTTCAGCAATGGATACATCATTCAGAAAGAAAATCAATAAAGGAATAATGGATTTGGATGACACTTTAGAACAAATGTACCTAAAATACATACAGAATATTCCATCTAGCAGCAGCAGAATATACATTCTTGTCAAGCTCACATGGAATATTCTCCAAGATAGATCACATGATAGGTCAGAAAATGTCTCCAAATTTAAGAATATTGAAATTATACCAACTGTCTTTTCCAACCACAACAGCATGAAACTAGAAATCAATAACAGGAAGAAAGCTGAAAAATTCAAGTGGAGATTAAACAACATGTTTCTGAACAACCAATGAGTCAAAGAAGAAATCAAAAGGGAAATAAAAAATAAATATTGAACCAAAGAAAAATGGAAGCATTACATATCAAAATATATGAGATGCTTCAAAAGCAGTTCTAAGAGGAAAATTTATAGTGATAAATGCCTAGATTAGGAAACAAGAAATATCTCAAATACACAACCTCACTTTATACTTCAAGGAGATACAGAAGAACAAACTATGTCCAATGTTAGCAGAAGAAAGGAAATAACAAAGATCAGAGCAAAACAAACTAGAGACCAGAAAAACAATAGAAAAGATCAATGAAACTAAGAGCTCATTCTTTGAAAAGATAGATAAAATTGACAAACCTTTAACCAGATTAAGAAAACAAGAGAGAGGATTCAAATAAATAAAATCAGAAATGGAAGACGAGAGGCAAGGAGTTAAAATTGGTGGAGGAATAGGGGAACCAGAACCCTAAGCTTGTCTTGTCCCTCAAACACAGCTAGATAGTTATTAAATCATTCTGAACACCTGAGAAATCAATCCGAGGTCTGAGAGAACAAAACTGCAAATCTACAAGTAGAAAAGCGACCACATTTTGGAAGGTAGGAGGTGCGGACATTTGACTTGAGGGAGATATAGCTGTGAGTATGGCAACAGGGAGGGAGCCTGCATACAGAGGCTACTGCAAAGTATTATAAGCAGCGGAGCACAAAATCCGAACTTTTAGAAGTCCAATACTGGGGGATGTGCCTAGCTTAAAGGTGCTCAGATAGCAAAGTGGGGCAGAATCCCAATAGTGACAGCATGGTTTGAGGATCCCCTGGGTCACAAGAAAAATGTGTGGTGCCAACATGCTGCATTGTTACCAGGCAGAGGAGCAGGGAAGCCAGCTGAGAGCAGAGGGTCTTGGTGCTGGCTTTCTCCACTGTTTTGCTATAAACCATGAACCACTGCACAGTCCTGCTACTGCTTTCCTGGGACTGGCTGTAAACAGCAAAAGCATGGCAAGACCCTTTCCCAGAGGGACATGATGGATCCACACCAAGGGAGTCCCTAAAATTTGTAGTTTTGAAACTCAGTCCTGCACCTGAGATTAAAAAAAAAAAAAAAAGGCTCAGACACAGGGAGAGTGAATGCAGGGTTCAGACGGAAACCAGGGACACAAAGAGAGGTGATTGATTGCACTTCTGTGAGGGCTCACTGAAGAGTGGGGGTTTTGAACTTTCAGCTCTGAGACTAGAGAGCTGGGCGCCACCATACTCATCCTACCCAATAGCACTGAATGACTTCAGCGAACAAAAGAGTGCTACATAGTGGAGGCCCAACCCACTTACAGCAAGCCCTGCCCCGCTGTGCCCTGGAGAAACATTTCCACTGAAAGAAGTCAGCCTGAGAATCAGCCCAGCAGGCCCCTCCACCAGAAGACAAGCACAAACAATTTGCTCCCACCAAGTCTACTGATCATAGAGTGCTGCAAAGATTCAGCTCTAGGGGAAATAGGATCTAGCTTCCTTTTATGTTTAATTATTTATTATTATGATTTGTTCATTTATTTTCTGATTTTTCAATTCCCTTTAAAATTTATTAATTTAATTTAATATATATATTATGTATTTTTTATTTTTCAATTTTCATTTTATTTATTTTTTTACTTGGGGATCTAGATTCTTTTAACAAGCAGACCAAAACATACCCAGGATCTGGGGGGCTTTTGGGGTTTTTTTCTTTGTTTTTTTGTTTTGCTTTTTAGTTTCTTTGTTCGTTTTTTCTTTCTTCCTTTCTTTTCTGGACAAAATGACAAGACAGAAAAATTCACCCCAAAAGAAAAAACAGGAAGTAGAACTCACCACCAGGGAGTGAATCAATACAGATATAAGTAGTATGCCAGACCTAGAATTTAAAATAACAATTATAAAGATACTATCTCGACTTGAAAAAAGCATAGAAGACACTAGAGAATCCCTTACTGCAGAGATAAAAGAACTAAAATCTAGTCAGGCCAAATTAAAAATGCAAACCCAAAGGAATGCCATGACAACAAGAATGGACAAACTAGAGTAATGAATCAGTGATATAGAAGGTAAAATTGTGGAAAATAATGAAGCTGAAGAGGGAAAGAAAGGTATTGGATCAAGAAAAAAAAAAAGACAGAGGATTCAAAGAAACAAAATGACAAATGAGAGAGAAGAAATAACAACCAACCAACAACACTGAAGAAATACAAACAACTGTGTCCAGAAAAGAAAGGAAGAATATTATGAAAAATTATATGCCAAAAAATTGGACAAACTAGAAGAAATGAATAAATTCCTAGAAAAATATATCCTAGCAAAACTTAAGCAGGAAGAAATTGAAAATTTGAACAGAATGATTACTAGGTAAGAAATTGAATCAGTCATCAAAAAAAATTCCAACAAACAAAAATCCAGGACCATATAACTTCACATGGGATTTTTATCAAACATTTAAAGGATTTTTATCAAACAAAAAATAGAGAGAAAGGAAAACTTCTAAATTCATTCTATGAGGCCAGCATGACCCTGATTCCAAAACCAGATAAAGACACCACAGAGAAAGAGAACTATAGGCCAAATAAGTCTGATGGATATAGATGTAAAAATCCTCAGAAAAAATTAGCAAACTGAATCCAACAATACATTTTAAAAAATCATTCACCATGATCAAGGGATCAAGGGATGCAAGGATGGTTCAATATTTGCAAATCTATCAACATAGTACATCACATCAATAAGAGAAAGGATAAAAAATATATGATTATTTCGATAGAAACATCATACTCAATGGGGAAAAACTGAGAGCTTTTTCCCTAAGGTCATGAGCAAGACAAGAATATCTATTTTCACCACTTTTATTCAAAATAGTCCTAGCCACAGCAATCAGAAAATAAAAAGAAATAAAGGGCAGTCGAGTTGGTAAGGAAGAAATAAAACTTCCACTATTTGCAGATGAGATGAAACTATATATAGAAAACCTGAAAGATTCCACCAAAAAACTGCTAGAACTGATAAATGATTCAGTAAATTCTCAGGATATAAATCAACATACTGAAATCTGTTGTATTTGTATATATTAATAACAAAGAAGCAAAAAGAGAAGTTAAGAAAAGAATCCCATTTACAATTGCAACAAACATAATAAAATACCAGAGGAGTCCAAGATGGCAGAGGACTAGGAGACCTTAATTTTGTCTGCTCCTAGGAATTCAGCTAGACAGCTATCAAATCATTCCAAACACCTGCTAACTCAATCAGAGATCGAAGAAAAAGATAGCTGCAAATCTATGAATAGAAAAGTGACCATTTTCTACAAGGTAGGAAGTGTGGAGAAGTGAATCCAAGGTGATATATGGGAAGATAGACCATGGGGGGAGGGAGCCTCGGTCAACCAGCTACCAGCACATGATAGAGCAGCAGACCACAAAATTGGAACTTATAGAAGTCAGCTAAGCAACGGGGAGGGATGTCACTCAGTTGGCTAAGCAGGGGGTGGGGGTGGAACACTTGCAGGGACAATGTGGTCTCAATCCTTGGGGTCACAGGAAGACTGGTGGTGCCTGAGTGTGACAGAACTCCCAGGTATCAGAGTGGGGAAACAGGCTACAAAGAGTGAGCCCAAGAGTGGGAAGGGTGCAGGAGCGAGTCTCAGGAGTCTACTGGGATTGGAGACTTCAAACGAGGTCATGTGCCTGAGATAGAAATGCTTAGTCACAGGCCAGGTGAGCAGGGAGTGCAGCCAGAGACAAGTGAGACAGTACTGATTGACTACTTTTCTCTGAGGGCTCACAGAGGAGTGGGGCCCTGAGCTTTCAGCTCTGGGGCCAGAGATTGGAAGGCCACCCTTATTCTCATCCTCTGAACCTGCACGGAAAGCCTTCAGGAAACAAAAGATACAGAGAACAAACCAGAGCAGATTACTTAGCCTGGCCCCCTGGCAAAGGAGGAGCAATTCTCCCTGGGGCAAAGACATTTGAGAATCAATGCAACAGGCCCCTCCCACAGAAGATGCATGAGTCTGTGGGGTTTGGTCAGTCTGGACAGAGGTGGAGACAGACTGACCTGGAGGATCTGTTGAGGGTGGTGGACCACCCACGACATTGCAGCTCTGGGCTGGAGATTCCCGCGTGGCTACGTTTGCTCTGACCCTCTAAAGAGAAGCAAAAAGAGGCCAGGGAACAAAAGCACACAGCCAACCAGCTCACATTAAGCCCAGCCCCCTGACAAGAGGGAGGAGTTCCACCCATGCAAAGATGCCTGAGAAGCCAAGTAGCAGGGCCCTCCTCCAGAACACAGACTGGAAGAACAGGTGAATGATAAGCTTAAGCTTATTTCCCACAGGACTGTAAAACTCCAGGTCCAGGGGAAAATAATATAGGGAGATCCAGGTGTTCCCTCACGACTCATTTATACTTCAGGCTAACATTTTACATTTCTTTTTTAGTTTCTTTTCTTATTCTTTCATTTTTTTTAACCCTGCTCCAATTTCAAATAGATTTTTATTTCCCAACCTATGTTTTTAAGTCACTTCCTAACTTTGATTTTTTCACATATATGTTTCATAGCAAATCTTTGAGCCAAGGAAGTTATCCTGACAGCAGCTAGGGGGAAGAGATTTCTTATGTACGGAGGGAGGAATATCAGAATAACATCAGACCTATCCACAGAGACCTGGTAAGCCAGAAAGGGGTGGCAAGACATATTCAGGGTACTAAATGAGAAGAACATGCAGCCAAGAATACTTTATCCAACAAGGCTGTCATTCAGAACAGAGAAAGAGCTTCCAGGACCAAGAGAACTGAAAGAATATGTGACCACCAACCCAGCCCTGCAAGAAATAGTAAGGGAGATTCTATAAAAGAAGAAAGACCCCCAAAATAATATAGACCAGAAATTAACAGTCACAATCTATAGAAACATGAACTTTACAAGCAATATGATGGCACTAAATACATACTTGTCAATACTTACCCTCAACATGAATGGCCTAAATGCTCCCATGAAACGGCACAGGGTTCCAAATTGGATAAAAAGACAGGACCCATCCACATGCTGTCCACAAGAGACTCATTTTGAACCTAAAGACACCTCCAGATTGAAAGTTAGGGGGGTGAGAACCATTTATCATGGACCACAAAAGAAAGCTGGGGCAGCAATTCTCATACCAGAAAAATTAGATTTTAAACCGAAGACTGTAGTAGGAGATGCACAGGGACACTATATCATACTTAAAGGGTCTATCCAACAAGAAAATCTAACAATTGTAAATATCTATGCCTCCAACATGGTAGCAGCCAACTACATAAACCAACTAATAACCAAAATAAAGAATATCAATAATAATACATTAATAGTAGAATTCAACATTCGACTCACAGCAATAGACAGATCATCTAAGAAGAAGATCAACAAAGAAACAAGAGCATTTAAGGACACATTAGACCAGATGGACATCATAGATATATACAGAACATCCCATTCTAAAACAACAGAATACTCATTCTTCTCGAGGACACATGGAACTTACTACAGAATAGATCACATACTGGGTCAGAAATCAGGTCTCAACCAATCCCAAAAGGTTGAGATTATTCCCTGCATATATTCTGACCACATACTTTTTAAACTGGAACCCAACCACAAGGCAAAATTTGAAAGGAATGCAAACACTTGGATATTAAAAACCACCATGCTAAAGAATGAATGGGTCAACCCGGAAAATAAAGAAGAACTTAAACAATTCATACAAACACATCAGTTCAGAACCTATGGGATACTGCAAAGACGGTCCTTAGAGGGAAGTACATAACCATCCAAGCCTCACTCAAAAAATTAGAAAAATCCAAAATGCACAAGCTAACCTGACACCTAAAGGATCCAGAGAAAGAATAGTAAATAAAGCCTAAACCAAGCAGGAGAAGAGAAATAATAAACATTAGAGCAGAAATCAATGAAACAGAAACCAGAAGAACAGTAGAACAGATCAACGAAACTAGAAGCTGGTTCTTTGAAAGAATTAATAAGATTGATAAACCCTTGGCCAGATTATCCAAAAGAAAAGAGAAAGGACCCAAATTAATAAAATCATGAATGAAAGGAGAGAAATCATGACCAATACCAAGGAAATACACACAATTATTAGAACTTATTACTAGCAGCCATATGCCAACAAACTAGGCAATCTGGAAGAAATGGATGCATTCCTGGATACTTATAAAATACCAAGACTAGAGGAGGAAGATGGTAGAGGAGTAGGAGACCTGGATTTCGCCTGGTCCCAGGAATTCAGCTGGATAGGGATCAAACCATTCTGAACACCTACAAACTCAACAGAAGATTGAAGAAAAGAATAGCATCAACTCTCTGAACAGAAAAGCGACCACTTTCTTGAAGGTAGGACATGCAGAGAAGTGAATCTGAGGCAATATTCGGGAAGATAGATGGTGGAGGAGGGGGCCTCCGTCAGCCGCTACTGGCAAGTGATAGAGCAGTGGAGCACAAAATCAGAAATTTTAGTTTGCTCCGCTGAGGGATGTCGCTGCAGTGTCTAAGGAGGGGGTGGAACCCTCGCTTGGACAGTATGGTCTCAGGACCCTCAGGGTCATAGAAAGACCAGGGGTGCCCGAGTGCGGCAGAGCTCCCAGTATCGGAGTGGGGAAGCCGGCTGCAGAGATGGAGCCAAGGAGTGGGCTCTCAGCTAGGGTTGCCATAAACCGTGATCCACGGCACAGTTGGGCCACTGCTCCTCCAGCAGGGACCCAACAAGCACCAGGTCCGGGAAGACTCCCCTTCCTCCCCTGGGAGGAGTGGCATGGGAGCGCACCACAGGGATCTGCTGGGTTTGGAAACTCCACATGGGGTCGGGTGCCAGAGATAAAAATGCTCAGTCACAGGCCGGGTGAGCATAGAGTGCAGCTGGAGACCGGGGAGACGGGAGTGACTGATGGCTTTTCTCTGGGGGCGCACTGAGGAGCAGGGCCCCGAGTTCTTGGCTCCTCCAGGGCGGAGATTGGGAGGCCACCATTTTCACTCTCTGCCTCCAAAGCTGTATGGAAAGCTTGAAGGGAACAAAAGCTCCGGAGAGCAAACCCAATCAGATTACTTAGCCTGGACCAGCAAGGGCGGGGCAATTCCGCCTGCGGCAAAGACATTTCGGAACCACGGCAACAGGCCCCTCCTCCAGAAGATCAGCAAGAACAGCCAGCCAAGACCAAGTTTACTGATCAATGAGAACCACAGAACTGCAGCACTAGGGGAATAATGCACATAGAATCCATGGCTTTTGTACCATGATTCTTTAGTCTTACAAAATTAATTTTTTTTAACTGTCTTTTTTTTTCTTCTTGAATTTTTCTTTTTCCCTCTTTCAACCAACATTTTATCTATCCCTTTTTTAAAAAATATTTATTATTTTTCATTTTTAGAGTCATATTCAATCCCTTCATACTAGTTACCCTTATTTTTGGTATACATATATATATATAAGTTGTTCTCTCTTTAAAATTTTGAGATACAGTTTCTTCTAACAGATCAAAATATACCCTAAATCTCTAGTGTATGGCTTTGTTCTAGTCTCCTGCCTGATCACATTCTCTCCCCTTTTTTTTAAAATCCTCTTCTTTCTTTTTTCAACCAATTTCTTATCAATTCCTTTCATAAAATCTTTTATAATTTTCATCTTTACAGTCATACTCCATCCCTTCATCATATTAACCCTTATTTTTGTACATATATAAGTTTTTCTTTCTTTAAAATTTTGGGAGGCACTTTCTTCTAACAGAGCAAAATACACCCACAATCTAGTGTGTGGCACTGATCTATGCACCACCCTGATAATATTTGATCATATTCTGTTTTGTTCTGTTTTTGTTTTTATCTCGTTTTCTTTTTCTTTTATTTTTCTTTCATTCCCTTTCTTTTCCCCCTGTTTCAGGTCTTTTCTGATTTGTTTAGTGTATATTTTCTGGGGATGTTGTTACCCTGTTAGCATTTTGTTCTCTCATTCATCTTGTCTCCTCTGGACAAAAAGACAAGACAGAAAAAGTCACTTCAAAAAAAAAGAACAAGAGGCAGTACCGACTGCCATGGACCTAATCAATATGGACATTAGTAAGATGTCAGAACCAGAATTCAGAATGGTGATTCTAAATATAATAGCTGGGCTTGAAAAAAGCATGGAAGTTATTACAGAAACCCTTTCTGGAGAAATAAAGGAACTAAAATCTAACCAAGTCAAAATAAAAAACGCTATTAATGAGGTGCAATCAAAAATGGAGGCTCCAACTGCTAGGATAAATGAGGCAGAAGAGAGAATCAGTGATATAGAACACCAAATGATGGAAAATGAAGAAGCTGAGAAAAGAGAGATAAACAACTACTGGATCACCAACGCAGAATTTGAGAGATAAGTGATATCATAAGATGAAACAACATTAGAATAATTGGGATCCCAGAAGAAGAAGAAAGATGGACAGGGGCAGAAGGTATAATGGAGCAAATTATAGCAGAGAACTTCCCTAATTTGGGGAAGGAAACAGGCATCAAAACCCAGAAGGCACAGAGAACCCCTCTCAAAATCAATAAAAATAGGTCAACACTCCAACATCTAATAGTAAAACTTATGACTCTCAGAGACAGAGAAAATCCTAAAAGCAGCTCTGGAGAAGAGATCTGTAACCTACAATGGTACAAATATTAGATTGGCAACACATGTATCCACAGAGACCTGGCAGGCCAGAAAGGACTGGCAAGATATATTCAGAGCACTTAATAAGAAAAATATGCAGCCAAGAATACTATATCCAGCTAGGCTGTCACTGAAAATAGAAGGAGAGATAAAAAGCTTCCAGGACAAACAAAAACTAAAGGAATTTGCAAACACAAAACCAGCCCTACAAGAAACATTGAAAGGGGTCCTCTGAGCAAAGAGAGGGACTAAAAGCAACATAGACCGGAAAGGAACACAGACAATATACGGTAACAGTCACCTTACAGGCAATACAATGGCACTAAATTCCTATCTTTCAATAGTTACCCTGAATGTAAATGGGCTAAATGCCCCAATCAAAAGACACAGAATATCAGATTGGATTAAAAAACAAGACCCATTGATATGCTGTCTGCAAGAGACTCATTTTAGAACCAAAGAAACCCCAGATTGAAAGTGAGGGGACGGAAGACCATTTACCATGCTAATGGACACCAAAAGAAAGCTGGGGTGGCAGTCCTTATATCAGACAAATTAGATTTTAAACCAAACACTGTAATAAGAGATGAGGTAGGACACTATACCCTACTTAAAGGGTCTATTCAACAAGAAAATGTAACAATTATAAATATCTATGCCCCTAATATGGGAGCAGCCAATTATATAAGACAATAACAAAAGCAAAGAAACACATTGACAACAATACAATAATAGTGGGGGACTTTAACATCCCCCTCATTGAAATGGACAGATCATCTAAGTAAAAGATCAACAAGGAAATAAAGACTTTAAATGACACACTGGACCAAATGGACTTCACAGATATATTCAGAACATTCCATCCCAAAGCAACAGAATACACATTCTTCTCTAGTGCCCATGGAATATTCTCCAGAATAGATCACATCCTAGGTCACAAATCAGGTCTCAACCAGGACCAAAAGATTGGGATCATTCCCTGCATATTTTCAGATCACAATGCTTTGAAACTAGAACTCAATCACAAGAGGAAAGTCGGAAAGAACTCAAATACATGGAGGCTAAAGAGCATCCTACTAAAGAATGAATGGGTCAACCAGGAAATTAAAGAAGAATTAAAAGAATTCATGGAAACAAATGAAAATGAAAACACAACTCCTCAAAATCTTTGGGATAAAACAAAGGCAGTCCTAAGAGGAAAGTATATAGAAATATAAGAAGAAACAAGAAAGATCTCAAATACACAACCTAACCTGACACTTAAAGGAGCTGGAGAAAGAACAGCAAATAAAGCCTAAACCCAGCAGAGAAGAGAAATAATAAAGATCAGAGCAGAAATCAATGAAATAGAAACCAAAAGAACAGTAGAACAGATCAACAAAACGAGGAGCTGGTTCTTTGAAAGAATTAATAAGATTGATAAACCCCTGGCCAGACTTATCAAAAAGAAAAGAGAAATGACCCCAATAAATAAAATCATGGATGAGGGAGGAGAGATCACAACCAAAGAAATACAAACTATAAGAATATATTATGAGCAACTATATGCCAGCAAATTAGATAATCCGGAAGAAATGAATGCATTCCTAGAGATGTATCAACCACCAAAACTGAACCAGGATGAAATAGAAAACCTGAACAGACCTATAACCACTAGGAAATTGAAGCAGTCATCAAAAATCTCCCAACAAACAAAAGCCCAGGGCCAGATGGCTTCCCAGGGGAATTCTACCAAACATTTCAAGAAGAATTAATACCTATTCTTCTGAAACTGTTCCAAAAAATAGAAATGGAAGGAAAACTTCCAAACTCGTTTTATGAGGCAACCATTACCTTGATCCCCAAACCAGACAAAGACCCCATCAAAAAGAAGAATTACAGATCAATATCATTGATGAACATGGATGCAAAAATTCTCACCAAAATACTAGCCAATAGGATCCAACAGTACATTAAAAGGATTATTCACCACGACCAACTGGGATTTATCCTTGGGCTGCAAGGTTGTTCAACATCTGCAAATCAATCAGTGTGATACATTAATAAAAGAAAGAACAAGAACCATACGATCTTCTCAATAGATGCAGAAAAAGCATTTGACAAAGTACAGCATCCTTTCTTGAGCAAAACTCTTCAGAGTATAGAGATAGAGGGTACATGCCTCAATATCATAAAAGCCATCTATGAAAAACCCACAGCGAATATCACTCTCAATGGGAAAACTGAGAGCTTTCCCCCTAAGGTCAGGAACATGGCAGGGATGTCCACTATCACCACTGCTATTCAACATAGTATTAGAAGTCCTAGCCACAGCAATCAGACAACAAAAAGAAATAAAAGGCATCCGAATCGGCAAAGAAGTCAAACTCTCACTCTTTGCAGATGATATGATACTTTATGTGGAAAACCGAAAAGACTACACCCCAAAACTGCTAGAACTCATACAGGAATTCAGTAAAGTGGCAGGATATAAAACCAATGCACAGAAATCAGTTGCATTTCTATACACCAACAACAAGAAAGAATAAAGAGAAATTAAAGAGTTGATCCCATTTACAATTGCAACCAAAACCATAAGATACCTAGGAATAAATCTAACCAAAGAGGCAAAGAATCTGTACTCAGAAAACTATAGAATACTCATGAAAGAAATTGGGGGAGACACAAAGAAATGGAAAAAGGTTCCATGCTCATGGATTGGAAGAACAAATATTGTGAAGATGTCAATGCTACCTAGAACAATCTACACATTCAATGCAATCCCCATCAAAATACCATCCACTTTTTCAAAGAAATGGAACAAATAATCCTAAAATTTGTATGGAATCAGAAAAGACCTCAAATAGCCAGAGAAATGTTGAAAAAGAAAAGCAAAGCTGGCGGCATCACAATTCCAGACTTCAAGCTCTATTACAAAGCTGTCATCATCAAGATAGTATGGTACTGGCACAAAAACAGACACATAGATCAATGGAACAGAATAGAGAGCACAGAAATGGACCCTCAACTCTATGGTCAACTCATCTTTGACAAAGCAGGAAAGAATGTCCAATGGAGCAAAGACAGTCTGTTCAAGAAATGGTGTTGGGAAAATTGGACAGCCACATGCAGAAGAATGAAACTGGACCATTTTCTTACACCACACACAAAAATAGACACAAAATGGATGAAAGACCTCAATGTGAGACAGGAGTCCATCGACATCCTAGAGGAGAACACAGGCAGCAACCTCTTTGACCTCAGCCACAGCAACTTCTTCCTAAAAGACCGCCAAAGTCAAGGGAAGCAAGGGCAAAAGTGAACTATTGGGACTTCATCAAGATAAAAAGCCTTTGCACAGCGAAAGAAACAGTCAACAAAACCAAAAGACAACCGACAGAATGGGAGAAGATATTTGCAAATGACATATCAGATAAAGGGCTAGTATCCAAAATCTATAAAGAACTTATCAAACTCGGGGCACCTGGGTGGCTCAGTCATTAAGCGTCTGCCTTCGGCTCAGGTCACGATCCCAGGGTCCGGGGATCGAGCCCGGCATCGGGCTCCCTGCTCCGTGGTAAGCCTGCTTCTCCCTCTCCCACTCCCCCTGCTTGTGTTCCCTCTCTCGCTGTGTCTCTCTCTGTCAAATAAATAAAAATAAAATCTTAAAAAAAAAAAAAGAACTTATCAAACTCAACACCCAAAGAACAAATGATCCAATCAAGAAATAGGCAGAAGACATGAACAGACATTTTTCCAAAGAAGACATCCAAATGGCCAACAGACACATGAAAAAGTGCTCAACATCGCTCAGCATCGGGGAAATCCAAATCAAAACCTCAATGAGATATCACCTCACACCAGTCAGAATGGCTAAAATTAACAAGTCAGGAATCGACAGATGTTGGTGGGGATGTGGAGAAAGGGGAACCCTCCTATACTGTTGGTGGGAATGCAAGTTGGTGCAGCCACTCTGGAAAACAGTATAGAGGTTCCTCAAAAAGTTGAAAATAGAGCTACCATACGACCCAGCAATTGCACTACTGGGTATTTACCCCAAAGATACAAATGTAGTGAGCCAAAGGGGTACGTGCACCCCGATGTTTATAGCAGCAATGTCCACAATAGCCAAACTGTGGAAAGAGCCAAGATGTCCATTGACAGATGAATGGATAAAGAAGATGTAGTATATATATACAATGGAATATTATGCAGCCATCAACGGAAATGAAACCTTGCCATTTGCAACGACGTGGATGGAACTGGAGGGTGTTATGCTGAGCGAAATAAGTCTATCAGAAAAAGGCATGTATCATATGACCTCACTGATATGAGGAATTCTTAATCGCAGGAAACAAACTGAGGGTTGCTGGAGTAGTGGGGGGTGGTGGGAGGCATGCGGTGGCTGGGTGATAGACATTGGGGAGGGTATGTGCTATGGTGAGCGCTCTGAATTGTGCAAGACTGTTGAATCACACATCTGTACCTCTGAAACAAATAATATATTATATGTTAAGAAAAAATAAAGAAGATAGCAGGAGGGGAAGAATGAAGGGGAGGAAATCGGAGGGGGATACAGACCATAGAGATGACGGACTCTGGAAAACAAACTGAGGGTTCTAGAGGGGAGGGGGCTGGGAGGATGTGTTAGCCTGGTGATGGGTATTAAAGAGGGCATGTTCTGCATGGAGCACTGGGTCTTTTACGCAAACAATGAATCATGGAACACTACATCAAAAACTAATGATGTAATGTGTGGTGATTAATATAACAATAATAAAAAAAGAATGTTCTTTGAGCTAAGAAAAAAAATAATAAAATAAAATACCAAGACTAAAACAGGAAGGAATAGACAATCTGAACAGACCAATTAACAGCAAGGAAATTGAAACAGAAATCAAAAACCTCCTAAAAAACTAGACTCCAGGGCCAGATGACTTCCCCTGGGAATTCTACCAAATATTTAAAGAAGAAATCTTATGTATTCTACTGAAGCTTTTCCAAAAAATAGAAACGGAAGGAAATCTTCCAAACTCATTCTATGAGGTCAGCATTACCTTGATACCAAAACCAAAGACCCCATCAAAAAGGAGAATTACAGACCAATATTCCTGGTGAATATGGATGCCAAAATATTCAACAAAATATTAGCCAATATGATCCAACAGTACATTAAAAGGATTATTCATCATGACCAGGTGGGGTTTATTCCTGGGATACAAGGGTGGTTCAACATTTGCAAATCAATCAACATGATAGATCACATTAACAATAGAAGAGACAAGAAAAATATGATCCTCTCAATTGATGAAGTAAAACATTTGACAAAATGCAGCATCTTTTCCTTATTAAAACTCTTCAAAATATAGGGATAGAGGGGACATACCTCAATATCATAAAAGCCATCTATGAAAAGCCCACAGCAAGTATCATCCTTAGTGGGGAAAAACTGAGATCTTTTCCCCTAAGGTCAGGAACACAACAGGATGCCCATTCCCACCACTTTTGTTCAACATAGTACTAGAACTCCAGCCTCAACAATCAGACAACAAAAAGAAGTAAAAGGCATTCAAGTTGGCAAAGAAGAAGTCAAAGTCTTTCTCTTCACAGATGACATGACACTTTATGTGGAAAACCCAAAAGATTCCACCCCAAAATTCCTAGAACTCATACAGCAATTCAGCAATGTGACAGGATACAAAATCAATGTACAGAAATCAGTTGCATTTCTATACACTAAGAATGTGACTGAAGAAAGAGAAATTAAGGAATCAATTCCATTTTAAATAACACCAAAAACCATAAGATACCTAGGAATAAACCTAACCAAAGAGGTAATGGATCTATACTGTGGAAACTACAGAACACTTATGAAAGAAATTGAGGAAAACAGAAAGAGATGGAAAAACATTCCAAATTCATGGATTGGAAGAATTTGGATCAGAAGAATAAACATTGTTAAAATGTCTATGCTACCCACAGCAATCTACACTTTCAGTGCAATCACTATCAAAATACAATTGACATTTTTCACAGAGCTGGAACAAACAATCCTAAAATTTGTATGGAACCAGAAAAGACTCTGAATCACCAGGGAATTGTTGAAAAAGAAAACCAAAGGTGGGGTCATCACAGTGCCTGACTTCAACCTCTATTACAAAGCTGTGATCATCAAGACAGCATGGTATTGGCACAAAAACAGACACATAGATCAATGGAACAGAATAGAGAGCCCAGAAATGGACCGTCATCTCTATGATCAACTAATCTTCAAAAAATCAAGAAAGAATATCCAATGGAAAAAAGACAGTCTTTTCAATAAATGGTGCTGGGAAAATTGGACAACCACATGTGAAAGAATGAGACTGGACCATTCTCTTACACCATACACAAAGATAAACTCAAAATGGATGAAAGACCTCAATGTGAGACAGGAATCCATCAAAATCCTGGAGGAGAACATAGGCAGTAACCTCTTTGACATTGACCACAGCGACTTCTTTCAAGACATGTCTCTAAAGGCAAAGGAAAGAAAGCAAAAATGAACTTTTGGTACTTCATCAAGATAAAAAGCTTTTGCACAGCAAAGGAAACTGTCAACAAAACTAAGAAGCAACCCACAGAACAGGGAAAGATATTTGCAAATGACATTACAGATAAGGGGCTGGCATCCAAGATCTATAAAGAATTTCTCAAACTCAACACCCAAAAAACAAATAATCCAGTCAAGAAATGGGAAGAAGACATGAACAGACATTTCTCCAAAGAAGACATAAAAATAACTAACAGACACATGAAACAATGTTCAACATTACTACCCATCAGGGAAATACAAATCAAAACCACAATGAGATACCACCTTATACCAATTAGAATGGAAAAATTAAGACAGGAAACAAGTGTTGGTGAGGATATGGAGAAAGGGAACCCTCTTATACTGTTGGTGGTAATGCACACTGGTACAGCCAGTCTGGAAAACAGTATGGAGGTTCCTCATGTCATTAAAAATAGAGCTACCCTATGACCTAGCAATTGCACTAATGGGTATTGACCCCAAAGATATAGATGTAGTGAAAAGAAGAGGCACATGCACTGCAATGTTTATAGCAGCAATGTCACAATAGCCAAACTGTGGAAGGGGCCAAGATGATGTACTTTATGGTAACTAACATAACATAAGAAAAAAAAGACCCCAAATAGCCAAAGCAATCTTGAAAAACAAAACTGGAGTTATCACAATTTCAGACTTCAAGTTATACTACAAGCTATAGTAATCAAAACAGTATGGTACTAGCATATAAACAGACACACACTCAATGGAACAGAATAGAACACCCAGAAATAAATCCATAATTATTCAATTAATCTTCAACAAAGGAGGTAAGAATATTCCATGGGGAAAAGACAGTCTCTTCAACCAATGGTGCTGGAGAAACTAGACAGCTACATGCAAAAAATGAAACTGGACCACTTTCTTACACCATACACAAAAATAAACTCAAAATGGATTAAGGACCTAAATGTGAGACCTGAAACCATAAAAATCCTAGAGAAGAGTACAGGCAGTAATTTCTCTGTTGTTGGCTGTAACATCTTTCTAGATATATCTCCTGAGGCAAGGGAATCAAAAACAAAAATAAACTGCTGAGACTGCGTCAAAAGTTTCTGCACAGTGAAGGAAAGAATCAACAAAACTAAAGGCAACGTACTGAATGGGAAAAGATAGTTGCAAATGACTTATCTGATAAAGTATTAGTATCAAAAATATATAAAGAACTGATACAACTCAACACCCAAAAATAAATAATCCAATTATAAATGGGCTGAAGACATGAACAGACATTTCCTCAAAGAAGACATCCAGATGGCCAACAGACACATGAAAAGATGTTCAACATTACTCATTATGAGAGAGATGCAAATCGAAAGTACAATGAGATATTACTATCTCACACCTCGCAGAATGGCTAAAATAAAAAACTCAAGAAACAACAAGTGTTGGCTGAAATGTAGGGAAAAAGGAACCCTCATGCATTGTTGGTGTAAATGAAAACTGGTGCAGCACTGTGGAAAACAGTATGGAGTTTCCTCAAAAAGTTAAAAATAGAACTACCCTATGATCCAGCAATTGCACTACTGGGTATTTACCCAAAGAATACAAAATTACTAATTCAAAGGCACACATGCACTCCTATGTTTTTAGCAGCATTATTTACAATAGCCAAACTATGGAAGCAGCCCAAGTGTCCACTGATAGATGAATGGATAAAGAAGATGTGGTGTGTGTATATATATATTCTTTTTATGGCTGAAAGAATAAGATCTTGACATTTGCAACAAAATGGATATAATGCTAAGCAAAAGAAGTCATTCAGAAAAAGACAAATACCATTTGCATTGACACGGATAGAAATGGAGGGGATTAGGGTGCCTGGGTGGCTCAGTTGGTTAAGCGACTGCCTTCGGCTCAGGTCATGATCCTGGAGTCCCTGGATCGAGTCCCGCATCGGGCTCCCTGCTCGGCAGGGAGTCTGCTTTGCCCTCTGACCCTATCCCCTCTCATGTGTTCTCTCTCATTCTCTCTCTAAAAAAGAAAAAAAAAAAAGAAATGGAGGGGATTATGCTAAGTGAAATAAGTCAAGCAGAGAAGAACAATTATCATATGGTTTCACTCATATGTGAAACATAAGGAATAGAATAGAGGACATTAGGAGAAGGAAGGGAAAACTGAAGGGGGGGAAATCAGAGGGGGAGAAGAACCATGAGAGACTATGGACTCCAGGAAACAATCTGAGGGTTTCAGAGAAGAGGGGGATGGGGGGATGGGGTAACCAGGTGATGGGTATTAAGGAGGGCACATGTTGCAATGAGCACTGGGTGTTATATGCAAATAATGAATCACGGAACACTACATCAAAAACTAATGAAGTACTGTATGGTGACTAACATAACAATAAAAAAAAGGAAAAAGACAAATACCAAATGATTTCAGTCATTTGTAGAATTTAAGAAACTCACCAAATGAGCAAATAAAAAAAAAAGACAGAGAGAGAGATAAACCAAGAAACAGACTTGAACTATATAGAACAAACTGATGATTACCAAGGGGAGGTGGGTGGGGGGATGGGTGAAATAGGTGTTGGGGATTAAGGGATGCACCTGTTTTGATGAATACTAGGTGATGTGTGGAATTGTTGAATCACTATATGGTATATCTGAAAGTAATATAAAATTATATGTTAAGTACACTGGAATTAAAGTAAAAATTTAAAAAACATCTCAAGTTTCAACAAATTACAGTCATACTTAGGAACCATTTGGCACTTACTTGCTACTTAGTTTGACCAGTTATGAAATTACTTATAGTCAACCATTTTGGCCCAGAAAATTATAGTTTCATAATGGTCCAACCTAACACTGGTCACACATATGGTTCTCATTTGCTGATGGTCAAACTACTGAACCAGAAAATAGGAATATAAGACACATCTTTATCACATAAAGCTGAAATTGTTCCCTGCAGCTTTTTCTTAAGAATATGGGACTGGCAAAGTAGGAAGATGGGGAATAGGTGATTGGAGCTCACCTTGTCCTATAGATACACTAAAATAACAACTACATTTATACATCTAACTGTGAAAATGACCTGAATACTGGCAGAACAGATCTTCCATGGCTAGTTGTAGAAAGAAGGCCATATTCAAAAGGAGAGTAGGGATGGAGATGTGGTTGGAAATCAAACCGTCAGCACAACTTACCACAAATGAGACAGAGATCACAAGCACAGAGAAGAAAGAGGATCAGACCTCAAACAGGGCACCCCTGGCAGTGGGGACCTGAACTAGGAAGACAAGTCCCCATAATATCTGGCTTTGAAAACTAGAAAGGCTTAACTCTGGGAACTTTAAAAAATCAGCAGGGCTTAACTTTGGTACTTAAAAAATTAGTAGGTTTATCTCTGGGAGCACCAGACGGCAAGAGAAAACTCACTCCCTGCCCTTAAAGAGCCAGTACACTAAATAACTCAGCCCAAGACACACCACCAAATCAGCAGTTTGAAAAGTGCCTGGTGAATACATGAAGGAGATATGTTGACTAACTTTGGAACATTTGCCAGAGAGGCATAGATTTTTCTGGGAATTAAAGGGCTGGAGGGCACCATTTCTTTCTCTCCCCTAGCTGAGAGAGCCAGATGCTTGCTGGAGCCTATTCTAATACCCTCTGTCTACCTTGCTAGCACCATGTGCCCTGCCCTGGAATTCTTTTGCAGACACACCCACCTGCCTCAGCAGGGGTCCTTCCAAAGCAGCTCTTGCCAAACCATACCTGGCAGACCCAACTGGGACTGGCACCACTCCAACATGACTCCTGCCCTGGGGAAGACACCAGTGTGCCTGCAGTTCCTGTAGCTGGGACTCTTCACTGGCCACACAGGGAGTAAGGCTTGCCCTGCAATGTACCTGTAGTATAGCAGAAAGGCTAATTGCAAAGAGCCAGGCTGAATACTGGCCCCACCTACCAACAATCCCAAAGCAGCTGCATCCATGTATCTCAACAGCACAGAGAACAAATGCTAAGTAGTGTGTCCACAGTAGCAAAGTGGGTCACTGCAGCTGGCTGGGCTGAAGGCAACTGCAGCTCAGCCACAATAGTAGGGTGCATGCAGCCCACACAGGGAACACCCCTGGAGCACCTGGTTCTGGTGACAAGGAGAGATTGTGTTATAGGGTACTATAGGACCTCCACTACACAAGGCTACTGCTTTCAAGACCAGGAAATGTATCTGACCTACCTAATACATAGAAACAAACACAGAAAGTTAGACAAAATGAGAAGGAATGTGTCCCAAATGGAAAAAGAAAATAAAATCACAGTAAAAGAGCTAAATGAAATGGAAATAAGCAATATATCTAATAAAGAGTTCAAAGTAATGATCACAGATACTCACTGGACTTGAGAAAAGAATGGGTGAACCCAATGAGAACTTAAGCAAAGAGACAGAATATGTAAAAAAAAAAAAAAAAGAACCAGTCAGAGCTGAATAATTCAATAATTGAAAGGAAAAATACACTAGAGGGAATCAACATCAGATTCGAAAAATCAGAACAGATCAGTGAGCTGGAAGACACAGTAATGGAAAGCAACCTTGCTGAACAGCAAAAATAGAGAATAATCAATGAGAATTGGATACAGGAACTCTGAGACATCATCCAGCATAACAACGTTATAGGGATCAAAGAAGGAAGAGAGAGAAAAGTGGGCAGAAAATCTATTTGAAGAAATAATAGCTGAAAATTTTTTAATCTGGGAAAGAAACAGACATCCAGATGCAGGAAACACAGAGAGCCCCTAACAAGATGAACCCAAGGAGGCTCATACCAAGACACATAATAATTAAAATAGCAAAACATAATGATAAAGGGAGAATTTAAAAACCAGCAAGAGAAAAGTAAAGTTACATACAAAGGAAACCCCATAAAGACATCAGCTGATTTTTCAGCAGAAATTTTGCAGGCCAAAAAAAGAAATTTTGCAGGCCAATGTGCTTAAAGGGAAAAAACCTAGAACCAAGAATGTTCCACCCGGCTGGATTATCATTCAGAATAGACAAAGAGATAGAGTTTCCCAGACAAATGTTAAAGAGCTCATCTCTGCTATATCAGCCTTATAATAAATGTAGAGAATTCTTTAAGTGAAAATAAAAGATCATAATTAGAAGAATACTATGAACAGAAAAAATTTCACAGTAAAAGCAAACATATAGTAAAAGTAGTAGTGGTAGATTAATCACTTATAAGCCAGTATGGAAGTTAAAACACAAAAGTAATAAAATCAATTATATCTACAAAAATTATTCAAGGGATATACACAATAAAAAGATGTAAAATATATCATATACATAAAACATGGGGGGCGTGAGTAAATATGTAGTGCTTTTAGAATGTGTTTGAACTTAAGTAATCATAAACTTAATATAGTCTGCTATGCAAATAAGATGTTATATATGAACCCAAGCATAATCACAAATCAAAAATCTATGATATATACACAAAAAAAGAAAAAGAAAAAAATCCAAGCATAACAATAAAGAAAGCCATCAAACCACAAGGGAGAAGAGCAAGAAAAGAAGAAAGGAACAAATAAGAACCAGAAAATAACAAAATGGCAATAAATATGTACCTATAATTACTTTACATGTAAATTAACTGAATACTCCAATCAAAAAACACAGGGTGACTGAATTGGTTAACAACAACAACAAAAAAGATCTATATATATATGGCCTACAAGAGAATCACTTCAGACCTAAAGGCACATACAGACTGAAAGTGAAGGGAAGCAAAAAGATATTCCAGGCACATGGAAGTGAACAAAAAAGACTGTGTGGCAGTACTTATATCAGACAAAATAGAGTTTAAAGTAAAGAGACAAACTGGGGCATTACATATTGTTAAAGAGATCAATCCAACAAAAAGATATAACAATTATAAATATCTCTGTACTGAAAATAGGAGTACCTAAATACCTAAAGCAAATATTAACAGACATAAAGAATTTGACAGTAACATGATAGTAAGGGACTTTAACACCTGACTTATACCAATGGATAGATCACCCATACAGAAAATCAATAAGGAAACAGTAGCTTTGAATGACACATTACACCAGATGGACCTAACATATATATACAGAATATGCCATCTAAAAACAACAGAAATCACATCAAGCATCTTTTTTTTTCTTTTTTTTTATTATTAACATATAATGTATTATTTGTTTCAGGGGTACAGGTCTGTGATTCATCAGTGTTACACAATACACAGTGCTCACCACAACAATACCCTCCCCAGTGTCCATCACCCAGCCACCCCATCCCTCCCACACCCCTCCACTCTAGCAACCCTGTTTGTTTCCTGAGATTAAGAGTCTCTTATGGTTTGTCTCCCTCTGGTTTCTTCTTGCAAGCATCTTTTTTGACCACAATGAAATGAAAGTAAAAATCAAGTACAAGAGGAACTGGAAAAGACACAAACACATGGAGGCTAAACAACATGCTACTAAACAACCAATAGGTCAATGAAGAAATCAAAGAGGAAACCAAAACATACATGGAGATGAATGAAAATGAAAACACACAGTCCAAAATCTTTGGGAAACAGCAAAAGCAGATCTAAGATGGAAGTTTATAGGCCTACCTTAAGAAACAAGAAAAATCTCACATAAACATCTAACTTTACACTAGAAGAAACTAGAAAAGGAAGAACAAAGCCCAAAGCCAGTAGAAGGAAATAATAAAGATTAAAGCAGAAATAAATTAAATAGAGACAAAAAAATAGAAAAGATCAATAAAACCACACTGGTTCTTTGAAAAGATCAACAAAAAGCCAGACTCATCAAGAAGAAGAGAGAGATGAGTCAAATAAGTGAAATCAGAAATGAAGGAGAAATAACAACCAATACCACAGAAATAACAAGAATTATAAGAGAATATTATTAAAAAATTATATGCTAACAAATTGAAAAATCTAGGAGAAATAGATAAATTCCTAGAAATATATAGTCTTCTAAAACTGACTCAGGAACAAATAGGAAATTTGAAAAGATTACTAGTAATGAAAATGAACCAATAATAATAATAATAATAATAATGATAATAATAAAACTCCCAACAAACAAAAGTCCAGGAAAAGATGGCTTCAGAGGGGAATTCTACCAAATACTTAAAGAAAAGTGAATATCTATTCTTTTCAAACTATTCCAAAAATAGTAGAGAAAGGGAAAATTCCAAATTCATTTTATGAGGCCAGCATTATCCTGATACCAGAACCAGAGAAAGACACTATTAAAAAAAAAAAAAAAAAACTACAGACGAATATCTCTAATGAACATACATGCAAAAATCCTCAACAAAATATTAGCAAACCAAATTCAAAAATAAATTAAAAGAATCATTCACTATGATTGATTGGGATTTATCTCAGGGATGAAGGATGGTTCAATGATAGCAAGTCAATATAAGACATCACATTATCAAGAGAAGGATAAGAATCATATGATCTTCTCAATAGAAGCAGAAAAAAGCATTTGACAAAATGCAGCATCTGTTCATGATTCTCTAAACAAAGTGGGATTAGAAGGAGCACACCTCAACATAATAAAGGCGATATATAAAAAACCCACAACTAACATCATACTCAATGGGGAAAAACTGAAAGCTTTTCCTCTAAGATCAGAAACAAAACAAGGATGTCCACTCTCACCACTTTTATTCAACATAGTACTGGAAGTCCTATCCACAGCAATCAGGTAAGAAAAAAAAATAATGAAAGGCATCCAAATTGGTTAGGGAAAAATAAAACAATCATTATTTGCAAATGACATACTATATATAGAAAGCTCTAAAGATTCCACCCAATAACTATTAGAACAGATAAATGAATTCAGTAAAGTTGCAGAATACAAAATTAATATACAGAATTCTGTTGCATTTCTATATGCTAATAATGAAGTATCAGAAAGAGAAATTAAGAAAATACTTCCACTTACAATTGCATCAAAATGAACAAAATACCTAGGAATAAACTTAACCAAGAAGTTGAAAGACCTATACTCTGAAAACCGTAAGACATGAAAGAAATTGAAAATAACACAAACAAGTGGAAAAATATACCATACTCATGGATTGGAAGAATATTGTTAAAATGTCCATACTACCCAAAGAAATCTACAGATTCAATGTGATCCCTATCAAAATGTCAACAGCATTTTTCATAGAACTAGAAGAAATAATACTAAAATTTGAATGGAAACACAAAAGATATAAAATAACCAAAGCAATCTTGAGAAAGAACAGCTGGAAGAATCACACTCCCTGATTTCAAGATATACAACAAAACTATAGTAATCAGTGCATGAATTAGATACATAGATCAATAGAACAGAATACAGAGCCCAAAAATAAGCCCATGCCTCTATGGTCAATCAATGACAAAGGCAAAACTATACAATGGGAAGACAGTCTTTTTAATAAATGGTGTTGGAAAAACCAGACAACTACATGCAAAAGAATGAAATTGGACCACTTTCTTATATCACACACTAAAACAAACCCAAAATGGATTATAAAGACCTAAATGTGAGACCCAAAACTCCTAAAAGAAAACATAGGCAATAATCTCTTGGGCATGGGTCTTTGCAACATATTTATGGATATGTCTCCCCAGGCAAGGGAAATAAAAGCAAAAGTAACTATTGGGACTACACCAAAACACAAAGCTTTTGCACAGTGAAGAAAACCGTCAGCAAAACCAAGAAGACAACCTAATGAATGGGAGAAGATATTTGCAAATGGTATATCTGATAAGGGGTTAAATATCCAAAATATACTAAGAACTTATACAACTCAACAACAAAAAGCAAACAATCCAATTTCAAAAGAAAAAAAAAAAAGGTGGAGGACCTGAATAGACATTTTTTTTTCCAAAGAAGACATACAGATGGCCAATAGATACATTAAAATATGTTTGATACCACTAATCATCAGGGAAATGCAAATCAAAATCACAATGAGACACTACTTCACATCAGTCAGAATGGTTAGTATCAAAATGACAAAAAATAAGAAGTGTTGGCAGGGATGTGGAGAAAAGGGAACCCTTGTGTACTGCTAATGGAAACGTAAATTGGTACAGCCACTGTGGAAAATAGTATGGAGGCTTCCCAAAAATTAAAAATAGAAATACAATAGATTCAATAATTTCACTATTGGGTATTTACCCAAATAAAACAAAAACCCTAATTTAAAAAGATATGTAGACTCCTATGTTTATAGCAGCATTATTTACAACAACCAATATATGGAAGCAACTCAAGTGCCATTAGTAGATGAATGGATAAAGACGATGTGGTATACAATGGAATATTATCGAGAAAGAATGAGATCTTACCATTTGCAACAACATGGATAGACCTAGAGGGCATTATGCTAAGTTAAATAGGTCAGACAGAGAAAGACAAAGAGCAGATGATTTCACTTATATGGGGAATCTTAAAAACAAAACAAGAAAAATGAACAGAGAACAAAATGGTGGTTGCCAGAAGGGAGGTATGGGGGGGTGGGCAAAATAGATGAAGGGAATTAAGAGGTACAAACTTCTAGTTACAAAATAAATAAGTCATAGACCTGAAAAGTACAGCATAGGGAATATAGTTAATAAAATTGTAATAATATTGTTTGGTGACAGATGCTGACTACACTTAGCATGGTGAGCACTGAGTAATGTTTAGAACTATCAAATCAATATGTTGTACACCCAAAACTAATCTAACAATTTATGTCAGATATACTCCAATAATGAATTTTTTAAAAAAATATATGGGACTGGGAATCAGAGACTGGTGTTCCAGACCTACTTCTATGATTAATTTGCTGTAAGGTCTTTGAAAATTCTATTTCCCTTTCTGGACTTCAATTTCTTCATGCACAAAATGAGGGATCAGACTAGATGTTATGTGTTTTCCCATGTCTGTTATTCTAAAATTCCCATATCTCATATCCCTAACTATGGTGTTAGTTCCTTGAAAAGAAGGATTATGTTCCCAAAGTATTGCTCAAAGGCTGCTTACATCTGAATCATCTGGGGAATTTAATAAGATGTAGATTTTTTAGCACTACCCCAGAGCTACTAAATTATAATCTTCAGGTGTGGAGCCTGCTTCCTTGCTTGCACTCACTGAATGCTGACAACCATTGCATTTAACAAATTATTTATTCGAAATATTGGTCAATAACCCACTGTTGATTGTTGAAGCTACTTAGACAACCCAGGTGATTTAACTGAATAAAACACTAAAAGTGGATAAATGGAGAAATCTGTGGAAGATGGCAGAGTTGTAGGAGAATACTCGGTTTGCCTAGAACATAGCAAGAAAGACATACAATCATTCTGAACACTGAAGAAATTGATCTGAGGACTGACAGAACAAACTGCACAACTAGAGGGAAAGAGGCCACATCATGGAAGGTAGGAGGTGCAGAGATGTGATTTGGGGAAGAGGAGGATTGCAGGTGCTGCAGAGGGGAGGGAACCCTGAACATGGAAAGAGGCGAGAGAATGAGAGAGAGAGAGAGAGAGAGGAGCCACAAGGGGATCACACAAGGAAAACACTTACCCAAAGCCATTGACTGGGAAAACAAGAGGGGCTGATTATCATGAGTTTTTACAAATAACAGAGCCAAGGACTGGAGTTTTAGAGGTCCATGCCATGGCCCATGTGGAGCCCAGCAGGCACTGCAGTTCTCCTATGGAGAAGGAGGGCATATAGCCCAGTAGTGGATGTATGATCTGAGGATTCCCTGAGATATACTGGGAGAGATGGTTTCCCCTTCTTGGAGCACATCTGGGACAGGTGGCATTGCCTATCTGGAGACAAAAGAGCAGCAGGCATCATTATGCTACCCTGCTCCCCAGCATAGGGACAGAGACGCGTGCTGAGGGTGGCTAACCTGGATACCAGCTTTTTGCTGCACTTTATATGAAACTCCAAGCTCCTGAACTTTGGTGTGACTACCCTTCTGGGAAAAACCTGCCCCAGCCCCAGTGAGGTGAGACCCTCCCCCAAAGGATCAGCATGGGCCTACACCACACCAGGTCCCTAAAGTTTGGAGTTTTAAAACCCAGCCAGCTGACTGGGATAAAATACAGGTGCACTGTGATGCCAGGTGGGCAGATGGCCCGAATACAGACAGGGCGAAGGCAGGGATCTGAGGGACACCTGGGACACATAAGGGGCGATTGTTTGCTCTTCTGTAAGAGCTTCCTGGACAGCAGTGGGCATGAACCCCTCTCCAGGGAGGACAGAGAGGGCTAGTGCTATTTCTTTCCCCTACCCTTCAGCATGAACTAACTTCATTAAGTAAAGGGCATGGCAAGGGGTCTAATCAAAACAGATAGAAGTAATATGCCTAATCCAGAATTTAAAACAACAATCATAAGGATAAGCTGGGTTTGATAAAACCATAGAAGACACCAAGGAGTCCCTTACCACAGAAATAAAAGACCTAAAAACTAGTCAGGCTGAAATAAAAAATACTGTAACCAACATGTGAAACCAACTGGATGTAATGAGCACAAGGATGGAAAAAGCAGAGGAACAAATAAATGATATAGAAGATTAAATTATGGAAAATAATGAAGCTGAAAAGAAGAGGGAAAGAAAAATATTGGACCACAAATGTAGACTTAGGGAACTCAACGAATCCATAAAGCATAATAGCATTCATATTCATAGGAGTCCCAGAAGAAGAGAGGGAAAAGGGAGCAGAAGGTTTATTTGAGCAAATTATAGCTGAAAATCTCCCTAATCTGGGGAAGGAAACAGACATCCTATTCCAGGAGGGACAGAGAACTCCCATCAAAATTAACAAAAGCAGGCCAACACCAAGACATATTGTAGTTAAATTTGCAAAATACAGATATAAGGAAAAAATCCTAAAAGCAGCAAGACAAAAGAAGTCCCTAACCTAAGGGAAGGCAAATAAGGTTAGCAGCAGACCTCTCAACAGAAATTTGGCAGGCTAGAAGAGAGTGGCATGATATATTCAATGTGCTCAAAGGGAAAAATCTACAGTCAAGAATATTCTATCCAGCAAGGCTGTCATTCAGAATAGAAGGAGAGATAGAGTTTCTCAGACAAAATCTAAAGGAGTTTGTGACCATTAAACAGCCCTGCAAAAAATATTAAAGGGGGCTCCTTGAGTGAGAAAGACCAAAAGTGACAAAGACAAGAAAGGAACAGAGAAAATTTCCAGAAATAATGACTTAACAAGTAATACAATGGAACTAAATTCATATTTATCAATAATCATGCTGAATGTAAATGGACTAAATGCCCCAATCAAAAGACATAGTGTGTCAGAATAGATTAAAAAAAAGACCCACCTCTATGCTGCCTACAAGAGACCCATTTTACATTTAAGACACTTGCAGGTTGGGGCGCCTGGGTGGCTCAGTTGGTTAAGCGACTGCCTTCGGCTCAGGTCATGATCCTGGAGTCCCTGGATGGAGTCCCGCATCGGGCTCCCTGCTCGGCAGGGAGTCTGCTTCTCCCTCTGACCCTCCTCCCTCTCATGCTCTTTGTCTCTCATTCTCTCTCTCTCAAATAAATAAAATCTTTAAAAAAAAAAAAAAAGACACTTGCAGGTTGAAAGTGAGGGGATGGAGGGGCGCCTGGGTAGCTCAGCCGGATGGGCGACCAACTCTTGATTTCAGATCAGTTCATGATCTCAGGGTCATATGATCGAGCCCTGTACCAGGATCCCTGCTCAGCAGGGAATCTGCTGGAGATTCTCTCCCTCACTCTCTACCCCTCCCCCTGCTCATACACACACTCTCTCTAAAATAAACAAATAATTTTTTTAAAAAAAGAAGAAAGTGAAGGGATGGAGATGTATTTATCATGCTAATGGATGTCAAAAGCCAGAATAGCCATACTTATATCAGACAAACTAGATTTTAAATGAAAGATTAGAACAAGAGATGAAGAAGGGCATAACATCAAAATTAAGGGCTCTACCCAACAAGAAGATCTAACAATTATAATTATTTATGCCCCCAATTTGGGAGCACCCAAATATGTAAAATAATTAATAACAAACATAAAGGGAGTCATTGGTAATACAATAACAGTAGGGGATTCTAATACCCCACTTACAGCAATGGGCAGATCATCTAAGCAGAAGATGAACAAGGAAACAATGGCTTTGAATGACACACTGGACCAGATATAATAGATATATTTAGAACATTTCATCTTAAAGCAGAATACACATTTTTTTAGTGCACATGGAACATTCTCAAGAACAGATCACATACTGGGTCACAAATCAGCCCTCAACAAGTACAAAAAGATTGAGATCATACCATGCATATTTTCAGACCACAATACTATGAAACTTGAAGTCATCCACAAGAAAAAATCTGGAAAGACCACAAATACATGGAGGATAAAGAACATCATGCTAAAGAATGAATAGGTCAACCAGGAAATTAAAGAAGAAATTTTAAAAGTGCATGGAAACAAATGAAAATGACAACATGAGGGTTCAAAACCTCTGAGAAGGCAGCAAAAGCAGTCCTAAGAGGGAAGTATATCCAATGCAGGCCTACCTCAAGAAGCAAATATTCAACCTAAACTAACACCTAAAAGAGCTAGAAAAGAATAACAAAGAAGCCTAAAACTAGCAGAAGAAGGGAAATAATAAAGATTAGAGCAGAAATAAATGATATAGAAACAAACAAAGAAAAAAACAGGAGAACAGACCAACAAAACTAAGAGCTGGTTCCTTGAAAAAATTAATAAAATTGATAAACCCCTAGGCAGATTTATGAAAAAGAAAAGAGAAAGCACCCAAATAAATAAAATCAAAAATGTGAGAGATCACAACCAACACCACAGAAATACAATTATAAGAGAATATTGTGAAAAATTATATGCCAACAAATTGGGTATTCTGGAAGAAATGGATAAATTCCTAGAAACATACAAACCACCAAAACTGAAACAGGAAGAAATAGAACACTTTCACCAACTGATAACCACAAAGAAATTGAATCAGTAATCAAAAATCTCCCAACAAACAACAGTCCATGGCCAGATGGCTTCCTAGGGGAATTCTACCAGACATTTAAAGAAGACTTAATACCTATTCTCCTAAAATGTTCTAAAAATAGAAATGGAAAAAAACTTCCAAAACCATTCTATGAGGCCAGCATTACCTTGATTCTAAAACCAGACAAAGGCCCCACTAAAAAAGAGAATTATGGGTCAATATCCCTGATAAACATGGATGCAAAAAGTCTCAATAGTAGGAAATTGAATCCAACAGTACATTAAAAGAATCATTCACCACTATCAAGTGGGATTTATTCCTGGGTGGCAAGGGTGGTTCAATATTTACAACTCAATCAACATCATAAGCAACATTAACAAAAGTAAGGATAAGAACCATATCATCCTTTGAACAGATGTAGAAAAAGCATTTGACAAAGTAGAGCGTCCATTCTTGATTAAAAACCCTCAACAAAGTAGGGATAGAGGGAACATACCTCAACATCATAAAGGCCATATATGAAATATCCATAGCTAATATCATCCTCAATGGGGAAAAACTGAGAGCCTATTACCTACAGTCAGAAACAAGACAAGGATGTACACTCTTACCATTACTATTTAACATAGCCCTGGAAATCTTAGCCTCAGCAATCAGACAACAAAAAAGAAATAAAAGGCATCCAAATCAGAAAGGGAGAAGTCAAACTTTCACTATTTGCAGATGACATGATATTCTATGTAGAAAACCCAAAGATTCCACCAAAAAATTGCTAGAACTGATACACGAATTCAGTAAAGCTGCAAGATAAAAATCAGTGTTCAGAAATCGGTTGATTTTTATACACTGATAATGAAGCAGCAGAAAAAGAAGTCAAGTAATTGATCCCATTTATAATTATGGCACCAAAAACCATAAGATACCTAGGAACAAACCTAACCAAAGAGCTAAAAGATCTGTACTCTGAAAACTATAGAACACTTATGAAAGAAACTGAAGATGACACAAAGAAATGGAAAAACATTCCATACTCATGAATTGGAATAACACATATTATTAAAATGTCTATACTACGGGGCACCTGGGTGGCTCAGTTGGTTAAGCGACTGCCTTCGGCTCAGGTCATGATCCCAGGGTCCTGGGATCGAGTCCCACATCGGGCTCCCTGCTCTGCAGGGAGCCTGCTTCTCCCTCTCCCACTCCCCCTGCTTGTGTTCCCTCTCTCGCTGTGTCTCTCTCTGTCAAATAAATAAATAAAATCTTTAAAAAAAAAATTAGATTTCTGCAAAACTACCAGTGATTCAGAATTACATATGGGAGAACTTTGTTTAAAAAAAAAAAAAAATGTCTATACTACCCAAAGCAATCTACACATTTAATGCAATCCCTATCAAAATATCACCAGCCTTTTTCATAGAGCTAGAACAAACTATCCTTAAAAAAAATCCTAAAATTTGTATGGAACCACAAAAGTTCCCAAATAGCCAAAGCAATCTTGAAAAAGGAAAGCAAAACTGGAGGCATCATGATTCCAGATTTCAAGCTCTTACCAAAGAGCTTGAATACAAAGCTGTAGTCATCAAACAGTATGCTACTGGCACAAAAACAGACACATGGATCAATGGAACAGAACAGACAACCCAGAAACAGACCCACAACTGTATGATCTACTAATCTTTGACAAAACAGGAAATATCCAATGGAAAAACGTCTTCAACAAATGGTGTTGTGAAAACTGGACAGCCAAATGCAGAAAGAAATTGGACCACTTTTTTACACCCTACAATAAAATAAATTCAAAATGGATAAAAGACCTAAGTGTGAAATAGGAAATCATCAAAATCCTAGAGAATACAGGCAACAACCTCTTTGAACTTGGATGCAGCAACTTCTTACTAGATACATCTCCAGAGGCAAGGGAAACAAAAGCAAAAATAAACCATTGGGACTTCACCAAGATAAAAAGCTTCTGCACAGCAAAGGAAACAATCAACAAAACTGAGAGGCAACCTTTGGGATGGGAGAAGATAGTTGCAAATGATATATCTGATAAAGGGTTAGTATCCAAAATCTATGAAGAACTTATCAAACTTAACACCCCAAAAAACAAATAATCCAGTTAAGAAATGCACAGAAGACATGAATAGACATTTTTTCCAAAGAGGACATCCAGATGGGTGGTAGAAACATGAAAAGATGCTCAATATCACTCATCTTCAGTGAAATACAAACCAAAACTACCATGAAATATCACCTCACACCTGTCAGAATGGCTAAAGTTAACAACAAAGCAATCAATAGATGTTGGTAAGCATGTGGAAAAAGGGGAACCCTCTTACACTATTGGTAGGAATGCAAACTGGTGCAGCCACTCTGGAAAACAGTATGGTGGTTCCTCAAAAAGTTAAAAATAGAACTACCCTACAACCCAGCAATTGCACTACTAGGTATCTATCCAAAGGATACGAAAATACTGATTCAAAGGGACACATGCATCCCATTTTAGTGGCATTATCAACAGTAGCCCAATTATGGAAAGAGCCTACATTTGTTTATTTAAATTTAATTAATTAACATATAGTGTGTTGTTAGTTTCAGAGATAGAGTTAAGTGATTCATCAGTTGTATATAACATCCAGTGCTCATTATATCAAGAGCCCAAATTTCAATCAACTGATAAATGGATAAAGAAGCAGTATACACACACACACACACACAATACATTATTCAGACATAAAAGAATGAAATCTTGTCATTTGTGAAGATGTGGATGGAGCTAGAGTGCATTATGTAAAGTGAAATAAGTCAGTGAGAGAAAGACAAATACCATATCATTTCACTCATATGTGGAATTTAAGAAACAAAAGAGATGAACATAGGGGAAAAAAAGAGAGAGGCAAACCATAAAACAGACTCTTAACTATAGAGAACACACTGATGGTTACTGGAAGGAAGGTGTGGGGGATGGGTTAAATAGGTGATGGGGATTAAGGAGGACACTTGTGATGAGCAGTGGGTGTTCTTTGTAAGTGATGAATCACTAAATTCTATACCTGAAACTATTATTACACTGTATGGTAGAACTAACTAACTGGAATTTAAATAAAAACTTGAAAAAAAGTGGATAAAATAATGCAGCAAATGGATTTTTTCAACACACAAAGAACATCATTACAAAGGTATGAAAACAAGCAGACAAAAAGAAGCAGCTCTGCTAAGTATCAGAACTACCAGCATATACCACATAGTTGTAAGTTGTATTGGTTTTTTATTTCTAGCAAATACAAATACAGTGCCAATCCTAATATTTAGAGCCAGGGTTTCATAAGAAAAAAAAAAGAAGAAGAAGAAGAAGGTAGCGGGAGGGGAAGAATGAAGCGGGGGAAATCGGAGGGGTAGATGAACCATGAGAGACGATGGACTCTGAAAAACAAACAGGGTTCTAGAGGGGAGGGGGGTGGGAGGATGGGTTAGCCTGGTGGTGGGTATTGAGGAGGGCACATTCTGCATGGAGCACTGGGTGTTATGCACAAACAATGAATCATGGAACACTTCATCTAAAACTAATGATGTAATGTATGGGGATTAACATAAGAATTAAAAAAAAATAAAAATAAATAAATAATAAATAAATAAATAAAATAGAGCCAGGGTTTCAGTAGTCTCATCCTTCCAAAGCATGAATTGCCCTGGACTTGGAAGAAGGTAACCCCCCCCCCAAAAAAAGTTTCTAATTCCCTTATATTAAATCTAGCACTACTTTGGCTTTTTCAAGGAGGATCTCTTGAAGTCCTCTTTAATATAATTACTAAAAGGTTTGGCTATCTGATTTTCTAGGCACCAATAGGATGTAAACAAACCAGTGTAAACAGGAGAGGCTGCAACTAACAATGAGCATGGAGACACACACACACACGCACAAATACAAATATAGAATTAACATAATGAATGTTCTTTATGATGATCATAAAGTTACAAAGAGAAAGGACTATTGTGTTCAAAATTTTTATTTAAGATTATAAGAAAAGATGCAATACATTCTTAGAGAACTTTATTCTCAGAGTTAAAATTTAAAAGGCTTTAAGACTTGAAAAAATAAAGCTCATTTATTTAGAATTTCCATCTTATTTAGACCATCTATCATAGCCCAGTGAAATCAGATACATAAGAAGTTAATAAAACAGAATTAGCCTGTTTTTCCAGACTGGAGTAAAGAACAAAAAGGGCCTCATTGCCCAAGTTTCTAAGGACATATTAGTCCAGTTCTGTAGCCCTCAGCCTCGGAAATTATTTTGAAATTTCTGATAGATGGAAAGACTCAGCATGTATTAAGATAACCCTGCAAAAATAATTAGGAACAAGTCCTAATACTTTCAAGAATATGGGGTAGTAGCCAAGTGTAAAACAATAACACAAAAGCCACCACCAAAGAATAAAATATCCTGCATGATACTTAAATATTTCAAGGCTTAAGAGGATCATTGTTATTAATAATATTCTCTGAAAGAGATGGGGTTTTAAAATCAAAAGAAGTTTAATACAGCTGAGGAACACAGAGTTTGGGGACAGGAGGACTAAGAAACAAGGCTGCCAAGATGGGTAGAGGCTGGGTTACAAAAATATTGGCTACAGAGTAGAGGTTAGTTTGGGTGGGAGCAAGACTTCAGGAAGTAAGACCAACTAGAGACTTTTGTAGTAGTCCAAGTGGATGACAATATTGGATTAAACTAAGGTGGTAGCTGGAAAGTTGGGGAAAAGTAGATGAATCCAAAAGATGTGGGGGGGGGGGTAGTAATTACATACCTTGGAAAATAATTCAATCTAGAAAGCAAAGGGTAGAAAATTAGCAAAGATGATTCCCAGTTTCTGGCTTGAACAATGGGGTGCATAGAGCTGTTATTGACTAAAACAAGGAAAATGGGAGACAAGCATATCATGTTCATTGTTTTTTTGTTGTTGTTAAGAGTAGGGGAGGGAGATGGAGATGATGAAACTAATTTGGACATACTTAGTTTAAGGAGTTTATGGGTAGCCAAGTAGACATGTTCAATAGATGTTGAATATAGAGGTATGACACTCAAAAGAAGTTAGGAATGATAACTGAGATGAAAGTCATTGGTATATATAGAAGGTTATGATGTCATGGGAATAGATTAAATCACTCAGAGTCTGTATGGTAAGAACACCTAGAACAAAACAAAGAAAAACACCAACACATGAGTGAAGAAAGGAAAAGATTACCAAAAATACTACAAAAGATCTTTATATCACAAAGGCCTTTAATACAGCTGTGTAATATTGTGGAAAATTCTAAAGAGAGCACAGCCATAAAAGTATGAAGAAAATCAGATGTAGTATTTACTGCTGGTACTGTGTCCAGATCTCTTTTACTGGGCCAGGGAAACTGTCCCTCTACTACTTCAGAGTATTAACATTGGCTGAAGGAAGCCACCTTTCCTTAAAATGCCTGGGGGGTTCTGCCTTCCTCCAGTTAGCCCACAGACAATGGCTGATTAGGAAGAGGCTACAGAAGTCCAGCCCCTTGCCTGAGGTGGGCCAAATCTGTAGTGCCATTCATCCCCATGGGGTCAAATGGAGGCTACACTTCAAGTGAAATCACATCTTTGCTTTACTTTCCTCCCTTCCCCATCTTGCTTTCCTTGCTTCCTTACAAGTTTTTCTGAGAGCACTCTCTATAAATTATTTGTTTTTGAATCCTTGTCTCAGGCCCTGCTTCTAGAGAACTTAATCTAAGAAACAGGGAATTGTGATGTCTCTGAAGTAAAAGAAAGAATTGTTCTTAAACCACATATTTATATTTTATTCATGTTTATATATGTGTGTATTTTATTTCATAATAAAAAAGGAGTTAAGGAGGGAGGGGAGAATCAACAATGTTGAATGTTGCTACATGCTACTAAAAAAGTTTTTTAAAAAGTTGAGTAATAAAAGAACAGACAAGTGTTCATTTTAGTAACAGAGCCAACATTGGCTATCTCGGTTGCAGAAATTGCTTTAGAGTCATGAGGTTGGAAGTCAGACAGCAGCACTGGAAGAATGGATGAGAGGTGAGTAAGTACAGACAGTAAAGAAAACTGCTGTTTCAGGAAGTAGGACTGTGAAGAGGAGGAAAGACTTAAGGCACTATTTGGAAGGCAGATTTTCAAATTTAACATGGGAGGTTCTTGATCACATTTAAATGCTAATGGAACAGAGACAATAATAAGGGACAAGTTGGAGATCTAAGAGAGAAAAAAAAACAATTGAGTGTAAATGGATGGAGAGAACTGCTTTTAAGATGTTACAGAGGGAATTTAAACATGAACTAGGGACTTGCTCAAGAAGACCTTTGAGATCTCTTTCTACCTTGAGAGTCTGAGCTTGGATGATGTTTTTTTAAAATACAATGTAAATTCAATTAGCCCATATATACTACATCGTTAGTTTTGGGTGTAGTGTTCAATGATTGATTAGTTTCATATAACACCCGGTGCTCATCACATCACATGCCCTCCTTAATTGAATTTAAATAAAAAAAGAAATAAATTGAAATATAGCTCAAAAAATAAAATAAAATAAATAAAATAAAATGTAATATTAAAGGATCAGGAACCAGAGTACCTGAGTTCATCTAGGAAAAAAAACAAAAGTTTTGGTATAAGGCAAGAATTTATCACAGTTTTCTTTTATTCTAGGAGGTAAGGGTTCTTACCCGCCAATATCCTGCTTCACAAAATCTCCAGGTTCTTGTCGTCTTGATTCCCCTTGGCCGGTTATTACAGGAAAAATATTAATCAGGAAAAGAAGCCCAAGGCTGGTTGTGTAGAAGTGACTCATTTGTGTGATTATCATCTTCTTAGGCACCAACTTGGAGAGACCTGTGAGAGCCATGTTCAGGGAAAAGAGGAAGGAGAAGGAGTGGAAGGCAAAAAAGAAAAAGGTAAAAAAAAAAATATTTTATGCAATTCTATTAGAGCCATTTAACTTCCCTAGTGTCCAGTTACTAAATGATTAAGGTGACAATCCCCTTTCCCCAGTTCATAAATGCCACCAAAATTCATTCCCAACATACTCCTTTCTTGAATATACCAAAGCCCATCCAAGAAAGTGTAAAGAGCTCTAAATCAGTAATTCAGAATCTTAGGTTACAATTTCATCTCTTTCCCTGTCTTCTTTCAGCTTTAGTTACTCTTTCATAATCCAAGAGTTTAAAATAATCTCTCATGTCTTCATTTTATTTTCCCCCAATCCCATTTGATCTTTACTCTCACAAATGCCTTTGCCATAGTTAACTGTGTAATATTGTAGGAAATATTAGAATATTAAGACCTGAACTCTCTTTATAACATTTTTGGGATTGATTCTCATTTCTATAGTTAAGCAATATTCCAAAAGATCAAAGGTCTTGGAGTAGATGAACTGTTTCCTCTGAATCAGGTTGAGAAAATGCAAAATGATGAGACACCATCGCTCTAGAATAAGAATGTAATGTTTCCCCATAAAGAGATATTTGAGGGCAAAGTCAGCCCCATGTAGGGGCCACAACATAAGAAATCCAAGTCTATCTTCCTAGTACAGAAGACCCTAAAATGTCAGCAAATTATACTGATGATAGAATTATGTGATTTAGAGTTGCCTATGTGCAAGGCTATTTTATGAACTCTGGACTGGTGGATGTTTAGCTAAGGCATGGGATTAAGAAAACAGGATAAAGTGGCACTTTCTTGGTATCTCTGAACCTTATGGCTTCATTGAATCTGAGACATTGACCACTTGAAGGAGACCTAATTGTGACCCAACACCATACTCTTTTTAAGTCATTTCAGTGGCTTAACTTCCAGAGAGAATAAAAGGCTTTAAAATTTTTTTCCAAGGAAAGTTTATGCAAGGGAATAATATGTAATACAGATACATGCTGGAGAGCTATTATGGTTGATAAGAAGATGAAGAACAAGTCTTTTTAAATTTATCCCACCCCCCAAAAAAGTAGCCACTATGTTCTATACTCAATTCTCTTCTTGAATTTTTGGGATGAGAAAACATCTATTTTGAGTTGCTGCCTAGACATTTTACAATATGGCAACCTTGCTCATACCCAGAGTCTGGACATTTAGATAAGGACCCAAACTTAGGATACACACTACAAGTTCCTGCTTTGCTTTTCCCAGGGCATGTTTTAAAATAACCACTTAGAGTTGAGCCCACAAAAAGTTAGTGATCTCCACCCCAACCACCTGATAAATAATAGGTGACTGTAACCTACTCTCTATCTCTTGCTAGCTTGTGACCTGGGAGGGAGTGCTGTCCTTCCCCCAGCTCATTACACTTCCCTGTGGTGGGATTTGTAAGTAAATAAACCTTGTGACTTTACTTATTTTGTATGAATGTATTAAAACTGCATCTCCAATCAAAACAACCCAAGGATTTTCGCTTCCCCAAAGTGGAAGCTCAGATGATGGGGGAGCTGCCTGTTGACCTCGTGTGGGTGGCTTGTGCTTCTTCATTTATCAAGTCATAACCTGCATATTCTTAATATATCAGTTATGGGTCTCTCTCAACAGAATATTGTACAGGCAAAGAAAACTATGATACTAGAGAAGATGAACTTCTGACATGAGGAAATGTCCACATTACAGATAGAAATAGTCATAATATTAGATTGTATCATATAAAATTGCCAATATTTGACAATTTTTGTTTTACAAAAACAGCAATTTCTTTTTACAAAACCATAACTATTTTTACTTTTTTTGAGCCTAGTTGTATAATTTTTTTTATTATGTTATGTTAGTCACCATACAATACATCATTAGTTTTTGACGTAGTGATCCACGATTCATTGTTTTCATATAACACCCAGAGCTCCATGCAGTACCTATCCTCCTTAATACCCATCACTGGGCTAACCCATTCCCCCATCCCCCTCCCCTCTAAAACCCTCAGTTTGTTTCTCAGAGTCCATAGTCTCTCATGATTCATCTCTCCCTCTAATTTTCCGCCCTTCATTTTTCCTTCTTTCTCCTAATGTCCTCCATGCTATTCCTTATGTTCGACAAATAAGTGAAACCATATGATAATTGACTTTCTCTGTTTGATTTATTTCACTTAGCATAATCTCCTCCAGTCCCATCCATATCGATGTAAAAGTTGGGTATTCATCCTTTCTGATGGCTGAGGAATATTCCATTGTATATATGGACCACATCTTCTTTATCCATTCATCTGTTAAAGGGCATCTTGGCTCTTTCCACAGTTTGGCTATTGCAGACATTACTGCTATGAACATTGGGGTGCATGTGGCCCTTCTTTTCACTACATCTGTGTCTTTGGGGTAAATACCCAGGAGTGCAATTGCTGGGTCATAGGGTAGCTCTATTTTTAATTTTTTGAGGAACCTTCACACTGTTTTCCAAAGTGGCTGTACCCACTTGCATTCCCACCAACAGTGTAAGAGGGTTCCCCTTTCTCCACAACCTCTGCAACATTTGTTGTTTCTTGCCTTATCAATTTTTGCCATTCTAACTGGTGTAAGGTGGTATCTCAATGTGATTTTGATTTGAATTTCCCTAATGGTTAAATGATGATGAACATTTTTTCATGTGTCTGTTAACCATTTGTATGTCTCCTTCAGAGAAGTGTCTTTTCATATCTTCTGCCCATTTTTTGACCTGATTATTTCTTTTTTGGGTGTTGAGTTTCAAAAGTTCTTTATAGATCTTGGAAACCAGCCCTTTATCTGTAGTGTCATTTGCAAATATCTTCCATTCTTTGTTTTGTTGACTGTTTCCTTTGCTGTGCAGAAGCTTTTTATCTTGGGGCGCATGGGTGGCTCAGATGGTTAAGCATCTGCCTTCAGCTCAGGTCATGATCCCAGGGTTCTGGGATCGAGCCCCACATGGGGTTCCTGGCTCAGTGAGGAGCCTGCTTCTCCCTCTGCCTCTGCCTCTCTCCCTGCTCATGCTTTCTCTCTCTCTCTCTCTGTATCTCTGTGCCTCAAATGAATAAATAAAATCTTAAAAAAAAAAAAAAAGAAGCTCTTTATCTTGATGAAGTCCCAAAAGTTCATTTTTGCTTTTGTTTCACTAGCCTTTGGAGATGTATCTTGAAAGAAGTTGCTGTGGCCGATGTCAAAGAGGTTACTGCCTATGTCCTCCTCTAGGATTTTGATGGATTCCTGTCTCACACTGAGGTCTTTCATCCATTTTGAGTTTATCTTTGTGTATGGTGTTAGAGAATGGTCGAGTTTCATTCTTCTGCATGTGGCTGTCCAATTTTCCCAGCACCATTTATTGAAGTGACTGTCTTTTTTCCATTGCATATTTTTTCCTCCTTTGTCGAAGATCATTTGACCATAGAGTTAAGGGTCCATATCTGGGCTCTCTATTCTGTTCCATTGGTCTATATGTCTGTTTTTGTGCCAGTACCATGCTGTCTTGGTGATCACTGCTTTGTAATGTAGCTTGAAATCAGGCAATGTGATACCCCCAGCTTTGTTTTTCTTTTTCAACATTTCTTTGGCAATTCGGGGTCTTTTCTGATTCCATACAAATTTTAGGATTGTTTGTTCCAGCACTTTGAAAAATATCATTGGAATTTTGATCGGGATGGCATTGAAGGTATAGATTGCTCTGGGTAGCATAGACATTTTAACAATGTTTATTCTTCCGATCCATGAGCATGGAATATTTTCCCATTTTTTTATGTCTTCAATTTCTTTCATGAGTGTTCTGTACTTCCAATAGATCCTTTACCTCTTTAGTTAGGTTTATTCTGAGATATCCTATGGTTTTTGGTGCTATTGTAAATGGAATCGATTCTCTAATTTCTCTTTCTATAGTTGCATTATTAGTGTATAAGCAACTGATTTCTGTGCATTGATTTTGTATCCTGCCACATTACTGAATTGCTGGATGAGTTCTAGTAATTTGGGGGTGGAGTCTTTTGGGTTTTCCAAATAAAGTATCATGTCATCTGCGAAAAGAGAGAGTTTGACTTCTTTGCTAATTTGAATACCCTTTATTTCTTTTTGTTGTCTGATTGGTGTTGGTAGGACTTCTAGTACTATGTTGAACAACAGTGGCAAGAGTGGGCATCCTTGACGTGTTCCTGATCTTAAGGGAAAGGCTCTCAGCTTTTCCCCATTGAAGATGATACTCGCTGTGGGTTTTTCATAGATGGATTTTATGAACTTGAGGAATGTTCCCTTTATCCCTATACTCTGAAGAGTTTTAATCAAGAAAGGATGCTGTATTTTGTCAAATGTGTTTTCTGCATCAATTGAGAGGACCATATGGTTCTTCTCTCTCCTCTTATTAATATGTTCTATCACATTGATTGATTTGTGAAATTTGAACCACCTTTGCATCCCAGGGATAAATCCCACTTGGTCGTGGTAGATGATTCTTTTAATGTATTGTTGGATCCTATTAGCTAGGATTTTGTTGAGAATTTTGGAATCCATATTCAACAGGGATATTGGTCTGAAATTCTCCCTTTTGATGGTGTCTTTGCCTGGTTTGGGGATTAAGGTAATGCTGGCCTCATAGAATGAGTCTGGAAGCTTTCCTTCTGTTTCTATTTTTTGAAACAGCTTCAGTAGAATAGGTATTATTTCTTCTTTGAATGTTTGGTAGAATTCCCCAGGGAATCCATCAGGCCCTGGACTCTTGTTTTTTGGAAGGTTTTTGATCACTGCTTCAACCTCGTTACTGGTTATTGGCCTATTCAGGTTGTCAATTTCTTCCTGGTTCAGTCTTGGCAGTTTGTAAGTTTCCAGGAAGGCATCCATTTCATCCCGATTGCTCAGCTTATTGGCATGTAGTTGTTGATAATAATTTCTAATAATTGTTTCTATTTCCTTGGTGTTAGTCATGATCTCTCCCCTTTCATTCATAATTTTATTAATTTGGGTCCTTTCTCTTTTCTTTTGGATAAGTCTGGCCAATGCTTTATCGATCTTATTAATTCTTTCAAAGAACCAGCTTCTAGTTTCGTTGATCTGATCTACTGTGTTCCTGGTTTCTAATTCATTGATCTCTGCTCTAATCTTAATTATTTCTCTTCTAATGTGTAGCTTAGGCATCGAATAAAAAGCAATTTTTATGGTCAATATAATATATGGGCTGTGGCATTCATGATTCAGTAACTATACAAGAGTTGATGGTCATTTTACAGAAATTAACAGTTCAGAAAAGCATAGCATATAAGTAAGAAAATATGGTGCATGAGCAGATGATTCTGGGGCATGAGAATCAGCTGTGGTATGAATAGTAACCATGATATATGCTTGAACATCCAAAGTTCTTTAGTATACCCTAAATGTTGTATGATTACACGACAAATGCTAATAGTCAAATAATTGATACAAAATTGACAATTACTCTACAGGAACAAAGAGACTTGGTATAGGATATTAAGTCCAAATTGCAAAAAATAATCCATGGAATATGAGACAGAACTATGACAGATGCTCAGAAAACATAAGTATATGAGCAACAATCCTGGGTATAGGACGTCTCCTATTCTCATAGCTATGCTGCACGAGCAAAGAGACCCATAGTGTGTGTTCAACTACACTATCCTACTATATACTATGGGTTATGATTATGGTAAAAAAGCATCAATTGTTCTCACAGTAAGAATAGATGCCAATGCTACAGAAGCAAATGTTCATGATTTGGAAGGAGAAAACTATGATACATGATGCATAAAAAGACAACAATGTTATATATACTCAGACTAAGGTACATGTTCACCTAACTATGAGAAGACAGCCATCACATATAGAGGAAGTTGGACATAATATGTGTCCTCCAAATACCATAACTCTTTGTTTTTCGGGGGTTTTTTAAAAAAATTTTATGTATTTATTTGAAAGAGAGAGAGAGCAAAAGCAGGCAGAGCGGCAGGCAGAGGGAGAGCGAGAGGGAGAAGTAGGCTCCCCTCTGAGCAAAAAGCCTGATGTGGGGATCCATCCCAGAACCCTGGGATCATGACCTGAGCTGAAGGCAGATACTTAACTGACTGAGCCACCCAGGCACCCCTATAACATTTTGTTAACAAACATCATTATTATAATGCATGTGAAGACATTTATGTATAAAACGATTTGACCACACTATATGTCAGAAAACCGTAACACATGAGCCTAAGAATCACTGAACAAGACAATAGGGCCTTGGTAAACACTTCCTTAAAACATTATATATGATCAAGGGGCACCTGGTGGCTCATTCGGTTAAGTGTCTGCCTTTGGCTCAGGTCGTGATCTCAGGGTCCTGGGATCGAGGCCCACATCGGGCCCTCAGCTCAGTAGCCTGCTTCTCCCTCTCCCTCTGCCTGCCACTCCCCCTGCTTGTACTCCCTCTCTCTGTATCAAATAAATAAATAAAGTCTTAAAAGAAGACATTATACATGATCAAAAGCATGCCACAGGACTGTGGCACAACAATGTGAATAATTAACACTACTAAACTGCACTTTTAAAAGTGATTAAGATTGTTTATGTGCTTTTAACCACAGTTAAATTTTTTAATTAAAAAAATGCTACTGGAACAGGTAGCCTTAACAAGTTAAAAAATATTTACAAACAGTCCCCAATCCTGGTATATATACACGGCAATGTGGCACATTAGCAGGTATTAGCATTAAATGAACATACATTCCTGACACATGCTCAGATGACCATCAAACAACTGCAAACAAGGACTGTAGGACAGGAGACCCTTAAAATTCTTCTTCTGACAAACTTGGTGAATTTTCAAGTGACCATAGTGCATAAACTGAAAGCCTTAACACTTAAAGAGCCTTCAAACATGATAAAGTATTCATGTAGCTATAGACAATTATAGTATGCTTAGACAACCATGATGTGTGTGAAGAGATATTTGGTATATCAGTCCTTAACCATGATGTGTGCACACAAACTGTGTGTATCACAGCACCCATGATCAGGAATTAAGTGACATGGTTTAGGAGCAGACAGCCATACTAGTGGAGTAGACTGCCATGGTGCAGGAACAGAAGGCCATGGTCCAAGAGTAGGCAAACATGCTCAAAATTTTTCTGACTGGAGCAGAGAGATAAGATATAGATGCAGGTGGCCACAATGAAGAACTGATATCTCTTTAGTAATGATGATCAATAGTGAATAAATAGCTATCTATAACATATGAACAAAGAAGTATAGCACACACATCCATAATGAATAAACTGAAAATTACAGCAAAAGAACATCATATAATGACATGGATATTTAAACAACTATGCTGCATGAACAGAATGCAACACTAATTCTAGTTTTAAAGTTGATATAGAGAATCCAAGCCACATTGCAAAAGTAAACCACCATGGTATATGGTCCTATAAGTACAGCATATGGATAAACACCAATGACATATGAACTTACAACCAATAAGCATATTCAGATAACCATGGGCACTATAGCAGATACCTATGATAGGAGCTGATTGACTATGAAATAGGAGGGGATAACCCTTGTGCAGGCTCAGATAATCTTGATATTAGAATGGATTATCCATGGTACATGAACACACAATTATGACACATGCTCAAGCCACCATAATACGTGGTTGCACAGCCAAAATAACAAATGGTTACTCAACCAATTCACTCTGCTCAAGAGCTAAAGGAGAGTACAAGTAACAAACCAGAGGGAAATACCATCTATAAGCTGATGACTTGCAAATTAATATCTGTATCCCAGATATCTCCTGCAACCCACATCTGCACTTAGATGTCTGAGAAGCATCTTAAATCTGAGGCTCAGATATTCACCTCCCTACACATACAAACCTGGTCCCCCTGTAGTCTTTCCAATATCAGGTAATGGTAATTACCCTTCCATTTGCTCAGAGTAAAAACTCTGATGTCATTCTTGACTTCTCTTTTAGTCTCATACCCCACATCCAATCTGTCAGCAAGTCTCATTGGCATTGCATTTAAAAAGAAACATCCAGAATAAAACCACTGATCATCACCTCTGCTGCTATTACTTGGGCTCAGCATCTTTTGCTGAGATCCCTGTAAAAGCCTCTTAACTGGGCTTGTTGACTCTGCCCTTGCTTCCCTACAGTCTTGTCTCTATACAACAGAGTGAACTTTAAAACCATTAAGTCAGATCATGTCTCTCTTCTACTCAAAATCTTCCAATTGCTCCGCAGTTCAAAAGCCATGTTATGATCTACAAGGACCTACATGATCTAATCTCCAAATAGCTGGCTAACCTTATCCTCTACTACCCTCCTCTCTTACTCACTGCACTTCAGCCACTATGACCTCCTTGCTGCCAATTGGATATACCAGGCATGTTCCAACTCTAGGGACTTTGCAACTGCTATTGCCTCTACTGGGACTATTTTTCCATCTAATTTCCAGATAGTTTGTTCTTTCTCTCACTCCATGTTTTTCCTCAAATATCAGCTTTCTCAATGAGGCCTTCACTGACCACCCTACCTAAAATTTCAATCCTTCTTCACATCCTGGATACTTCGTATGCAGTTGCCTGCTCTATTTTTCCTCATTTGCACTTTTTTCTTTCTTTTTTTAATTAAACTTCTTTTATTTTTATTTATTTTTTAATTTAAATTCAATTAGCCAACATATAGTACATCATTGGTTTTTGATGTAGTGTTCAATGATTCATTAGTTGCGTATAACACCCAGTGCTCATCACATCACGTGCCTTCCTTAATACCCATCACCCAGTTACCTCATGCCCCGACCCACCTCCCTTTCCACAACCTTCAGTTTGATTCCCGGAGTCAAGAGTCTCTCATGGTTTGTCTCCCTCTATGATTTCTTCCCAGTTTTCCCTCCCTTCCCCCATGATCCTCTGCGCTATTTCTTATATATTCCACATATTAGTGAAACCATATGATAATTGTCTTTCTCTGATTGACTTATTTCACTTAGCATTATACCCTCCAGTTCCATCCATGTCATTGTGAATGGTAAGTATTCATCCTTTCTGATGGCTGAGTAATATCTCATTTGCACTTCTAATATATATTTCATGGGTTTTTTTGCTATTGTTTGTTATTCTAGCACAATATAAGCTCAATGGGGACAAGGAATTTTCCTTGTCTTATTCATGGATATATGATATGCCCAATGCACAGAATGCCTGATAAATAATGCATACTTAATAAATAGTTAATGAATGAATGTTACTTTGAAAAAGTCACATCCATAAATGAGGTAAGAGAGTATAAAGATCACCTTCATACTACCAGATCAAGAGACTACTCAGCACTACCAAATACTAGTCATGTTAGGCCTTAAAGACTTCCTTCTTCAATGTAAAATGGGAATAGTAATATTCATAAAAATTCTAGATTAAATAATATACATAAAATGCCTATCTAAAGACCTGCCACCAGGATGTCTGCTGTTAGATCCTGTCCAAATACAAATTCATTTTATCACAAACTTTTGAGCATCTACTATGTACAAGACACTGATACAGCACATTCTCCAATTAGGATTCCTAAAACTTCTTTACCTCAGTGCCTAGAAACTACCAGATACTGACACTCTGCCCACCAACTCCCCACTTGGATACTATAAGGCACTATCTGCCAGAACATTACCTGAACTGAGGCATCCCAAATGATGCTACTGAGATACTATAAAGCCAACTCTGACATTTCTTTGCCTCAGTTTGTCACAAGAGTTTCTTTTGAGGCCATCTAATTCCACTTAGCCTCAAAGCACTGCTGTTATTAAAAGCTTTGAAGCCAGAAACATCTTAGTGCCAATTCCTGATATACCACACCCAGAAATCTGAGATTGGGTGAATGATTTGACTCAACATTCTCATCTATAAAATGTTGATAATGATAATACTGCCGTATAGGAGTGTTATGAGAATTAAATGGCATAATTCATGGGCAGAACTAAGCATTATGTTTGACATATAGTAATCCTTGGTCACTGTAAACTACAGGTCAATTCCTTGACCTCTTGCCCCCCAGTGAGCCTCAGCTTCACCGTAATCCAGCCACTCATTCTCATGGTCATACCCTAAATCTTGTCATTACAAATCCATGATCTCAAGTAAATATCTGACCACATCTTTTCAACCCTTGTCACCTAGTACCTTTATACTGTCAATTCTTCTACCCTCCTAATCTGTAATCCCTTGATCCTACCACCTTTAAATTGCCCATTATCACCTACGTGTCCTTACTTCCTTTCTTGTGCTACTTGGATTACATACAGAGTCCATAATTAATATCATTAAAATCATTCTCTGATATGTGTCTTCAACACGCTTGTATCTCTCTTACTCTACTGTAACTGCCTGGAAAGACATAAAACAGCACTAACCACAACCTCCTCCTCTGAAAGTCATTGAACTCCACGTTATCACCCTAGTTATACTACACCTCTGACCATTTATATTCTATCTCCTTTGTGGGCTTCCCCTTTAGAGGGATACCTCTAAAATTTTCCCTGGCTTGGGATTAATACAATTCAAAATATATTTCCTATCAGATACAAAATATATTTCCTATCAGATACATATAATCTCTATGAAAAAAAAAAAAGCTTAAAACATCTATGGAGAACAGAACATTATGAATAGTAAAGTAGGAGACTTGAAAAAGAACCAAATATGACTTCTGGAAATAAAAAGATTTGAAAAGTAAAGTGTACATCTTAATAGGACACACACTACATATAAATAGAAACAGATTGCATATCTTCTACATTAGAAAAGGGCAAAAAATAAAATGACTTAAGAACTGTCAATCCACCTCAGCCGAAGCAACTTCTTCTTAGAAACATCACCAAAGGCAAGGGAAATGAGGGCAAAAATGAACTATTGGGACTTCATCCAGATAAAAAGCTTTTGCAAAGCAAAGGAAACAGTCAACAAAACCAAAAGACAACCGACAGAATGGGAGAAGATATTTGCAAATGACATATCAGATAAAGGGCTAGTATCCAAAATCTATAAAGAACTCATCAAACTCAACACCCAAAGAACAAAGAATCCAATCAAGAAATGGGCAGAAGACATGAACAGACATTTTTCCAAAGAAGACATCCAAATGGCCAACAGACACATGAAAAAGTGCTCAATATCGCTTGGCATCAGGGAAATCCAAATCAAAACCTCAATGAGATACCACCTCATACCAGTCAGAATGGCTAAAATTAACAAGTCAGGAAATGACAGATATTGGTGGGGATGCGGAGAAAGGGGAACCCTCCTACACTGTTGGTGGGAATGCAAGCTTGTGCAGCCACTCTGGAAAACAGTATGGAGGTTCCTCAAAATGTTGAAAATAGAGCTACCATATGATCCAGCAATTGCACTAGGGGTATTTACCCCAAAGATACAAAAGTAGGGATCCGAAAGGGTACGTGCACCCCGATGTTTATAGCAACAATGTCAACAATAGCCAAATTGTGGAAAGAACCAAGATGTCCATCAACAGATGAATGGATAAAGAAGATGTAGTATATATATACAATGGAATATTATGCAGCCATCAAAAGGAATGAGATCTTGCCATTTGCAACAACGTGGATGGAACTGGAGGGTATTATGTTGAGCGAAATAAGTCAAACAGAGAAAGACATGTATCATATGACCTCACTGATATGAGGAATTCTTAATCTCAGGAAAAACAAACTGAGGGTTGCTGGAGTGGGGGGTGGGGTGGGAGGGATGGGGTGACTGGGTGATAGACACTGGGGAGGGTATGTGCTCTGGTAAGCACTGTGAATTGTGCAAGACTATTGAATCTCAGATCTGTACCTCTGAAACAAATAATGCAATATATGTTAAGAAAAAAAAAAAAGAAGAAGGTAACAGGAGGAGAAGAATGAAGGGGGGGGAATCGGAGGGGTAGACGAACCATGAGAGATGATGGACTCTGAAAAACAAACTGAGGGTTCTAGAGGGGAGGGGGTTGGGAGGATGGCTTAGACTCATGATAGGTATTGAGGAGGGCACGTTCTGCATGGAGCACTGGGTGTTATGCACAAACAATGAATCATGGAACATTACATCTAAAACAAATGATGTAATGTATGGGGATTAACATAAGAATAAAAAAATTAAAAAATTAAAAAAATTAAAAAATAAAAAAAAAGAACTGTCAATCCAAATAAGAAATAAAAGAAAAAAACATAAAATAAGCATGCTAAATAGGAAATATTAAAAGATGATAGTTTCTAACTCAGATATATTAGCAATTTTAGTCTCTAAAGGCCCCATTTGAAATAAAAAGATCATCAGACTAGATTAAAATACTATAACTAAATTAGCTGCATGTTGTTTATAAAAGTCATATCTAAAACACAAAGGAATAGAGAAGTTGAAAGTAAAAGCAAAAAGTAATGTTATGCAAATATTAACCAAAACATTATTTTTAACATTCAGGAAGTAAAGACTTTAATTCAAAGGTTTTACTAAAGATAAAGAGGAAAACTCCATATGGTAAAAGGTTCAATTTAACAAGAAGTATAATAAAATTCTATACCTCTAATAACACAGCTTTAAAATATGTAAAGCAAAAATGGACAGAACTACAAAGAAACATAGACATATCTATGATCATAATGGGGTACTTTAACACACTTCTTTTAGAAATTGATAGATTAGACAGATTTTAAAAATCAGGACAGATAAAAAAGATTTTAACAAGATGAATAACAAATCTGACCTGTTGGAAATATATAGAATACTGTATCCACTGATGGCAAAAATACATATTATTTTTAATCTCACTAGATATATATACAAAAATGTATGAGACTAGAAAGTGAATTACAACAAATTTCAAATGATTAAAATAATACACACAGGATATGGATATATATGAAACTTATGGACAAATAAAATCAAAATACAAATGAGAACATCATAAGTGTACAATAACAAAATCACTATTAAAACTTATGGCATGCAGCTAACAGTATTTAAAGAAAAACATGTGGCCTTATATACATATATCAAAAAGAAAAAACTTAATGGGTAAAGAAGAAGATAAAAATAAGCTCATAGAGTAAAGATACTAATTAAGATAGGAGCATCAATTTTTGAAATAGAAAATAATTTATAAAAGAGATAATTAAGAGATCCAAAAGTTGATTCATTGAAATAACTAACAAACAGATCAAGAGTGTAGTTCAACAACTTTGTAACAACTTGTTTGAAGATTTAGAAGAAATGAACAAATTCCTAGAAAAATATAACACACTAAAAGAAAATCAAGAAGAAATTAGAGAAAAATGAATAATCCTGTAAGCATTAAATAAATGGAAATAGTAGTAAAAAATGTGTCCACAAAGAAAACTCAGGGCCAGATGATTTAACCAGTAAGTTTTGCTGAACATTCAAGGGAGAAATAATGTAAATTATGTTAATTTACCCATAAATAATAAAAGATGCAATATCCCTAAATCTGTGTTATTAGATTAGCATAACCTTAATACCAAACCCTGACAATGACAGCATAAGAAAAGAAAATTACTGGCAAAAATCCAGAAGAAATTTAGTAAATTATATCAATACCTAAAATGAATAATACATCATGTCCAAATTGGGTTTATCCTAGGTATTCAAAATTAGTTGAATATTAGAATACAATTAATATAATTCATCTACATCAATAAATTTTTTAAAAGTTATGACTATCAATATAAGACTAGAAGGGAATTTCTTTGATTTATTGAAGGGTATCTACAAAACAACCTATAGAAAACAACATACCAAAAAGAGAAATTATAAAAACCATCACTTTGAGATCAGGAAGACGATGCAACTCCTGTTCTACCTTCTATCAAAAGTCCTAGATAGTGGAACAAAATAAGAACAATAAAAGAGATAAAGTTTGGAAAAGAAGAAACAAAATTCATTACCTGGATATGATATGACTGTGAATACAGAAAATCTTAGATAATCAACAAATAAATTATTGGAATTTGTAAGAGACTTTTCTAAAATAGCTGGATACAAAATTAATATCCAGAAGTCAATTAAATTCTAAATATAAATAATTATATACTTAATTTTTTTAATTACATATACATAATAACATAAAGTTAAGAGGTACCATATTATCCAGTAATTCCATTACTGGGTATTTGACCAAAGAAAACAGAAACACTATTTTGAAAAGATATATGAACCCGATGTTTATTGAAGCATTATTTACAATAGCCAAGATATGGAAGCAACCCAAGTGTCCATCCATAGATGAATGGGTAAAGAAGATGTAGTGTATATTTCAATGGAATATTAGTCAGCCATAAAAAAAGAATATGATCTTGCTATTTGCAACAATATGGATTGATCTACAGGGTATAATGCTAAGTGAAATAAGTCAGACAAAGAAAAACAAATACCATTTCACTCAAATGTGAAATTTAAGAAACAAAACAAAGAAAAAAAAAGAGACAAACAACAAAAACTAAACTCAACTACAGAGAATAAACTGGTGGTTGCCAGCAAGGAGGTAGTTGGAGGTGATGGATGAAATAGATAAAGGAGATTAAAAGCACATTTATCATGATGAGTATTGAGTAATATATATAATTGTTGAAACATTAGATTGTATATCTGAAACTAATATACCACTGGATGCCAATTATATTTCAATTAAAAAAAAAAAAAGAATTGCGTAGGCCTAGAAATAAATCTAACAAATGATGTACACTGCCACTCTAAGATGAAACTATGGAATGCTAAAGAGATGATGAAGACCTAAATAAGTGCAGAAATACAACTTTAAACACAATATTGTCAAGTTGTCAATACAGCTCAATTTATTTTTTGATTGATTGGTCAGGCTTCACAAGCTGATTCTAAAATTTTGCATGGAAATGCAAAGGGCCAAGAATATCTTTTTGAAATCCTGAAGAAGAATAAGGTAACAGGACTTGCTCTATTAATATCAAGACTGATTTTAAAAGTTCTATAATGGGGGGGCAGAGCAAGATGGCAGAGGAGTAGGAGACCTGGATTTCGTCTGGTCTCAGGAATTCAGCTGGATAGGGATCAAACCATTCTGAACACCTACAAGCTCAAGAGGAGATCAAAGAAAAGAAGAGCAACAACTCTCTGAACAGAAAAGCGACCACTTCCTGGAAGGTAGGACGTGCAGAGAAGTGAATCAGAGGCGATATTCGGGGGGATAGATGGCGGGGGAGGGGCCTCCATCAGCCGCCTCTGGCAAGTGATAGAGCCGTGGAGCACAAAATCAGAACTTTTAAAAGTCTGCTCCACTGAGGGACGTCACTCTGGTGGCTAAGCGGGGGGTGGAACCCTCCGGGACGGTGTGGTCTCAGGACCCTCGGGGTCACAGAAAGACCGGGGGTGCCTGAGGGCGGCAGAGCTCCCAGGTATCAGAGCGGGGAAGCCGGCTGCAGAGACGGAGCCGAGAGGCGGGCTCTCAGCTCGGGGTGGCCATAAACCGGGATCCGCGGCACAGTCGGGCCACTGCTCCTCCAGCAGGGACCCAACAAGCGGCAGATCTGGGGAGACTCACCTTCCTCCCCGGGGAGGAGCCGCGCGGGAGCGCACTGCAGGGATCTGCTGGGTTTGGAGACTCCACCCAGGGTCGGGTGCCAGAGACAGAAACATGCAGTCACAGGCCGGGTGAGCACGGAGATCGGCTGGAGACCGGGGAGACGGGAGTGACTGACGGCTTTTCTCTGGGGGCTCACTGAGGAGCGGGCCCCGAGTTCTCGGCTCCTCGGGGGCGGAGATTGGGAGGCCACCATTTTCGCTCTCCGCCTCCAAAGCTGTACGGAAAGCTCGCAGGGAACAAAAGCCGCGGAGAGCAAACCCGAGCAGATTACTTAGCCGGGAGGGGGCAAGGGCGGGGCAATTCCGCCTCCGGCAGAGACATTTGGGAACCACGGCAACAGGCCCCTCCCCAAAAGATCAGCAGGAACAGCCGGCCAAGACCAAGTTTACTGATCAATGAGAACGGCAGAACTCCAGCGCTAGGGGAATAATGCACATAGAATTCATGGCTTTTTTACCATGATTCTTTAGTCTTTCAAAGTTAATTTTTTTTAACTGTCTTTTTTTTTTTAATTTTTCTTTTTCCCTTTTTCAACCAACATCTTATCAATCCCTTTTTTAAAAAACATTTTTAATTTTCATTTTTAGAGTCATATTCTATCCCTTCATACTAGTTACCCGTATTTTTGGCATATATATATAAGTTGTTCTCTCTTTAAAATTTTGGAATAGTTTCTTCTAACAGATCAAAATATACTCTAAATCCCTAATGCATGGTTTTTTTCTACTCCCCTGCCTGATAACATTCTCTCCCTTTTTTTTTTAAATCCTCTTCTTTCTTTTTTCAAAAAACTTCTTATCAATTCCTTTTATAAAACTTTTTATAATTTCCATCTTTACAGTCATATTCCATCCCTTCATCATATCAACCCTTAGTTTTGTACATATATAAGTTTTTCTTTCTTTAAAATTTTGGGAGGCACTTTCTTCTAACAGACCAAACTACACCCAAAATCTAGTCTGTGGCACTGATCTATGCACCACCCTGATCATATATGATCATATTCTGTTTTTTTTTGTTGTTCTGTTCTGTTTTTGTTTGTCTTTATCTTTATCTTTTTCTTTTTCCTCTCTTTCCCTTTCTTTTCCCACTGTTTCAGGTCCTTTCTGATTTGTTTAGAGTATATTTTCTGGGGACGTTGTTACCCTGTTAGCATTTTGTTCTCTCATTAATCTATTCTCTGAACAGAATGACAAGATGGAAAAGATGACGTCAACAAAAAGAACAAGAGATAGTACCGACTGCCAGGGACCTACTCAATATGGACATTAGTAGGATGTCGGATCTAGAGTTCAGAATCATCACTTTAAAGATACTAGCTGGGCTTGAAAAAAGCATGGAAGTTATTAGAGAAACCCTTTCTGGAGAAGTAAAAGAACTAAAATCTAACCAAGCCGAAATCAAAAAGGCTATTAATGAGGTGCAATCAAATATGGGGGTGCTAACTGCTAGGATAAATGAGGCAGAAGAGAGAATCAGTGATATAGAAGACGAAATGGTGGAAAATAAGGAAGATGAGAAAAAGAGAGATAATCAACTACTGGATCACGAGGGCAGAATTCGAGAGATAAGTGATACCATAAGACGAAACAACATTAGAATAATTGGGATCCCAGGAGAACAAGAAAGAGAGAGAAGGGCAGAAGGTATACTGGAGCAAATTATAGCAGAGAACTTCCCAAATCTGGGGAAAGAAACAGGCATCAATATCCAGGAGGCACAGAGAACCCCCCTCAAAATCAATAAAAATCAGTCAACACCTCAACATCTAATAGTAAAATGTACAAGTCTCAGAGACAAAGAGAAAATCCTGAAAGCAGCTCTGGAGAACAGATCTGTAACCTAAAGGTAGAAACATTAAACTGGAAACAGATGTATCCACAGAGACCTGGCAGCCCAGAAAGGACTGGCATGATATATTCAGAGCACTAAATGAGAAAAATATGCAGCCAAGAATACTAGATCCAGCTAGGCTGTCATTGAAAATAGAAGGAGAGATAAAAAGCTTCCAGGAAAAACAAAAACTAAAGGAATTTGCAAACGCAAAACCAGTCCTACAAAAAATATTGAAAGGGATCCTCTAAGCAAAGAGAGACCCTAAAAGCAACATAGACCAGAAGGGAACACAGACAATATAGAGTAACAGTAACCTTACAGGCAGTACAATGGCACTAAATTCCTATCTTTCAATAGTTACCCTGAATGTAAATGGGCTCAATGCCCCAATCAAAAGACACAGGCTATCAGATTGGATAAAAAAACAAGACCCATCAATAAGCTCTCTACAAGAGACTCATTTTAGAACCAAAGACGCCCCAGATTGAAATGAGGGGATGGAAGACCATTTACCATGCTAATGGACACCAAAAGAAAGCTGGGGTGGCAATCCTTATATCAGACAAATTAGATTTTAAACCAAAGACTGTAATAAGAGATGAGGAAGGACACTATATCCTACTTAAAGGGTCTATCCAACAAGAAGATCTAACAATTGTAAATATCTATGCCCCTGACATGGGAGCAACCAATTACATAAGACAATTAATAACAAAAGCAAAGATACACATCGACAACAATACAATAATAGTGGGGGACTTTAACACCCCCATCACTGAAATGGACAGATCGTCTAAGCAAAAGATCAACAAGGAAATAAAGACTTTAAATGAAACACTGGACAAAATGGAATTCACAGACATATTCAGAACATTCCATCCCAAAGCAACGGAATACACATTCTTCTCTAGTGCCCATGGAACATTCTCCAGAATCGATCACATCCTAGGTCATAAATCAGGTCTCAACTGGTACCAAAAGACTGGGATCATTCCCTGCCTATTTTCAGACCACAATGCTTTGAAACTAGAACTCAATCACAAGAGGAAAGTTGGAAAGAACTCAAATACATGGAGGCTAAAGAGCATCCTACTAAAGAATGAATGGGTCAACCAGGAAATTAAAGAAGAATTTTAAAAATTCATGGAAACCAATGAAAATGAAAACACAACTATTCAAAATCTTTGGGATGCAGCAAAGGTAGTCCTAAGAGGAAAGTATATAGCAATACAAGCCTTTCTCAAGAAACAAGAAAGGTCTCAAGTACACAACCTAACCTTACACCTAAAGGAGCTGGAGAAAGAACAGCAAATAAAGACTAAACCCAGCAGAGAAGAGAAATAGTAAAGATCAGAGCAGAAATCAATGAAATAGAAACTAAAAGAGCAGTAGAACAGATCAACGAAACTAGGAGCTGGTTCTTTGAAAGAATTAACAAGATTGATAAACCCCTGGCCAGACTTATCAAAAAGAAAAGAGAAAGGACCTAAATCAACAAAATCATGAAGGAAAGAGGAGAGATCACAACCAACACCAAAGAAATACAAACAATTATAAGAACATATTATGAGCAACTCTATGCCAGCAAATTCGATAACCTGGAAGAAATGGAGGCATTCCTAGAGATGTATCAACTACCAAAACTGAACCAGGAAGAAATAGAAAACCTGAACAGACCTATAACCACTAAGGAAATTGAAGCAGTCATCAAAAATCTCCCAAAAAACAAAAGCCCAGGGCCAGATGGCTTCCCAGGGGAATTCTACCAAACCTTTCAAGAAGAATTAATACCTATTCTTCTGAAACTGTTCCAAAAAATAGAAATGGAAGGAAAACTTCCAAACGCATTTTATGAGGCCAGCATTACCTTGATCCCAAAACCAGACAAAGACCCCATCAAAAAGGAGAATTACAGACCAATATCCCAGATGAATATAGATGCAAAAATTCTCACCAAAATACTAGCCAATAGGATCCAACAGTACATTAAAAGGATTATTCACCACGACCAAGTGGGATTTATCCCTGGGCTGCAAGGTTGGTTCAACATCCGCAAATCAATCAACGTGATACAATACATTAACAAAAGAAAGAACAAGAATCATATGATCCTCTCAATAGATGCAGAAAAAGCATTTGACAAAGTATAGCATCCTTTCTTGAACAAAACGCTTCAGAGTATAGGCAGAGAGGGTACATACCTCAATATCATAAAAGCCATCTATGAAAAACCTACAGGGAATATCATTCTCAATGGGGAAAAACTGAGAGCTTTCTCCCTAAGGTCAGGAACGTGGCAGAGATGTCCACTATCACCACTGCTATTCAACACAGTACTAGAAGTCCTAGCCACAGCAGTCAGACAACAAATAGAAATCAAAGGCATCCAAATCGGCAAATAAGAAGTCAAACTCTCACTCTTTGCAGATGATATGATACTTTATGTGGAAAACCCAAAAGACTCCACCCCAAAACTGCTAAAACTCATACAGGAATTCAGTCAAGTGGCAGGATATAAAATCAATGCACAGAAGTCAGTGGCATTCCTATACACCAACAACAAGACAGAAGAAAGAGAAATTAAGGAGTCGATCCCATTTACAATTGCACCCAAAAGCATAAGATACCTAGGAAAAAATCTAACCAAAGAGGCAAAGGATCTGTACTCAGAAAACTATAAAATACTCATGAAAGAAATTGAGGAAGACACAAAGAAATGGAAAAACGTTCCATGCTCATGGATTGGAAGAACAAATATTGTGAAGACGTCAATGCTACCTAGAGCAATCTACACATTCAATGCAATCCCCATAAAAATACCATCCACTTTTTTCAAAGAAATGGAACAAATAATCCTAAAATTTGTATGGAACCAGAAAAGACCCCGAATAGCCAGAGGAATGTTGAAAAAGAAAAGCAAAGCTGGCGGCATCACAATTCCGGACTTCCAGCTCTATTACAAAGCTGTAATCATCAAGACAGTATGGTACTGGCACAAAAACAGACACATAGATCAAAGGAACAGAATAGAGAGCCCAGAAATGGACCCTCAACTTTATGGTCAACTCATCTTTGACAAAGCAGGAAAGACTGTCCAATGGAAAAAAGACAGTCTTTTCAACAAATGGTGTTGGGAAAACTGGACAGCCACATGCAGAAGAGTGAAACTGGACCATTTCCTTACACCACACACAAAAATAGACTCCAAATGGTTGAAAGACCTCAATGTGAGACAGGAGCCCATCAAAATCCTAAAGGAGAACACAGGCAGCAACCTCTTCGACCTCAGCCTCACCAACTTCTTCCTAGAAACATCGCCAAAGGCAAGGGAAGCAAGGGCAAAAATGAACTATTGGGACTTCATCAAGATAAAAAGCTTTTGCAAAGCAAAGGAAACACTCAACAAATCCAAAAGACAACAGAATGGGAGAACATATTTGCAAATGACATATCAGATAAAGGGCTAGTATCCAAAATCTATAAAGAACTTATCAAACTCAACACCCAAAGAACAAAGAATCCAATCAAGAAATGGGCAGAAGACATGAACAGACATTTTTCCAAAGAAGACATCCAAATGGCCAACAGACACATGAAAAAGTGCTCAACATTGCTTGGCATCAGGGAAATCGAAATCAAAACCTCAATGAGATACCACCTCACACCAGTCAGAATGGCTAAAATTAACAAGTCAGGAAATGACAGATGTTGGTGGGGATGTGGAGAAAGGGGAACTCTCCTGCACTGTTGGTGGGAATGCAAGCTGGTGCAGCCACTCTGGAAAACAGTATGGAGGTTCCTCAAAAGTTGAAAATAGAGCTACCATACAATCCAGCAATTGCACTACTGGGTATTTACCCCAAAGATACAAAAGTAGGGATCTGAAAGGGTACGTGCACCCTGATGTTTATAGCAGCAATGTCCACAGTAGCCAAACTATGGAAAGAGCCCAGATGTCCATCAACAGATGAATGGATAAAGAAGATGTAGTATATATATACAATGGAATATTATGCAGCCATCAAAAGGAATGAGATCTTGCCATTTGCAACAACGTGGATGGAACTGGAGGGTATTATGCTGAGCGAAATAAGTCAAACAGAGAAAGATATGTATCATATGACCTCACTGATATGAGGAATTCTTAATCGCAGGAAACAAACTGAGGGTTGCTGGAGTGGGGGGTGGGGTGGGAGGGATGGAGTGACTGGGTGATAGACACTGGGGAGAGTATGTGCTCTGGTAAGCGCTATGAATTGTGCAAGACTGTTGAATCTCAGATCTGTAGCTCTGAAACAAATAAAGCAATATATGTTAAGAAAAAAAAAAGTAGAGGATAGCAGGAGGGGAAGAATGAAGCAGGGGAAATCGGAGGGGTAGACGAACCATGATAGACAATGGACTCTGAGAAACAGACTGAGGGTTCTAGAGGGGAGGGGGTGGGAGGATGGGTTAGCCTGGTGATGGGTATTAAAGAGGGCACATTCTGCATGGACTACTGGGTGTTATGCACAAACAATGAATCATGGAACACCACATCTAAAACTAATGATGTAATATATGGGGATTAACATAAGAATAAAAAAATTTTTTAAAAAAGAGAATCATTAATATTCATCTCCACACTGAAATTATTAAATGTGCAACCTGACAAGGTGCTTAACTTTCATGAGTTTAGGGTTTGTTCGTTTTTTTTTCATATGAAAAGTCATTGTTAATACCTACTTCATGGAATAGTTATATGAATGAAAAGATAAAACTTATATAAAGTGATAAAGAAATAGTTTATAAAAGACATTTAATAAATATTTGCATAATAAAATTATTTCAATAAAATGAATTCCTTAAAAAAATTTATAATGGGGCAGAAGGGTATTCGTGTCAGGAGAGACAAAGAGTAAAGTGAATTCAGAAGAAAATCTAGGCATTTATGGACATTTGATTTATGACTGAGGTAGCACTGAAGAATTGTCTGGTAAATACAGGATTTTCAATACATGGCGCTAAGACAATTGGTTATTTTCATACCTCATACAACAATTAAATTGGAACCTTACCAAGGGCATAAAAAATTTATTACAGGTGGGTTGAAGATTTAAAAATGAAAGTCAAAACTATAAGACTACATAATAGAAGTGAACTTCACAAATTTGGAGTAAGAAAGTTTTTTGTTTTTTGTTTTTTGTTTTTAGGGGAAAGTGCGAACACAGTCCCACACTACCACAAATTGTGCAGTCGAGTTTCCCACATTTGGGGAAATCGCAGGGGTCAGCACATCCGGAGTGCAATGGATAAGCCTCGCCCTGGGAAAACCACCTTCATGATCATGGTATCTCCCCTGCCAGGTAAGTATTGAAAGTATTTCTTAAACATACACAAAGTGCTAATTATGAAGGAAGCAACTAATAAAACAGTATATTAAAATTCAGAACACTGTTCATCAAAAGATTCAAGAAAAAGAGTAAAGAACAACCATAGAATGGTATATCTTGTCACACAATATACATATATTTGTTAAAGAAACTTTATCTAAGATATGTGAAGAATTCCTATAACACCAAAAGAAAAAGAAAATCCAACAACAAAAATGTACAAAAGACTTGAAGAGGTACTTCACAAAAGAGGAACAACAAATTATTGTTAACCTTAAGAAAAAGTGTTTTTATTAGTAATCATGGAAATGATAACTAGAGCCATAATAAATTCTCATTACACCTTCATTGACAAAAATTTTAAAGTCTCATAAATATCAAATTTGATATGAAACAAAAGGAATTCTCTACATTCTTGGTGGGGGTCTAAAATGGCACAAACTCCTTACAGAAAAGTTTGGCATTAGATTGTAAAGTTAATAACACACATACCCATGGTCCCCATTTCTACTGCTAGACATATAGAATGGAGAGTTATGTACTCATCTCAGAGCATATTCCAGAGAGACAGAGAATGCAGGAAGACCCCTCCAGGAACAAAGGACCTGGAAGGTACCATTTCCCTCCCCACCCCAGCATAAACACATGGCCACATACAGGAACCAGCCCAACACCTACACTCCCTACCTACCTGCTTACACCAAGCCCTGCCCCCCTATGATTCAGCAGATCCATCCTTCCCAGTCACACTTGCCTCAGTCCCATTGCTGCAGGTCCCCTCCCTCAGAAGACTGGTACAAATCCTGCCAACACTACATCTCCTGACATGCACATTTTACAGAGCTTCAATTCCAGCAATGATGGCAGGTCTCATTTCACAAGCAGACCAGCACACTCCTTGTTAACATGTGCCTCCCTGTGGCTGGGACCAAACACTGTCCACAACAGGCAAAGAGAACTGTGATGACTAAAGAAGGTGCACCAGGACCCAAGAGCAGGGTAAGGGCAGCACATATAGGAGACACTCCCTGAAGTGCCAAGTAATGGGTAACAGAAGGGCATGAGAGGACCTCTTCTTCTTAAGAGTAATTGAGTAACTCCATCAAGAATAAGAAGACAAAGCTGACTTTCCTAACACAGAGGAACAGACAGAGAGAGTTAGATAAAATTAGGAAACAGAGGAATACATCCTAAATGAAAGCAGAGGACAAAACCACAGGAAGAGACCTAAGCAAAATGGACTTAAGTAATATGCTGGACGAGAATTTAAAGTAATGATCATAAAGATACCACTGGACTTGAGATAAGTGTAGAGGACATCAGTGAGACCAATAACAAAGAGATAAAAAAGAACCAATCAGAGGTGAAGAATACAATAAATTAAATTTAAAATATACCTGATGGAATAAACGGCAGGATAAATGAAGCAGAAGAACAAATCAGTGAACTGGAAGTCAGAGTACAGGAAAGCAATCAACTTGGGTAAGTGAGAGAAAAAAAAAATTATGCAAGTTGAGAATAGAATTAGGGAATTGAGTAACTCCATCAAGTGTAATAACATTCACATTATAGGGATACCAGGAGAGAGAGAAAAAAGAGACAGAAATTTTATTTGAAGAAATAATAGCTGAAAATTTCCCAAATCTGGGGAAGGAAACGGATATCCAGATCCAGGAGGCACAGAGATCCCCCAACAAATTGAACCCAAGGAGATCCACATCAAGACACACAGCAGTTAAAACAGAAAAAAAAAAATAGTCATAAATAAAAAATTCTAAAAGGATCAAGAGGGGCACCTGGGTGGCTCAGTCAGATAAGCATCTGCCTTCAGCTCAGGTCATGATCCCAGGGTCCTGGGATTGAGCCCCACATTGGGTTCCCTGTTCAATGGGAAGCCTGCTTCTCCCTCTCTCTCTCTACAGCTCCCCCTGCTTGTTCTCTCTCTCTCTCAAATAAATAAAATCTTTAAAAAAAAAAATCATCAGGAGAAAAGAAGACAGTTATATACAAGAGAAACCCCATAAGTCTATGAGCGGACTTTTCAGCAGAAACGTTGCAGGCCAGAAGGCAGTACATGATATATTCAAAGCACTATAAGGGAAAAATGTGCAGCCAAGAATACTCTATCCAGCAAGGCTATCAGAATAGGAGAGATAAAGAGTTTCTCAAACAAAAACTAAAGGAATTCAGGACCACTAAACCAGCCCTGCAAAGAATATGAAAGGGGACACTTTGAGTAGAAAGAAAAGACCATAAATGAGAGTATGAAAAGTAGGAAACACAAAAGTCGTACAAATAAGGGGAAAAAATATGGCAGAGGAGTAGGGGACCCTATTAAAACTGGTCCCCTGAATTGAGCTGGATATCTATCAGACCACTCTGAACACCCACAAAATCAGCCTGAGATGTAAGAAGATCTGGATCTCTACAAACAGAATATCACAGGTGATTGGTTTCGAGGTATGAAGCAGGGAGCCATGATTCTGCGGGCAGATATAGGAAGATAAACTGAAGGGGGAGGGAGCCGTGTGGATCCTGCACCACCAGAGTGCAAAAGCCTCCCATGCTGGGGACAGGGCACAGACTCACAGACCTGTAGTGACAGGGAATGGAATTTAGGGCAGCCCCCCAGACTGAAACCTGGAGCAATGGGGCCGTGCATGCGAACTGGGGGCAGCTGGTGGTTTTAGAAGGACAAAGGGCAGAGACTTACCCCTGTGCCCTGACCTGTAGGCGAGGACTGGGAGCGCTGCTGAGCCATGCACAACCCAGGATGCTGAGGTTTAAAGCAGCACAGACAGAAACAGAGATAGTGTGGCCTGGAGAGCTCACTGAAGAACAGACTGTGATCTCTCTGTTCTGAGGCAGAGGGTTGCAAATGGTCTCCTCTGCTCTGACTCTCCTAAGAGAAGTGTAAAGCTGCCAGGGAAAGCCAACAGAGAACAAAAGCCCAAAAAAACCGGTTTTCACTGAGTCCATTCTCCCCCACACAGGTGGCAGTGCAACTCTGCCCAAACGGGGTTGCCTGAGTAACAGTGCGGCAGGCCCTTCCCCCAGAAGACAGACTGGGAGAACAAGAGGCCGTCAACACTAAGGTCCTTACAAAACAGGTGCATCTTGCTTGGGTTGTGGTCAATAATTTGGACTCTGTACATTCCCTCAACCACCCTTCAACAGAATGACTAGAAGGAGGAACCTCCAAAATAAGAAAGACTCAGAGATTGTGACTTCTGCCACAGATTTACAAATAGATACAGATATAACCAATATGTCGGAAATGGACTTCAGGGTAACAGTTATGAAGATGATAGCTAGAATGGAGAAACTGATTAATGGCAACACAGAGTCTCAAAGGGCAGAGATGAAAGCTGAACTGGCAGAACTTAAAAATGCTATCAATGAGATCCAATCTAATCTAGATATTCTAACAGCTAGGCTAAACGAGGCAGAAGAACTAATTAGTGACCTAGAAGACAAATTGATAAAAAAAAAAAAAAAGAAGGATAAAGAGGCCAGGGAAAAACAACTCAAAATCCATGAAAACAGAATCAGAGAAATAAGTGACACCATGAAACATTCTAATGTCAGAATTATTGGGATCCCTGAGGGGATGAGAGAGAGAGAGAGGACTAGAAGATATATTTGAGCAAATCGTAGCTGAGAACTTCCCTAATCTGGAGAATGAAACAAACATTTGTGTCCTAGATGCAGAAAGGACCCTGCCCAAAAGCAAGAAAAACAGACCAATGCCCCAGCATGTAATAGTAAAACTCGCAAATCTGAGAACCAAGGAAACCATCTTAACGGCAGTTAGGGGGAAGAGATTCCTTACATACAGAGGGAGGAACATCAGAATAACATCAGACCTATACACAGAGACCTGGCGAGCCAGAAAGACCTGGTAAGACATATTCAGGGTACTAAATGAGAAGAACATGCAGCCAAGAATACTTTATCTGGCAAGGCTGTCATTTAGAATGGATGGAGAGATGCAGAGCTTCCAAGACCAGCAAAAATTGAAAGAATATGTGAACACTAAGCTGGCCCTGCAAGAAATATGAAGGGGGGCTCTATAAAAGAAGAAAGACCCCAAGAGTGATATAGAACAGAAATTTACAGAGACAATCTATAGAAACAAGGACTTCACAGTCAACGTGATGGCAATAAATTCATATCTTTCAATAATCACTCTCAATGCGAATGACCTCGATTTTCCCATAGAACAGCACAAGGTTGCAGATTGGATAAAAAGACAGGACCCATCCATATGCTGTTTACAAGAGACTCATTTTTAACCTAAAGATACATCTAGACTAAAAGTGAAGGGATGGAGATCCATCTTCCATGCCAATGGACCTCAAAAGAAAGCTGGGGTCACAATTCTTATATCAACAAATTAGATTTTAAACTAAAGACTGTAGTTAGAGACACAGAAGGACACTATATCATTCTTAAAGGGTCTATCCAACAAGAAGATCTAACAATTGTAAATATCTATACCCCCAACATGGGAGCAGCCAACTACATATGCCACCTGTTAACCAAAATAGTCATACCAATAATAATACATTAATTGTAGGAGACCTCAATATTCCACTCTCAGCCATAAACAGATCATCTAAGCAGAAAATCAACGAAGAAACAAGAACTTTGAATGACACACTGGGCCAGATGGACCTCATAAATATATACAAAATATTCCACCCTAAAACAACAGAATACTCATTCTTCTAAAGTGCACATGTAACCTTCTCCAGAATAGACCACATACTGGGTCACAAATCAGATTTCAATTGATACCAAAAGATTGAGATTACTCCCTGCATATTCTAAAACCATAATGCTTTAAAACTGGAACTCAAACACAAAAAATTTTGAAGAAATTCAAACTCTTGGAAGCTAAAGACTACTCTCCTCAAGAATATTTGAGTCAACAAGGAAATCAAAGAAGAACGTAAACAATTCATGGAAACCAATGAGAACAAAAACACACTGGTCCAAAAACTGTGGGATACTGAAAAGGGGGAAATACATAGCCATCCAAGCCTCACTCAAAAAAATACAAAAATCCCGAATTCACCAACTAACTTTACACCTAGAAGAACTGGAGAAAAAGCAACAAACGATGCCTAAGCCATACATTAGAAGAGAAATAATTAAGATTAGAGCAGAGATCAATGAATTAGAAACCAGAAACACAGTAGATCAGATCAATGAAACTAGAAGCTGGTTCTTTGAAGGAATTAATAAAATCGATAAACCACTGGCCAGACTTACCCAAAAGAAAAGAAAAAACCCAAATTAATAAAATTATGAATGAAAGGGGAGAGATCACGACTAACACCAAGGAAATAGAAACAATTCTTAGAAATTATCATCAACAACTATATGCCAATAAGCTGAGTAATGTAGATGAAATGGATGCCTTCCTGGAAACCTAAAAACTGCCAAGATTGAAACAGGAAGAAATTGACAACCTGAAGAGACCAATAACCAGTAACGAGATTAAAGCAGTGATCAAAAACCTCCCAAAAAACAAGAGTCCAGGGCCTGATGGATTCCCTGGGGAATTCTACCAAACATTCAAAAAAGAAATAATACCTATTCTACTGAAGCTGTTTCAAAAAATAGAAACAGAAGGAAAGCTTCCAGACTCATTCTATGAGGCCAGAATTACCTTAATCCCCAAACCAGGCAAACACCCCATGAAGAGGAACAATTTCAGACCGATATCCCTGATGAATATGGATTCCAAAATTCTCAAGAAAATCCTAGCTAATAAGATCTAACAATACATTAAAAGGATCATCTACCACGACCAAGTGGGATTTATCCCTGGGATGCAAGGGTGGTTCAACATTCGCAAATCAATCAATGTGATAGAACACATTAATAAGAGAAGAGAGAAGAACCATATGGTCCTCTCAATTGATGCAGAAAAAACATTTGACAAAATACAGCATCCTTTCATGATTAAAATTCTTCAGAGTATAGGGATAGAGGGAACATACTTCATGTTCATAAAATCCATCTATGAAAAACCCACAGTGAATATCATCTTCAATAGGGAAAAGCTGAGAGCTTTTCCCTTAAGATCAGGAACACGTCAAAGATGCCCACTCTTGCCACTATTGTTCAACATAGTACTAGAAGTCGTAGCAACAGCAATCAGACAACAAAAAGAAATAAAAGGGATTCAAGTTGGCAAAGAAGAAGTCAAACTCTCTCTCTTTGCAGATGGCATGATACTTTACGTGGAAAACCCAAAAGACTCCACCCCCAAATTACTAGAACTCATACAGCAATTCAGTAATGTGGCAGGATACAAAATCAATGCACAGAAATCAGTTGCTTTCTTATACACTAACAATGCAACTGTAGAAAGAGAAATTAGAGAATCGATTCCATTTACAATAGCACCAAAAACCATAAGATACCGTGGAATAAACCTAATCAAAGAGGTAAAGGATCTATATTCTAGGAAGTACAGAACATTCATGAAAAAAAATTGAAGACACAAAAAGATGGAAAAATATTCTATGCTCATGGATTGAAAGAATAAACATTGTTAAAATGTCTATGCTACCCAGAGCAATCTATACCTTTAACGCCATCCCTATCAAAATTCCAATGATATTTTTCAAAGTGCTGGAACAAACAATCCTAAAATTTGTATGGAATCAGGAAAGACCCCGAATCACCAAGGAAATGTTGAAAAAGAAAAACAAAGCTGGGGGCATCATCTTGCTTGATTTCAAGCTATATTACAAAGCAGTGATCACCAAGACAGCATGGTACTGGCACAAAAAAAGACATATAGACCAATGGAACAGAATAGAGAGCCCAGATATGGACCCTCAACTCTATGGCCAAATAATCTTTGACAAAGCAGGAAAAAAATATGCAATGGAAAAAAAAAAAAACCAGTCTCTTCAATAAATGGTGCTGGGAAAATTGGAGAGCCACATGCAGAAGAATGAAACTCGACCATTTGCTAATGCCATACACAAAGATAAAATGGATGAAAGACCTCAATGTGAGACAGGAATCCATCAAAATCCTAGAGGAGAGCATAGGCAGTAACCTCTTTGGCATCAGCCACAGCAACTTCTTTCAAGATACATCTCCAAAGGCTAGTGAAACAAAAGCAAAAATGAACTTTTGGGACTTCATCAAGATAAAATCTTCTGCACAGCAAAGGAAACAGTCAACAAAACAAAGAGGCAACCCACAGAATGGGAGAAGATATTTGCAAATGACACTACAGATAAAGGGTTGGTATCCAAGGTTTATAAAGAACTTCTCAGGCTCAACACCCAAAAAACAAGGCAAAAAAATGGGCAGAAGACATGAACAGACATTTCTTAAAAAGAAGACATACAAATGGCTAACAGACACATGAAAAAATGTTCATCATCATTAGCCATCAGAGAAATTCAAATCAAAACCATATTGAGATACCACCTTACACCAGTTAGAATGGCAAAAATCGACAAGGCAAGAAACAACAAATGTTGGAGAGGTTGTGGAGAAAGGGGAACCCTCTTACACTGTTGGTGGGAATGCAAGTGGGTACAGCCACTTTGGAAAACAGTGTGGAGGTTCCTCAAAAACTTAAAAATAGAGCTACCCTATGACCCTAATTACCCCAAAGTCAGAGATGTAGTGAAAAGAAGGGCCATATGCACCCCAATGTTCATAGCAGCAATTTCCGCAATAGCCAAACTGTGGAAAGAGCCGAGATGCCCTTTAACAGATGAATGGATAAAGAAGAGGTGGTCCATATATACAATGGAATATTACTCAGCCATCAGAAAGGATGAATATCCAACTTTTACATCAACATGAATGGGACTGGAGGAGTTTATGCTAAGTGAAATAAGTCAAGCAGAGAAAGTCAATTATCATATGGTTTCACTTATTTGTCGAACATAAGGAATAGCATGGAGGACATTAGGAGAAGGAAGGGAAAAATGAAGGGGGGGGAATCAGAGGGGGAGATGAACCATGACAGACTATGGACTCTGAGAAACAAACTGAGGGTTTTAGAGGGAAGGGGTGTGGGGTGATGGCTTAGCCCGGTGATGGTTATTAAGGAGGGCATGTATTGCATGGAGCACTGGGTGCTATACGAAAACAATGAATCATAGGACACCACATCAAAAACTAATGTATGGTGACTCACACAATAAAATTAAATTAAATTTTAAAAGGTAGCACAAATAAGTATTTCTATACAAATTAGTCAAGGGATTCACAAAATAAAGGGTATAAAATATAATATCATATACCTAGAATTGGGGCAGGGGGAGAGGAGTAAAGAATGGGCTCAAACGTAAGTGTCCATCAATTTCATATAGAATGCTATAAGCAGATGTTATATACAAATGTAACAGTAACTACAAATAAAAAATCAAAAACCAGTAATAGATAGGCAAAGAATAAAGGATTCCAAGTATATCACAAAAGAAAGCCAGTAAACAATGAAAGGGAGTGAGAGAAGAAAGGATGAGAGAAAAACTACAAAAACAACCATAAAACAAGTAGAAAATAGCAATGTGTACATACCCATCAATAATTACTTTGGATGTAAATGGACTAAATGCTCCAATCAAAAGACGTAGGGTATCAGAGTTGATAAAAAAACAAGACCCATCTATATGCTGCCTACAAGAGACTCATTTCAGACCTAAAGACACCTGCAGATTGAAAGTGAAGGAATGGAGAAATATTTATCAAGCAAAGAGAAGTGAAAAGGAAGCCAGGGTAGTGATAAGTATACCGGACAAGATAGCCTATAAAACAAAGAGATGAGAAAGGATGCTATATAAGAAAAAAAAAAAGTGGGGACAGGGGCGCCTGGGTGGTGCCGTCAGTTAAGTGTCCAACTCTCGGTTTGAACTCAGATTGTGATCTCAGGGTTGTAAGATCGAGCCCTGCATTGGGCTTTCCACTCAGTGTGGAGTCTGCTTAGGATTCTCTCTCCCTCTCCCTGCCCCTCCCACTTGTGCTTGCTCTCCCTCTCTAAAATAAATAAATATTTAAAATAATTAATAATAGGGGCGCCTGGGTGGCTCAGTTGGTTAAGCGACTACCTTCGGCTCAGGTCATGATCCTGGAGTCCCGGGATCGAGTCCCGCATCGGGCTCCCTGCTCGGCAGGGAGTCTGCTTCTCCCTCTGACCTTCCTCCCTCTCATGCTCTCTGTCTCTCATTCTCTCTCTCAAATAAATAAATAAAATCTTTTAAAATAAATAAATAAATAAATAAAATAAAATAATTAATAATAATAATGGGGACAATCCAACAAGGAGATATCACAATTGTAAGTATTTATGCACCCAACATAGGAGCACCCAAATACATAAAATAGTTAATAACAAACATAAAGGAGCTAATCAGTAGTAATACAATAATAGTAGGGAACTTTAACACCCCACTCACATCTATGGACAGATCATCCAAACAGAAAATCAATAAGGAAAGAATGGCTTTGAATGACACACTGAACCAGATGGATTTAACAGATATATTCAGAACATTTCATCCTAATACAGAATACACATTTTTTTTCAAGTACACATAGAACATGCTCTAAAACATCACATATTAGGCCACAAAACAAGTCTCAACAAATTCAAAAGGATTGAAGTCCTATCTTTCATCTTTTCTGACCACAACACCATTGGACTAGAAATCAACCACAAGAAAAAATCTGGAAATGGCGAAAATTCATGGAGGTTAAGTAACATGCTACTAAACAATGAATGGGTCTACCAAGAAAGCAAAGAAGAAATCAGAAAGTCATGGAAACAAATGAAAATAAAATAGTCTAATACCTTTAGGATGCAGCAAAAGTGGTACTAAGAGGAAAGTTTATAACAAAACAGGCCTACCTCAAGAAGCAAGAATATCTCAAATAAACAACCTAAACTTATACCTAAAGGAGCTAGAAAACGAACAAACAAAACCCCAAACCAGCAGAAGGAAGAAAATAATAAAGATTAGAGCAGAAATAAATGATATAGAAACTAAACACACACACACACACACACACACAATAGAACAGAACAATGAAACCAGGAGCTGGTTCTTTGAAATTTTTAAAAAATGATAAACCTCTATCCAGACTCATCAAAAAAAAAAAAAAAGAGAGAGAGAGAGAGGGAGAGGACTCAAATCAGAAATGAAAGGATAACCAACACCACAGAAATACAAACAATTTTAAGAGATTATGAAAAATTATGTGCCAATAAATTGTACAACCTAGAAGAAATGGATAAATTCCTAGAAACATAACCTACTAAAACTGAAGTGGAAAATAATAGAAAATTTGAACGGAATGATTACCAGCAATGACCTGAAATCCCTAATCAAAGAAAAACTTCAAACAAACATAAGTCCAGGACCAGATCACTTCACAGGTAAATTCTACCAAATATTTAAAGAAGAGATAATACCTATTCTTCTGAAACTATCCCAAAAAAGATAGAAAAGGAAAGAAAATTTCCAAATTCATTCTAAGTAGCCATCATTTCTCAGATAACAAAACCATATAAAGACACCACTAAAAAGAGAACTTCAGGCATATATCCCCGATGAACATAGATGCAAAAATCCTCAACAAAATATCAGCACACCAAATTCAACAATACATTTAAAAAATCATTCACCACAATCAAGTGGGATTTATTCTTGTGATGCAAGGGTGTTTCAACATTTGCAAATCAATCAATATGATACATCACATCAATAAGAGAAAGGATCAAGACCATATGATCATTTCAATAGATGCAGAAAAAGCATTTGACAAAATACAACACCCAGTCATGATAAAAACTCTCAGCAAAGTAGGTTTAGAGGGAGCATACCTCAATATAATAAAAGCCTTATATGAAAAACACACAGTGAACATCATCCTAATGGGGAAAATCTAAAATCTTTTCCACAAAGATCAGGAACAAAACAAGGATGTCCACTCTCACTGCTTCCATTCAACATAGTACTGGAAGTTCTAAACACAGCAATCAGGCAACATAAAGAAATAAAATGCATCCAAATCAGTAAGGAAGAAGTAAAACTCTATTTGCAGATTACATGATACTCTGTACAGAAAGCCCTAAAGACTACACCAAAAACTGACATGAACTGATAAACAAATTCAGCAGTCATAGGATACAAAATCAATCTAGAAATCTGTTGCATTTCGGGGCGCCTGGGTGGCTCAGTTGGTTGAGCAACTGCCTTCGGCTCAGGTCATGATCCTGGAGTCCCAGGATCGAGTCCCGCATCGGGCTCCCTGCTCGGCAGGGAGTCTGCTTCTCCCTCTGACCCTCCTCCCTATCATGCTCTCTGTCTCTCATTCTCTCTCTCTCAAATAAATAAATAAAATCTTTAAAAAAAAAAAAAGAAATCTGTTGCATTTCTTTTTTTTATTTAAAGTCAATTAGCCAACATATAGTACATCATTAGTTTCAGATGTAGAGTTCAATAATTCATCAGTTGCATACAACACCCAGTGCTCATCACATCTGTTATATTTTAATACACTAATAATGAAGCAGCAGAAATAGAAATTAAGAAAACAATCTCATCTAAAATTGCACTAAAAATAGTAAAATACCTAGGAATAAACTTAACCAAAGAGGTTGAAGACCTGTAATCTGAAAACTACAAAACACTGATGAAGGAAATTGAAGATGACACAAGAAAATGGAAAGTCATTCCATGCTCATGGATTGGGACAATAAGTATTGTTAAAATGTCTATACTACCCAAAGCAATCTACACATTTAATACAATCCCTATCAAAATACCAACAGCATTTTCCACAGAACTAGAACAAACAATCCTAACATTTATATGGAACCACAAAATACCCCAAATAGCGAAAGCAATCTTGAAAAAGAAAAGCAAAGATGGAGGCATCACAATTGCAGAGTTCAAGTTATATTGCAAAGCTATAGTAATCAAAACAGTATGGTACTGGCACAAAAATAGACACATAGATCATTAGAACAGAACAGAAAACCCAGAAAAGGACCCTCAACTCTATGGTCAACTAATCTTTGGCAAAGCAGGAAAGAATATCTAGTAGGAAAAAGACGGTCTTTTTAACAAATGGTGCTGGGAAAACTGGACAGCAACATGCAAAAGAATGAAACTGGACCACTTTCTTACACCATACACAAAAATAAATTCGAAGTGGATTAAAGACCTAAATGTGAGATCTGAAACCATAAAAATCCTAGAAGATGGGAATGCAAGTTGGTGCAGCCACTCTGGAAAACAGTATGGAGGTTCCTCAAAAAGTTTAAAATAGAGCTACCCTATGGCCCAGCAATTGCACTACTCAGTATTTACCCCAAAGATACAAATGTAGTGATCCAAAGGGGGCACCTGCACCCCAATGTTTATAACAGCAATGTCCACAAGAGCCAAACTATGGAAAGAGCCCAGCTATCCATTGACAAATGAGTGGATAAAAAAGATGTGGTATATATACACAATGAAATATTATGCAGCCATCAAAAATTGAAATCTTGCTATTTGCAATGAGGTGGATGGAACTAGAGGGTATTATGCTAAGCAAAATAAGTCATTCAGAGAAAGGCAATTATCATATGATCTCACTGATATGTGAAATTTAAGAAACAAGGCAAAGGATCATAGGGGAAGAGATGAAAAAATGAAACAAGATGAAACCAGAGAGGGAGACAAATGAAAGAGACTCTTAATCTTAGGGAACAAACTGAGAGTCACCGGAGGGGAGAGGGGGGGATGGGGTAACTGAGTAATGGACATTGGGGAGGGTATGTGTTGTAATGAGCACTGGGTATTATATAAGACTGATGAATCACAGACTTGTATCCCTGAAACAAATAATACATTATATGTCAATAAAAAAGTAAATAAATAAAACTTGCATTACATTGCAAAAAAAAAAATCCAAAAGAGAGCAAAGGCAGTAATTTTTTTGACATCAGCTATAGCAACAGTTTTCTTGATATGTCTCCTGAGGGAAGGGAAACAAAAGCAAAAATCAACTATTGGGACTACATCAAAATATAAAACTCCTGTACAGCAAAAGCAACAGTCAACAAAACTAAAAGGCAACCTACAGAGTGGGAGAATATATTTGCAAATGGCATATCTGATAAAGGGTTAGTATCCAAAATATATAAAGAACTTATGAAACTCAACACCCCAAAAATGAATAATCCAGTTTAAAAATGGGCAGTAGACATGAACAGACATTTCTCCAAGGAAGACATCCAGATGACTAACAAACACATGGAAAGATACTCAACATCATTCATCATCAGGGAAATGCAAATCAAAACTACAATGAGATATCACCTCACACCTGTCAGAATGGCTTAAATTGACAACAAAAGAAACAACAGGTATTGGTGAGGATGTGCAGAAAGGGGAACCCTCTTGCACTGTTGGTGGGAATGCAAACTGGTGCAGCCACTCTGGAAAACAGTATGGAGGTTCCTCAAAAATTTAAAAATAGAACTACCCTATGGTTCAGCAATCACACTACTGGGTATTTACCCAAAGAATACAAAAACATTAATTCAAATGGATACATGCACCCCTATGTTTATAGCAGCATTATATAAGATTGCTACAGTGGATAAATAGACATTACTAAGAGTTTAGCATAGAACCACATGAATTAGTGATCTGTTACGATAATCATGACCCAACTATGGATTATCAACTTACATGTGCTCAGATGACCTTGGCCATAAAGGAGAAGATGTTCTTATGCATAAGTTGACAACCATTGTGTATGAGAAATCATTAATATTTTAAGAGACTCAGGATGCATGCTAAAGTGGCAATGGTAAATGAGTAGATGGCCACAGTGAATGAAGGAACCCATGATGTTACCATGAAGTCATTCAACCATGGGACATGTCATAGTAGGGCTGGAGCACGTAATGATAGAATAGTAATTATTCAGATAGATATTGCATATGATTAAAAAATACTAAAACAAATGAATTTGCTTCAGGAGCAGATGTAACAATGCAAAAGTACACTGGTACATGCTCAAGCACCCATGATGCATGAACAGTTACTACTTAAGTTTGAGCAGTTGATCATGTACACTCAAACAACCCACAACACATGCTGAAAGGCATGAAACAGTAGACATTTGGACATGAAAAAGGAGAATAGTGATAGAAAAGTAGGCAATCATGGTACATGAGCCAATTATCTAATGCTTATAATCCCTCATTCTCAGGACTGGTATAGACAATCATAGTTAAAGCACATAGTAAATAAGTACACTTCTACAACTTAAGACAAGGAAATAATACTATGATCTGCTTACTGAAGTATATGTGTTGCATGAATTAAATATACATAAAACATGAAAGAAATGAGTTTGACCCAGAAATAGAGGGTAATAATATGAAAGGGACCACCCTGGCATAGATCAAAAAGGCACATGAATATCCACCAATGGCTTTTTAAGAATTTGACCATGATGCATACCAAATAATCTCAGAACATAACTGAAACTTATGAAACAAGAGGAAACAGCCATGGTGTAGGAATAAATGGACACAGTAAAGATGCAATCACAAATGCTGCTATGTGATAAAAACATGGAGCATGAGTTTTTTAAAAATGGCTTTGTTCCAGGAGCTAAAGGAATTAATGCAAATGGAGATTCCATGGTGTATACCCAAATGACCACAGTGCATGATGAAGATACACTACTGGAGTGTGAGCATTTGACAATGATGCACAATCAGAAAGCCTTGTGAACAAGCTAATAGTTATTATATAGAAGGAGATAGCAATGATTCAAGAGCAGATCTATATCACCCAAGTGCAGGCAGTAATTGATATATGAAGGAACATAGCAGGTAACAATGAGGCAAAAGGAGACCATGAACACTATATAATCACAATGCTTCTCAGAAAACTGCAAAATAAGCTCTTAGCCATGATATAGTTAGATAGTATAGGAGCAGACAGCAGTGATGGAGAGGAAGAATACCTTAGTGTAGGACCTGAAAAACAACATGCATAAGCTAATGTATGGTCCAAAGTACAGAAGATGGCATTCTCAGTACAGGATCAAATGATAATGATTCATGCTAAGAAAGTTGTGGTGTATCATATGAAGAATGAGTATGGTGAGTGATCAGAAGCCACAAATGAAAACATTGTGAATGATCAAAAACTTCAAGGAGCAGAGAATCATGGTTTAGAGCTTGTTCACATGGATATGGCATGAGATCAAAAAACTACAATACAGTAACAGCAATTTGGGGGCAAAAGTAGGTGAAAATAGTGAAAAGGGAAACAACACAGTATATATTCAAACATCAATGGGGTATGAACAAACATCACTGGCACTTGAGCTTCTAATGTACAATCAAATAACTTCAAAATATATGCTGAGAGCCAGGATACAGAGGCAAAAGGATGATATAGAAACTGAGAGCAATAATGGGAAGCCATAAAAAGGGAGTTCAAAATAAATTTGCTACATAAACTTATTTCCATAACACAGAAAATGGCAATCTCATTACAACAGTAGACATGATTATGTTATATACAAAAACCATGGTATATGAGCATATCAGATAAACGTGATGCACATACAAGTATGTTATAGAAGTTAGAAATAGTAGGTAGAGAAAGCCATAGAATAATACTTACTGAAGTAGACTCGATACAATATTTAAGAAATTATAAAATAAGATGACGTGGAATGGTCCAGGAACAGATGGCAATGACCCAATACATGACATCAGGGCAAATGCTCAGACATTTGTGTGTTGTAAAGACACCATGAGTGCTTAAATATTTGACTATAATGTAAACCAAGACAATCTCAGAACAAAGGCTGTCACTCCTAATATAGAGAACAGAGAAAACAATACTAGTATAATAATAATGCCAATGATGATAATAGTTTATACTTATTTAGTACTTATTATATACCAGGGATTAAGAACTTTACATATAATAACTATTTTACTTTCACAACAAGCATATGAGGTAGGTATTACTATTATTTTAGGATTGAGGAAAGTAAGGTAGAAAGGTAGGAAGTGACTTGTACATCAGTCTAACCTCATTATATATCAGTGACACTGTGCTATCTCCGATGTACATGGTGGGAAATCAAAAATACACAGTAAAAAAACTAATGGCTATATTGCTGATACAGACAGCAAACACTGTTGCCTATGTAGATTCATAGCCCATTATCAAACATCCATGGTGCTTGAGCAGCCACCACAGTAGGCAGAACATTTGACCACAAGGCACAATTCAATCATCCTGCAACATGAGCTGATATCAGGATGACAGAAGTGTAGGCAAACCATATACTGTCACAATTAAAAAATTGTTATTCATGATACAGAAGATTCCATTCTTAATTCAGAAGTAGACAATAACTACATTTTTACAGAATCATAGTATATGAGTAGAAATCTATAAACCCCAAATATATTATATGAACAGAAATTCCTCATGCATGTTCAGACTACCATGAAAAATGAGCCAACACCTATATACAAGGGAAGACAGAATGGTACAAAGAAAATAATCACTTAGTGAAAATTGCACAGATAATCACAATATATGATCAAAAAGATACAATACAGGAAGGAATTACTTGGTCCAGGAGTAGATGGTAATGGTGGGAAACCATGATATATGTTCAGATGATAACAATGCAAAATCAATCAATCATTTACTGCTGTTTGATTGTTTGAACATGACACACATCAATATGCCTTGAAACATGAGCTATCAATTATACAGATACAGGTGGAAATGGTAGAGTAGTCAACTACTGTGCTGTTCTTGCTCAGGTAGATGTGATGAGTAAAAAAGAATATAACACAGCAATAAATGGTTTTATTGAGGGAGACATTATTGCAAAAGGAGAAATAAAGGCATAACATCAGATGACCATGTTGGAAGTATAGCCACCACCAGTAATGTAGCATATGACTGAGACATACAACCAGACAATCTCAGAATGCAAGCTGACAATCATAATACAGAACAAAAAGACATACTAACTTAATATTATCAGCATTTACCATGTACCAGACACTAATCTAAGCATTTTACATTTAACAATTTGAATCCTCACAACAACCCTACGAGGTAGGTATTATCCTTACTATTATTTTGCAGTTGAGAAAACAGGGACACAAAGGGGTGCAAGGACACCAAGCTATTAAATGGCAGAATTGGGATTAAATTCAAGCATTCTAACTTCAGAGTCAGCACTGTGCATATACACTGATGGTGCCATGCTTCCTCAAATGGATGTGGTACAAGATTAAAAAATACAGAGTACAGGAACGAATGGCTTTGGTCCAGGAGTAGGCAGCAATGTAGCAAAAGTAGACACCGTAGCACATGCTCAAACATCCGTGGTGCATGAGCAGCCACCACAGGAGTCTGAGCATTTGACTACGATGCACACTCAGAAGATCCTGCAACATGAGCTGACATCCAGTGTATAGGAGTAGATACTGAAGACGAAGGAGGAAGCAAACACATTGAAGTAAATAACTATGGTGCACAAAATGATATTTATGGTACAGAAATTTTCATTCTTAGTAAAAAGCAGACAGTGATGGTGCATTTTCACACAAATGAATAAAAAGAACATTGTAGTAAAACTTCAAACACAATAAAAGAGAATGCATTATGTAGTTTCATACAACTATAGAGAAAGCCAATAGCTGTTTAGAGCCAAGAGACAAAGTACAATAGAAAATAACCATGAGTGGAGACATCACAGATGAATATAGTACATGATCAAAACATCTCAATACACAAATGATTATTTCAGAAGAGATGTTAATGGCATATAGAGAGACACCATGGAATATGTTCACACAACAGTTGATGAAAGCCATAAGCAGTATTTGATCATTTGATTATAATGTACACAGGTAAACAAAACCACTCTATACTATGTTATAGCAGTCATGATACAGGAGCCACAAGACACAAGATATGATTCACAAGCTTGTTTTTGGAGAAGAAAATCATGTTGTGGTGCTCATGATATCTGGTACTCAGATAGATATTGTGCTTTACAAAAAAGCCATAGTAGAGAAGTGAATAGTTTTGTCCATGAGTAGAAATCAGATATGCAAAAGGAGACCTGACGCCAAATACTCAGATGGCCATGTTGCATTAACAGCCATGACTAGTATTTGAGCATTTGCTTATGATGCTTACCTACACAACCCCATGGCATGAATCAATAGCAATGACACAGAAGCAAATAGACATGCCAGTATGCTTCCTGAAATGGATGTGGTTGGTGATTTAAAAAAAAAAAAAAAACAACACAATATATTTCTTTAGGACCAGACGGCAATGCTGTGAAATTATAGTACAAGTTTAAATAACCAGGTGCATGAACAGCTACCACAGGCATTTGATTGTGATGCACACTCAGACAAGCCAGTGACATGTGAAAACATTTATCATCTTTGAATATATACAGTGCAGGAAAAGGCAGGAGTGATCAAGGAGTAGAGAGCCATGGAATGGGAGCAAATTACCATAAAGCATAAACTGATATACATGATGCACGAAACACCATTTCCCTGTAAAGCAGCAGGCAATGAAGTTTTCTGCTCAGGAACCATGGGATATGAGTACACAAGCATGCTGTATGTTCAGACAACCATGATGCATGAGCAAAAACCTAGAATACAAAAGCATGTAGATGTGATTCAGAAGCAAACAACATGTAATGGAATATGCTTAGAAAGACTGCGCATATGAATAAAGGAAACATAATACATGAATACATTTTCTTTAGGCCAGCAGCTTATGGCAGTAATGCTAGGGGGGATATCATGGCAAATGCTCAGACAATCATGGTGCATAAACAACTACCACTAATGTTTGAGCATTTTACTGTGATGTACACCCAGACACCCCAAGAAAAGGAGCTGATGACCACAATAGAGGGTCAAATGAAAAAGGATATTAGGGGAGATAGTGATGATAAAAGAGCTGAAAACAATAGGGCAGGAGATAATAGGATAGTGCAGATAGCAGTTATTCAAAGGGAGACTTGATGGCATATGTTCCTATCATGGTGCATTAAACACTAGTACCAGTGTCTGAACATTATGCCATAATGCACACCTACAGAACTCCAGAATGAGCTGACAATCATGATAGAGAATCAAGGGACATGGTATCCCTTATCTTCATCATCACCACATATATCTTACTACATGCCAGGCAGTGTTAAAAATATGTATGTATAATAATTCATACAATCCTCATAACAACCTTATGAGGTATTATTTTTGTCATTTTGCAAGAAAATAAAGCATAGAAATGTGTATTGATATGCCCAAGATCCCACAGCTAGTAAGTGGATAATTCAGGATTCAAATCCAGTTATTTTGGCTCCACTACCCATTCTCTTAAATACTACAATAAATGACAATATGCTGTGATTCTTTTCACAGACACAGTAGAATACTTAAAAACAGAGTAATGAATGGCTTTGTTCCACAGAAGCAGATGGTGATGTTGCACAAGTAGACACCATAGCACATGCTCAAACATTCATGGTGCATAAGCAGCCACCAAGGAGTCTGAGCATTTGACCATGATGCACACACAGAAGAACCTACAACATGAGCGACACCCAGGTTATAGGAGAAGACAGTGATGAAAAAGGAGAGAAAACTCATTGCAATAGCAAAACCATGGTGCACAAACTAATATACATGGTACAAAATAGTAATTCCCAGTATAAGAGTAGACAATGATAGTGTATTTTCAAACAAGCACAGTATTTAAGTGGAAATGTATATAAAAGTTGGTTAATTGAATTTAAATTTTTTAAAAAGTCAAAATGCATAGTATAACTTCAAACACAGTATACAAGCAGAAATTCATTATGCATGTTTAGAATATCACGGAGAATGAGTCAACTCATATATGAAAGAGGGGACTGATATGGTACACCAACCAAGAATCATAGAGTGAAAAACTGCTCAGGTAATTTTTTTAGTTACTGGAATGTATGGCATTGGTCCAGGAGCAGATCACACCAACACACCTATAGGACATGTTGCACAACCACACACCTATAGGATGTGAGATGTCAATTACAATACAGGCATAGATGTACATGGTATAGAAATAAACTGTGGTGTGATTCTTACTCAGATATGATGCATGATAAAAAATCACCAAAGAAGCAATGAATGACTTTGGTCCAGGAGAAGATGACAATGGTACAAAAGGAGATTCAGATGGACATAATGTCTAATTAAAAATAATCATTGTGAATATCCAGAATTTGTGTTTGAGCCTGTTATATACTCAAACAATGCCATTATGTGAGCTAACAGCTATAATACAGTTAGTAGACATGATACAGGAATAGACAGCAAATATGGAGGAAACAACCATTGTGTAGGAACCAATGAACACAATATAAGAACTAATATCCATGTTATAGAAGCTATCATTCTATACACAGAAAATCATGATGTTTTTTACATACTTATGATAGACTAGCAACATTGATCATATATATATCTAGTCAATGGGTAAACACATACAATACACAAACAGTTGGATATCCAACTTCAGGATATCCATAATATATAATCTAGTTCTTTCAGTCAAGGATAAGATGACAATGGTGCAAAATGAGACCCCATGCCATATCAGATGGCTATTGTACATAAACATCTACCTCTTGCGTTTGAGTATTTTATCATGATGTACATCCTGACAACCCTAAAATGTGAAGTATGAATGATGATACAAGAGGACATATCACAAGAAAATACCCAATAAAAATGCATGACCTTGAACAAAAAAATAAATATATCCAAAATACGGGGGCAGTGGACATGGTATAGGAGCAAAGAGCAATGCTGAAGTAGAAGACAGATGTGACTGATGTATGAGTTAGTAACGATGCTGCCCAATATGATTACAACATAGAACATAGACAAACATAGGTCAAGCTCAAACATTAGCAGTATATGAACAAACTGTCATGCTTACTCAGATGGACATAATACCTAATTAAAAAGCCATAATATAAAAGCAAATTTTGAGTGGGAGATACAGGCTTCCAGTTTTGGAATGAATAAATCATGGGAATAAAAAACACAGCATAAAAAATATAATCAATGATATTGTAATAGTGATGTATCAGGACAGATGGTAGCTACACTTGTGGTGAACATAGCATGATGTATAAACCTGTCAAATCACTATGTTGTACACCTGAAACTAATGTAACATTTTGTGTCAACTATACTCAAATAAAATAAATAATAAGAATTTAAAAATTATTACACATAGGATGGAACTGGAGAGTGTTATGCTGAGCAAAATAAGTCAATCAGAGAAAGACTTGTATAATATAACCTCACTGATATGAGGAATTCTTAATCTCAGGAAACAAACTGAGGGTTGCTGGAGTGGTGGGGGGTGGGAGCGATGGGGCGGCTGGGTGACAGACATTGGGGAGGGTATGTGCTATGGTGAGCGCTGTGAATTCTGCAAGACTGTTGAATCACAGATCTGTACCTCAGAAACAAATAATACATTATATGTTAAAAAAAAAAAAGGAAGAAGATAGCAGGAGGGGAAGAATGAAGGGGGGGAAATTGGAGGGGGAGATGAACCATGAGAGACGATGGACTCTGAAAAACAAACTGAGGGTTGTAGAGGGGAGGGAGGTGGGAGGATGGGTTAGCCTGGTGATGTGTATTAAAGAGGGCACGTTCTGCATGGAGCACTGGGTATTATATGCAAATAATGAATCATGGAACACTACATCAAAAACTAATGATGTAATGTATGGTGATTAACATAATTAAAAAAACACAAGCTTAAAAAATTATTACACATTCACAGAGACATAATGTACAAAATGCTTACTTCCACATTGTAATAACAAAATTAAGATAAATAAACCATAACATGAAGAAAAAGAAGAGCAAATGTTGAAACTGTTAAATATCAGTTGATAGTGATGAAGATTTCATTGTCTTAGTCACCATATTTTCCAAAATGTTGTTTTCTCATTTCAGTAGTACATCACATCTTTCAGCAAGAGAGACTCTAAATCTAGATTGCAATGGTATACCAATTTTGGTACTTTAAAAATTCTATTCAATGCTTCATCATGCACAAAAATTTTAGATTCTTTTTAAGTAAATAATAAATATTATTGAAAAGCTTTAAAAAAAGTAAATATCTTCAAGTGTAGATGCTGTTAAGGGTGGAATTATGTCTCCTCCAAAAAAAGACATTTAAGTTCCATCTCTGGTACCTATAAATGTGACCTTATTTGGTTATAGGGTCTTTGAAGATATAATCAAGTTTTAAGATGATGACATACTAGATTAGGGTGGACCCTAAATCCAATGGCTGGTATCCTTATAAGAAGAGGGAAATTTAGAGAAAATTTTATGACAGAGGCAGATATTGCAGTGAAGATGCCATAAACCAAGGATACCTGCAACTACCAGAAACTTGAAGAGGCAAGGATAGATCCTCTTCTAGAGCCTTTGGAGGGAGTACAGCCCTACCAACATCTTGATTTTGGACTTTTAGCCTTCCGAACTGTGAGAAAACAAATTTCTGTTGTTTTAAGCTACCCAGTTTGTTGTACTTTGTTACAGCAGCCCTTTAAAAACTAATATAAATGGCATTTTGCAAAAGGGGTTATGGCACACGATTAAATAACTGTATAGTATATAAAATATCTCTCTGTAGTTTTACTACCTGAACAAAATGCACATTCAGAAAACCCCCAGATATTACCACTCAGCCATAATATATGAGAGAATATATATCAGTCAAGTAAAGTGTGCTGACATTTATCTATTAGAAGTAGAGTGTAGTCATTTACAAGTATCTATCTTGTAAGTGTAGTCAACATTGTATATAAGAAGACTTCACTGATATATACAATTAAATAATGTAACATGTCAAGAAAACAATGATTCATGAGCTAGTAATCATATTACAGTGGCTTAAAGCTCCAGTAGAAGTATATAATGTCATAGTCTGTGTTAAGGTAAACTACCAAAACTGTAAGTTATATGTAACATGGAAGTTATAGGGGCGCCTGGGTGGCTCAGTTGGTTGGGCGACTGCCTTCGGCTCAGGTCATGATCCTGGAGTCCCGGGATCGAGTCCCGCATTGGGCTCCCTGCTCGGCAGGGAGTCTGCTTCTCCCTCTGACCTTCCTCCCTCTCATGCTCTCTGTCTCTCATTCTCTCTCTCTCAAATAAATAAATAAAATCTTAAAAACAAACAAACAAACAAACAAACATGGAAGTTATAGACCCTGGCTCTATCCAAAGAATATCAAGAAAATATGACCACGGTAAGTGCTGAAATAACCATGGTACATGGGCAGACATCACTGACATATGTTTAAAAACCATAATAATGACATCATGACCATGGTTCAGGTTCCTATGCATAAGCTCTTGCTATACTTATGGTTAAGGAAGAGAAGACTATGGTGCTTGCTTGGATGTCTAAAGTATAGAGACTCACATTAGAGTGGCAAAGGTATGCTTCAGGGGAAGAAAGCCTCAGATACAACTTAAATATAAGATCAGTTGCCTCTGATTTATGCCAAGGTGACTGTGGCATGTGCTAAGGTCATGATATGACCTTGGGGCAGGAACTTATACTATGATTAAGTTCAGATTGCCTTGACACATAACCCTCAGCATGTGCTCAGATCACCATGCTGCTGAAGGTACCTATGGCACAGTAGTAGGTGGCTATACTGGTGAATGTTCAAATTACTATAATGCATTAACAGCTGACCATGTGACATAACAAAAGATGACATTTGTTTGCTTTGATGTCTATGATGCAAGAACATTAAAGTTACTGATAATGACAGCCATGGTAAAAGAAAAAAAAGAAAAAAAGCAGAAGATATGGAACAGGAACCAAAGGCCATAGTGAAGGTGCAGAATCAAATAATTATTTCCTATATTCTTTTTTAATTGAAATATAGTTGACATACTATGTTTTATTAATTTCATGTGCATAACAAAGTGATTCAACAATTCTATGCATTATGCAGTGCTCACCGCAGTCAGTCTAGTCACCCTCTGTTACCATACAATGTTATTACAATGTTATTGACTATATGGAATCAGATAATTATAATGAAACAATCATGATACATGAACCTAAGTCCACAATTCCACAGAGAGAGCCACACAGAGAGCCACAGAGAGTTGCAGAAGCAAACAACCATAGTATTGGAGCAGATGGTCCTTAAGTGGAAGTAGACAACCATAATTTAAACAAAAAAGGTGCATGAACAGGCAGCCAAAGTACATGAAAATACATGTTCATACAGCCATGGTGCATAAGCAAATGGTTATTGTGCAGGAATAGGTAGCCCTAAGTATAAAAGCATACAGTCACATTGTATGTTCATAATACCACAGTGCATAGGCAAATAAACATGGAAGGGAATCAAATGGCTATAGGAAGGAACATAGAAAAGCAGCAAAGAACTGTGGTGTGGCTCAAGATCTGCAGAGTTCAGCACACACAGAGGTGAAGACTGTTTGTCCCAGAGGGTTTATTGAAGAGGGGGGACCATGATCTTTTAGCTCTGGGCTAGAGATTGGGGCATGGCCATTTTTATTCTGATCCTCTAAAGAGGCATGGAAAGCCTCCATGGAAAAAAAAGCCACACAGAGGACCAGCTTACACAGAGCCCAGCCCCCTGGCAAGGGATGGTGCAACTCTGTCCAGGCAAAGACACCTGAGAAGCAGCACAGCAGGCCCCTTCCCCAGAAGACAATCTGGAAGAATAGGTGCAAACTAGATTACAGATCCCACAAGACTGTAAAACTCCAGCACCAGGGGAAAATAGTATATTGAGCTTGAGGGTTTTTTTCTCACAATTCGGTTATCTTTCAGTCTACAATTTTTCATTTCTTTCTTTTTTTTTTTTTACTTTTCCCATTTCAACTAGTTTCTTATTTTACCAATTTATGTTTTTAAGTTGCTTTTTAACTTTTATCTTTTACATCTACATTAAATACATTTTCATCCTTTTTTCACTCTATTCAATTTTATTTTTGTATATAGATAAGTTTTGCTTTCTTTGCAATATTGGGAGGTAGTGTCTTCTAACACAGAGACAAAAATTCACTCAGGAACAAGTGGATCACCCTGCTTTGTCCATCCTGAGAAATTATAGTCTCTCTTCACCCCCCTTTTTTTTCTCTCTTTTTCTTGTTTGTTCTGTTTTGCTTTTTGTTTGCTTTTCTGTTTTGGTTTCTGACCACTTCGGATTTGCCTAGGGTATATTTTGCATGGGTCGGGGTTGATATTTTGGACTCTGGTCACTCACTTATCCATTCTTCTCTGGGCAAAATGACTAGAAGGAGGAACTCACCACAAAAGAAAGAACCAGAGGTAATGTTCTCTGCCACAGAGCTAATTGATATGGATATAAGTAAGATGTCAGAGATGGAATTAGGGATAGCAATTATAAAGTTAAGAGCTGAGTTTGAAAAAAGCATAAAAGAAAGTAGAGAATCTCTAAGTGAAGAAATGAGATCTAATCAGGCCAAACTTAAAAATGCTATAACTGAGATGTAGTCTAAATTGGATGCTCTAACAGCTAGTGTGAATGAGACAGAAGACAGAGTAAGTGATCTAGAAGACAGGCTGATGGAAAGGAAGGAAGTAGAGAAAAAGAGAGAAAGACAACTCAGAGTCCATGAAGAAAGGCTTCGAGAATTTAATGATGCTCTGAAATGAACAAATGTCAGAATTACTGGTGTGCCTGAAGGGAAGGAGAGAGAGAAGGCCAGAAGGTATATTTGAGCAAATCATAGCTGAGAACTTCCCTAATCTAGGGAAGGAAACAAGAAGTCATGCCCAAGAGGCAGAGAGGACCCCTCCCAAAATCAATAAAAATAGATCAACACCCTGACATATAATAGTGAAGCTTGCAAATTCTAGAGAAAAAGAACCTATCCTGAGAGCAGCCCAAGACAAGAGATTCCTTATGAACAAAGGGAGGAACATCAGACTAACATCAGACCTATCCACAGAATGCTGGCAGGCCAGAAAGGACTGGCATAATATATTCAGGGTACTAAATGAGAAGAACATGCAGCCAAAAATTTTTTATCCAGCAAGGATGTCATTCAGAATGGAAGGAGAGATAAAGATCTTCCAGGACAGATGGAAACTGAAAGAATATGTGACCACCAAGCCAGCCCTGAAAGAAATATTAAGGAGGATCCTACAAGTGAAGAGAGACCCCCAAGAGTAACAGAGACCAGAAAAAAAACAGAGACAATCTACAGAAACAGGGACTTTACAGGCAGTATAATGTCACTAAATCCATACTTTCAATAGTTACTTTGAATGTAAATGGGCTAAATGTTCCAATCAAAAGACACAGGGTATCAGAATGGATGAAAAAGCAATACCCATCCATATGCTGTCTATAAGAGACTCATTTTAGACCTAAAGACACCTCCAGACTGAACGTGAGGGGGTGGAGAAAAATTTACCACACTAATGAGCATGAAAGAAAGCTGGGGTAGCAATCTTCATATCAGACCAACTAGATTTTAAACCAAAGACTGTAGTAAGGGATAAAAAGAGACACTATATCATATTTAAAGGGTCTATCCAGGCGCTCCTGGGTGGCTCAGTCATTAAGCATCTGCCTTCAGCTCAGGTCATGATCCCCGGATTCTGGGATCGAGCCCCACATAAGGGCTCCCTGTTCAGAGGGAAGCCTGCTTCTCCCTCCCCCACTCCCCCTGCTTGTGTTCCCTCTTTTGCTATATCTCTCTCTGTCAAATAGATAAATAAAATCTTTTTTAAAAAAATTCTAAAGGGTCTATCCAACAAGAAGATCTAAAAATTATAAATATTTATACCCCCAACATGGGAGCAGACAACTGTATAAGTCAATTAAATAACCAAAGTAAAGAAACACATTGATAATAGTACATTAATAGTAAGGGACTTCAACACCCCACTCACAGAATGGACAGATCATCTAAGCAAAAGATCAACAAAGAAACAAGGGCTTTGAATGATACACTGGACCAGATGGACTTCACAGATATATATAGAACATTACATCCTAAAACAAAACAATATTCATTCTTCTTGAGTGCACATGGAACTTTCTCCAGAATAGATCACATACTGGGGCCATAAATCAGGATTCAACTGATACCAAAAGACTGAGATTATTCCATGCATATTTTCAGACCGCAATCACAAGGCTTTGAAACTAGAACTCAACCACAAGGAAAAATTTGGAAGGAATGCAAATACTTGGAGGTTAAAGAGCATCCTCCTAAAGAATGAATGGGTTAACCAGGAAATTAAAGAAGAATTTTAAAAATTCATAGAAACTAATGAAAATGAAAACACATCTGGATACAGAAAAGACGGTCCTAAGAGGGAAGTACATTGCAACACAAGCCTCTCTCAAAAAATTAGAAAAATCCCAAATATACAAGCTAATCTTATACCTAAAGGACCTGGAGAAAGAACAGCAAATAAAGCCTAAACCAAGCAGAAGAAGAAAAATAATACACATTAGAGCAGAAATCAATGAAATAGAAACCAGAAGAACAGTAGTACAGATCAACGAAACTAGAAGCTGGTTCTTTGAAAGAATTAATAATACCGATAAACCTCTGACAAGATTATCCAAAAGAAAAGAGAACAGACCCAAATTAATAAAATCATGAATGAAAGGGGAGAGATAATGACCAACACAAAGGAAAGGGAAACAATTTTAAGAACATATTATGAGCAACTATATGCCAACAAACTCGGCAATCTGGAAGGAATGGATGCATTCCTGGAAACTTATCAACTACCAAAACTGAAACAGAAAGAAACAGAAAATCTGAGCAGACCAATAACCAGCAAGGAAATTCAAGCAGTAATCAAAAACCTAAAACACAAGAGTCCAGGACCAGATGGCTTCCCAGGGGAATTCTACCAAACATTAAAGAAATAATACCTATTCTACTGAAGCTGTTTCAAAAAATTGAAATGGAAGGAAAACTTCCAAACTCATTCTATAAGGCCAGCATTACCTTGATCCCAAAACCAGACAAAGACCCTACCAAAAAGAAGAATTACAGACTAATATCCCTGATGAACATGGATGCCAAAATACTCACCAAGATCCTAGCCAATAGGATCCAATGGTACATTAAAAGGATTATTCACCATGACCAGGTGGAATTTATTCCTGGGATGCAAGGGTGGTTCAAAATTCACAAATCAATCAACATGATACAGGACATTAATAAAAGAAGAGGCAAGAACGATATGATCCTCTCAATTGATACAGGAAAGCATTTGACAAAATATAGCCTCCATTCCAGATTAAAACTCCTCAATATATAGGGATAGAGGGAACATACCATATCATAAAAGCCATCTATGAAAAGCCCACAGTGAGTATCATTCTCAATGGGGAAAAACTTCCCCTACGGTCAAGAACACAACAGGATGCCCACTCTCACCACCCTTGTTCAACATAGTACTAGAAGTCCTAGCCTCAGCAATCAGACAACAAAAAGAAATAAAAGGCATTCAAATTGGCAAAGAAGTCAAACTCTCACTCTTCACAGATGACATGGTACTTTACATGGAAACCCAAAAGACTCCACCCCAAAATTACTAGAACTCATACAGGAATAATTCAGTACTGTGGCAGGATACAAAATCAATGTCCAGAAATCAGTTGCATTTCTATACACTAACAATGTGACTGAAGAAAAAGAAATTAAGGAATCAATCCCATTTACAATTGCACCAAAAACCATAAGATATCTAGGAATAAACCTAACCAAAGAGGTAAAAGATCTGTACACTAGAAACTACAGAACATTTATGAAAGAAATTGAGGAAAGACACAAAAAGATGGAAAAACATTCCATGCTCATGGACTGGAAGAATAAACATTGTGAAAATGCCTATGCTGCCCAGAGCAATCTACACATTCAATGTGATCCCTATCAAAATACCATCAACATTTTTCATGGAGCTGGAACAAACAATCCTAAAATTTGTATGGAATCAGAAAAGGCCCCCAATCACCAGGAGAATGTCGAAAAAGAAAACCAAAGTTGGGGGCATCACAGTGCCTGACATCAAGCTATATTACAAAGCTGTGATCATCAAGACAGCATGGTACTGGCACAAAAACAGACACATAGATCAGTGGAACAGAATAGAGAGCCCAGAAATGGACCCTCAGCTCTATGATCAACTAATCTTCAACAAAGCAGGAAAGAATATACAGTGGAAAAAGTCTCTTCAATAAATGGTGCTGGGAAAACTGGACAGCCACATGAAGAAGAATGAAACTGGACCATTCTCTTACACCACACTCAAAATACTAAATGGATGAAAGACCTAAATGTGAGACAGGAATCCATCAAAATCCTAGAGGAGAACACAGGCAGTAACTTCTTCAACATTGGCCACAGCAAATTCTTGCAAGACACGTCTCTAAAGGCAAGGGAAACAAAAGAAAAAATGAATTATTGGGACTTTATCAAAATAAAAAGCTCTGCACAGCAAAGGAAACAGTCAACAAAACTAAAAGGCAACCTATGGAATGGGAGAAGATATTTGCAAATAACATTTCAGGTAAAGGGCTGGTATCCAAGATTTATAAAGAACTTATGAAGCTCAATACCCAAAGAACAAATAATCCAATCAAAAAATAGGCAGAAGACATGAACAGACACTTCTCCAAAGAAGACACACAAATAGCTAACAGACACATGAAAAAATGTCTCACATCACTTGTCTGGGAAATACAAATCAAAACCCCAATGAGATACCACCTTATATCAGTTAGAATGGCTAAAATGAAGAAGACAGGGAACAACAAATGTTGGCAAGGATGTGGAGAAAGGGGAACCCTCTTACACTGTTGGTGGGAATGAAAGCTGGTACAGCCAATCTGGAAAACAGTATGGAGGTTCCTTAAGAAGTTAAAAATAGAGCTACCCTATGACCCAGCAATTACAGTTCTAGGTATTTACCCCAAACATACAAATGTAATGAAAGGAAGGGGCACCTGCACCCCAATGTTTATAGCAGCAATGTCCACAATAGCCAAACTGTGGAAGGAGCTGAGATGTCCTTCAAAAGATGAATGGATAAATAAGATGTGGTTCATATATACAATGGAATACTTCTCAGCCATCAGAAAGATGAATACCTACCATTTACATCGACATGGATGGTTCTGGAGGGAATTATGCTAAGTGAAATAAGTCATTCAGAGAAAGGCAATTATCATATGGTTTCACTCATATGTGGAACATAAGGAATAGCGCAGAGAACCATAGGGGAAGGGAGGGAAAACTGAATGGGAAGAAATCAGAGAGGGAGACAAACCATGAGAGACTCAAGTCTGGGAAACAAATTGAGGGTTGTGGAAGGGGGGGGTGGGTGGCGGAATGTGGTAACTGGGTGAAAGGCATTAAGGAAGGCCACGAGATGTGATGAGGACAGGGTATTTATGCAACTAATGAATCATTGAACACTACATCAAAAACTAATGATGTACTATATGTTGGATAATTGAATTTAAATAAATAAATAAAATACTGTCATTCACACACACACAAAAAAAACATGGTGTGGGAAAGTATTTCCAAGATGTTTTTGGAAATAGTGATGATATACCAATCTCGGTCATCCTGCAAGGGGAAAACCTTTAAAGTTTCAGAAGACACAATAAAACTTAGATTGTTAGACTGGGGAGACATAACATCTGGTCAGGTTAGAGCACAGTTCCCAAGAGACAAATTTCTTAGACTAGTAAAGAACACCCAGATCAGGGCTGGGGCAAAGAGGGGTTATCAAGGGTTAATCCTAGTCCCAGTTTTTGTATCTTAAGAAAATAGAGACGTATCATCACACCCACTCAGACTAGGAGAGTAAATGCTTGAGCAGACACAGGTTTTATTCATTTATTCATGTTCTGCTCAAACTATTTCACAATCACGCTAAGTTCTGACAACACAACATTTAATAAAATAGACATGATGCTCACCTTTAGGGAGTTGATAGTTTACTTGGAGAACCAGAAATTATAATAAAGTATAATAAAAGTGCAATGAGAGGGAAAATACGGAGTGCAATGAAAATATAGAAAAAACATTTAAACTGAGTTTTGGGGAATAAAGGAAGATATCATGGAGGAAGTAATATTTAAACAGAGAACTGACTGATGAACTCTAAAAGTTCAGAATGAAAAAAAGAAGAACTTTCTGTCATGTATCAAAAGGGGCAAGAGATCACACTATGCTGAAAAATATGAAAGTTGTTCAGTACTTCTGGAACAAAAAACAGAGAGGAAGAGATGGTTAGAAATAAGGCCAGAGAGGTGAGCAGCAATCAATTTATGCATCGTCTTACAAGCCACTATGAAGAGTTTAGATTTAATTTTTAGAGCAGAAAAAACACTGGAGGATGTTGTGACACAAACATATCTGTATAGTGCAGAGAGAATTCTGGTTGCTGGGTGCATATTGGGCTCAAAGATGTAAAATAGAGTAAAAATAGAGAACAAAGTTGATGCTGGTAAATGGAGAAAGAAGAGTTAAATGTGGTTTGGCAATTCTAGAATAGCTGAAAGGAAGACTCTATAGGAATACCTTCAAGCTCTTCTGGGAACCCTTGCATCTAAAATATAAGTGCACCTTGGTAGTTTACTTGTTTGACAAATACAGCATTTGATAGTCCAACACCACCTTCTGTAGCAGAAATCAAAGTCTTTATATTGAAGAGCTAAAATGAATAACATACAGTGGGAACCTCAACACTGTAAGTAAGAATCTGGGACAGAGAAATTTGGTAAGGGATATCTATTCCCTTAAACAGAGAGGAAGACATATACACAAACATATATACAAACACATATATACACATACTTTGAAATATATGAAATATTTATGTTTTATTTAAGAATAAGACATAAGTGAATCTTTTTTTTTTAATTTTATTTTATTACATTATGTTAGTCATCATACATCATTAGTTTTTGATGTGGTGATCCACGATTCAGTTTTTGTATAACACACAGTGCTCCATGCAATACATGCACTCCTTAATACCCATCACCAGGCTAACCCATCCCCCCACGCCCCTCCCCTCTAAAACCCTCAGTTTGTTTCTCGGAGTCCATAGTCTCTCATGGTTCCTCTCCCCCTCCAATCTCCCCCCCTTCATTTTTCCCTTCCTTCTCCTAATGTCCTCCATGCTATTCCTTATGCTCCACAAATAAGTGAAACCATATGATAATTGACTTCCTCTGCTTGACTTATTTCACTTAGCATAATCTCCTCCAGTCCCATCCATGTTGATGTAAAAGTTGGGTATTCATCCTTTCTGATGGCTGAGGAATATTCCATTGTATATATGGACCACATCTTCTTTATCCATTCATCTGTTGAAGGGCATCTTGGCTCTTTCCACAGTTTGGCTATGGCGGACATTGTTGCTATGAACATTGGGGTGCATATGGCCCTTCTTTTCACTACCTCTGTGTCTTTGGGGTAAATACCCAGGAGTGCAATTGCTGGGTCATACGGTAGCTCTATTTTTAAATTTTTGAGGAAACTCCACACTGTTTTCCAAAGTGGCCGTACCCACTTGCATTCCCACCAACAGTGTAAGAGGGTTCCCCTTTCTCCACAACCTCTGCAACATTTGTTGTTTCTTTCCCTGTCCATTTTTGCCATTCTAACTGCTGTAAGTTGGTATCTCAATGTGGGTTTGATTTGAATTTCCCTGATGGCTAATGATGATGAACATTTTTTCATGTGTCTGTTAGTCATTTGTATGTCTCCTTCAGAGAAGTGTCTGTTCATGTCTTCTGCCCATTTTTTGACTTGATTATTTGTTTTTTGGGTGTTGAGCTTGAGAAGTTCTTTATAAATCTTGGATACCAGCTGTTTAACTGTACTGTCATTTGCAAATATCTTCTCCCATTCTGTGGGTTGCCTCTTTGTTTTGTTGACTGTTTCTTTTGCTGTGCAGAAGATTTTTATCTTGATGAAGTCCCAAAAGTTCATTTTTGCTTTTGTTTCACTAGCATTTGGAGACATATCTTGAAAGACGTTGCTGTGGCTGATGCCAAAGAGGTTACTGCCTATGTTCTCCTCTAGGATTTTGATGGAGTCCTGTCTCACATTGAGGTCTTTCATCCATTTTGAGTTTATCTTTGTGTATGGTGTTAGAGAATGGTCAAGTTTCATTCTTCTACATGTGGCTGTCCAACTTTCCCAACACCATTTATTGAAGAGACTGTCTTTTTCCATTGCATATTTTTTCCTGCTTTGTCGAAGATTATTTGACCATAGAGTTGAGAGTCCATATCTGTGCTCTGTATTCTGTTCCACTGGTCTATATGTCTGTTTTTGTGCCAGTACCATGCTGTCTTGGTGATCACTGCTTTGTAATATAGCTTGAAATCAGGCAACGTGATGTCCCCAGCTTTGTTTTTCTTTTTCAACATCTCCTTGGCAATTCGGGGTCTTTTCTGATTCCATACAAATTTTAGGATTGTTCCAGGACTTTGAAAAATGTCATTGGAATTTTGATCGGGATGGTGTTGAAGGTATAGATTGCTCTGGGTAGCACATTTTAACAATATTTATTCTTCCAATCCATGAGTGTGGAATGTTTTTTCATCTTTTTGTGTCTTCTTCAATTTCTTTCATGAGTGTTCTGCAGTTTCTAGAGTATAGATCCTTTACCTCTTTGATTAGGTTTATTCTGAGGTATCTTACAGTTTGTGGTGCTATTGTAAATGGAATCGATTCTCTAATTTCTCTTTCTACAGTTGCATTGTTAGTGTATAAGAAAGCAACTCATTTCTGTGCATTGATTTTGTATCCTACCACATTACTGAATTACTGTATGAGTTCTAGTAATTTGGGGGTGGAGTCTTTTGGATTTTCCACATAAAGTATCATGTCATCTGCGAAAAGAGAGAGTTTGACTTCTTCTGTGCCAATTGGAATACTGTTTATTTCTTGTTGTCTGATTGCTGTTGCTAGGACTTCTAGTACTATGTTGAACAATAGTGGTGAGAGTGGGCATCTTTGACGTGTTCCTGACCTTAGGGGGAAAGCTCTCAGTTTTCCCCATTGAGAATGATATTTGCTGTGGGTTTTTCATAGATGGCTTTTATGATATTGAGGTATGTAACCTCTATCCCTACACTGAAGAGTTTTAATCAGGAAAGGATCCTGTATTTTGTCAAATGCTTTTTCTGCATCAATTGAGAGGACTATATGGTTCTTCTCTGTTCACTTATTAATATGTTCTATCACACTGATTTGTGAATGTTGAACCACGCTTGCATCCTGGGGTAAATCCCACATTGCTGTGGTGGATGATCCCTTTAATGTATAGTTGGATCCTATTAGCTAGGATTTTCTTGAGAATTTTGGAATCCATATTCATCAGGGCTATCAGTCTGAAATTCTCCTTTTTTATGGGGTCTTTGCCTGGTTTGGGGATTAAGGTAATGCTGGCCTCATAGAATGAGTCTAGAAGCTTTCCTTCTGTTTCTATTTTTTGAAACAGCTTCAGTAGAATAGGTAATATCTTCTTCGAATGTTTGGTAGAATTCCCCAGGGAATCCATCAGGCCCTGGACTTTTGTTTTTTTGGGAGGTTTTTGATCACTGCTTCAATCTTGTTACTGGTTATTGGCCTATTCAGGTTGTCAATTTCTTCCTGTTTCAGTCTTGGCAGTTTTTAGGTTAACAGGAAGGCATCCATTTCTTCCAGGTTGCTCAGCTTATTGGCATATAGTTGTTGATAATAATTTCTAAGAATTGTTTCTATTTCCTTGGTGTTAGTCGTGATCTCTCCCCTTTCATTCATAATTTTATTAATTTGGGTCCTTTCTCTTTTCTTTTGGATAAGTCTGGCCAGTGCTTTATCGATCTTATTATTTCTTTCAAAGAACAAGCTTCTAGTTTTGTTGATCTGATCTACTGTGTTTCTGGTTTCTAATTCATTGATCTCTGCTCTAATCTAAATTATTTATCTTCTAATGCATGGCTTAGGCATTGTTTGTTGCTTTTTCTCTAGTTCTTTAAGGTGTGGAGTTAGTTGACTTCAGGATTTTTCTATTTTTTTTTTGAGTGAAGCTTGGATGGCTATGTATTTCCCTCTTAGGACCGGCTTTGGAGTATCCCATAGGTTTTGGACTGATGTGTTTTTGTTCTCATTGGTTTCCACGAATTGTTTAAGTTCTTCTTTGATTTCCTGGTTGACCCAAATATTCTTGAGCAGAGTGGTCTTTAGCTTCCAAGTGTTTGAATTTCTGCCAAATTTTTTCTTGTGATTGAGTTCCAGTTTTAAAGCATTATGGACTGAGAATATGTGGAGAATAATCTCAATCTTTTGGTATCGGTTGACACCTGATTTGTGACCCAGTATGTGGTCGATTCTGGAGAAAGTTCCATGGGTGCTCAAGAAGAATGAATATTCTGTTGTTTTAGGGTGGAATGTTCTGTACTTATCTATGAGGTCTATCTGGTCCAGTGTGTCATTCAAAGCTCTTGTTTCTTTGTTGATGTTCTGCTTAGATGATCTGTCTATTGCTGAGAGTGGAGTATTGAGGTCTCCTACAACTGACGTACTGTTATCAATATGACTCTATTTTGGTTAACAGTTGGCTTATGTAGATGGCTGCTCCCATGTTGGGGGCATAGATATTTACAATTGTTAGATCTTCTTGTTGGATAGACCCTTTAAGAATGATATAGTGTCCTCTGTGTCTCTAACTACAGTCTTTAGTTTAAAATCTAATTTGTCTGATATAAGAATTGCTACCCCCAGCTTTCTTTTGAGGTCCGCTGGCATGGAAGATGGATCTCCATCCCTTCCCTTTCAGTCTGGATGTATTTTTAGGTTCAAAATCAGTCTCTTCTAGACAACATATGGATGGGTCCTGGCTTTTTATCTAATCTGCAACCCTGTGTCGTTTTATGGGAGCATTTAGGCCATTCACATTGAGAGTAATTATTGAAAGATATGAATTTATTGTCATCATGTTGCCTGTGAAGTCCTTGTCTTTATAGATTGTCCCTGCAAATTTCTTTTCTATATCACTCTTGGGGTATTTCTCCTTTTAAAGAACACCCCTTAATAATTCTTAGAGGTCCAGCTTAGTGGTCACATATTCTTTCAGTTTCTGCCAGTTGTGGAAGCTCTGCATCTCTCCATCCATTCTAAATGACAGCCTTGCCAGATAAAGTATTCTTGGCTGCATGTTCTTCTCATTTAGTACCCTGAATATGTCTTGCCAGGCCTTTCTGGCTTGCCAGGTCTCTGTGGATAGGTCTGACATTATTCTGATGTTCCTCCCTCTGTACGTAAGGAATCTCTTCCCCCTTAATTGCCCTTAAGATGGTTTCTGTTGTTCTAAGATTTGTGAGTTTTACTATTACATGCCAGGGTGTTGGTCTATTTTCCTTGATCTTGAGAGAAGTCCTCTCTGCCTCTAGGACATGAATGTTTCTTTCATTGCCCAGATTAGGGAAGTTCTCAGCTACGATTTGCTCAAATACATCTTCTAGTCCTCTCTCTCTCTCCACTCCCTCCAGGATTCCAATAATTCTGACACTGGAACGTTTCATGGTGTCACTTATTTCTCTGATTCTATTTTCATGGATTCTGAGTTGTTTTTACCTGACCTCCTCTTTTCCACTTTTGCTGTTAAATAATCTTCTAGATCACTAATTCATTCTTCTGTCTCACTTACCCTAGCTGTTAGATTACCTAGATGAGATTGGATCTCACTGATAGCATTTTTAAGTTCTGCCAATTCAGCTTTCATTTCTGCCCTTAGTGACTCTATGTTGCCATTAATTGATTTCTGCATTCTAGCTATTGTCTTCACAATTGCTAGCCTGAATTCCATATCCGACATCTTGGTTATATATGAATCTATTTGTAAATCTGTGGCATAAATCATAGTCTCTGAGTCTTTCCTATTTTGGGGTTTCCTCCTCCTAGTCATTCTGTTGAGGGGTGGTTGAAGGAATGTATAGAGTCTAAGTTATTGACCACAACCCATGCAAGATACACCTGTTTGATAGGGACCTTAGGGCTGCTGGCCTCTTGTTTTCCCAGCCTGTCTTCTGGGGGAGGGGCCTGCTGCACTGTAACTCAGGCAACCCTGTTTGAACAGAGTTGCCCTGTCCCCTGTGGTGGGGGATGGGCTCCATGAAAACTGTTTTTGGGGGGCTTTTGTTCTCTGGTGGCTTTCCCTCATGGCTTTCTGCATCTCTTCCAAGAGTCAGAGCAGTAGAGACCGTTTCCAACCCTCTGCCTCAGAGCAGAGAGATCACAGTCTGTTCTTCAGTGAGCTGTCCAGGCCACACTACCTCCATTTCTATCTGTGTTGCTATAAACTGCAGCTTCCTGGGTTGTGCACCCCTCAGCAGTGCTCCCAGTCCTCGCCTCCATGTCAGGGCATGTCTCTGCCCTTTGTGCTTCTAAAACTGCCAGCCGCCCCCAGTTTGCATGCGTGGCCCTGCCTCTCTGGGTTTCCATCTGGGGGACTGCCCTAAAGTCCTTTCCCTGTGGCTACCGGTCTGAGAGTCTGTGCTGGTCCCCAGTGTGGGAGGCTATCACTCACCAGTGGTGTAGGAATCCAACAGCCAGGTTCCCTCCTCCTTCTGTTTATGCTCCGATATCTGCCCACAGAATCACAGCTCCCCAGATCTATCTTCTTACATCTCAGGCTGATTTTGTGGGTGTTCAACGTGGTCTGGTAGATATCCAGCTCAATTCCGGGGACTGGTTGGAATAGGGTCCCCTACTCCTCCGCCATGTTTTTTAAGGCCCCTGTTAGATTTTATTCTTATCACAATCCTGCTAGGTAAGCAAGGTAAGAATTTTTTAACCTATATAAGGAGTAAGAATCTAAAACACAAAGAGGTTTTTACTTGGTCACAAAACAATAACTAATAAGTGTCACAGAGGGGCAGAGATTTCTGATTTCTAGTTAAGTGTTATTTCCACAGCTTACTTATAAAGTATTTCCTGAAGGAGTTATTATGATGGTGAGAATTCAGTTATATACTATTGTCATAGGGAGAAGTACTTTTTGGCCAAGTTATTGCTTGATGCCCTCCATGTAGCACAGTGCTGGCCTAGGCTCTAGGAATAAATACTGAGTGTCAGCAAGAAATATTATTTCACAATGAGTCAGCTTGGTGACCATTCTAGGAGAGCAGTGGAGACTACAGGATAGAGAGATTTGGATAAGGCCATGTAAAAACCAGCACTAAGGGATTTAGGAATCTGATATAGCTGTCTGATATACAAAAACCATGTAGTTCTTAAAACCAGAGTGTTCTGGTTTCAGCCAAAGCCATTAATCCTGTTTCCTGCTTCTTCAGCTCACTCACACACCCCTCCCAAAAGTTCTACAATTCAGCTTTATTTCAAAATTCAAGAATCTCAGATATAAATCCAGCATGATACTTAAAGCTAGAAAGCAAATGCAGGTAACAAAACCAAAGTCTATCTGAGGTGCTTTCATACATCGAAATCCAGAAACACAATAGTACATGGTGACCCTAAGCTGAAACCAAAAGTTGGATGCCAACCAACTGTACCACCCAGGCACCCCTATAATTATATTTATATAGTATTATCAAACTGGCAAAACTATAGAGAACAGATTAATGGTTTTCAGGGAAAGAGACAGGGGTGGGAAGTAGTAGGTGCTACTATAAAGGGGTAACACAAAGGAATTTCTCTGTGGTGATTCAACAGTTCTGTATCTTGATTGTGGTGGTGCTTATACAAATCTACACATGGGTCTAAATTGCATAGAACTACAAACACACACATACACAAAAGGAACTACAAACACACAAACAAAAATAAGTGCATGTAAAAACATTCTTTCATGACTACAGTACAATAAAGTTAATGAGGTTTGTGGCCTAGTTAATACAAGTATTGTCAAGGATATGAAGAAAAGAAAACCCTCGTGTACTGTTGGTGGGAATTTAATTGGTGCAGCTGTGATAGAGATTATAGAGTTTCCTCAAAACATAAAAAAATGGAACTAACATATGATTCAGCAATTCCACTTATGGATATTTACCTGAAGAAATGAAAATACTAACTTGAAAAGACATATGCCATGTTCATTGCAGCATTAGTCACAAAAGCCAAGATATAGAAACTACCTAAGTGTCCAATGTCAGATAAATGGACAAAGAAAATGTGACACACGCACGCACACACACACACAGGAATATTATCCATTCATAAAAAGAAAGGAAATATTGCCATTTGTGGCAACGTGGATGGACCTTGAGGGCATTATGTAAATGAAATAAGTCAGAGAAATACAAATACTATATGATCTCACTTACATGTGAAATCTAAAACAAAAAAAAACCTGCCAGATTCATAGATACAGAGAACAGGTTGTCAGAGGTAGGGGGTGGGCAGAAGGTAAAATGGATGAAGGGGGTCAAAGGTACAAACTTCCACTTAAAAAATAAATAAGTCATGCATACATAATGTACATCATGGTGATAATAGTTAACAATACTGCATTGCATATTTAGAAGTTGCTGAGACTAGATTTTTTAAAAGATTTTATTTATTTATTTATTTGAGAGAGAGAATGAGATAGAGAGAGAGAGCATGAGAGGGGGGAGGGTCAGAGGGAGAAGCAGACTCCCTGCTGAGCAGGGAGCCCAATGCGGGACTCGATCCTGGGACTCCAGGATCATGACTTGAGCTGAAGGCAGTCGTTTAACCAACTGAGCCACCCAGGCGCCCCAACTGAGAGTAGATTTTAAAAGTTCTCAGGAAAAATGTGTAACTACATATAGTGATGGATATTAACCAGACTTATTGTGGTAATCATTTTGCAATATATACAAATAATTATTATGTTGTACATCTGAAACAAATATAATGTTGTATATCAATTATACCTCAATTAAAAAAAGATCCAATGAATGTGAAAAATCACCAGTAAGACTGATGAATAACAAAGAAAACAAATAAATAACCAATGCTCAGAATGGAAAGGTATATATCATTAAAAATCCAATTGAGATTAAAAAGATGAAAGGATGTTATTTTTAAGAGATTTTATGCCAATAAATATAAAAATTTAGGACAGACATTTCCTAAAAATATAAAAAAAATCAATAAAAGAAAATTAAAAATCTGAATACTCTTATATGCCTAAAAACTGAATCTATAACTAAAGAACTTCCCAAAAAGAAAACTTGTGGTCCAGATGGCATTACCAATGAATTCTTCTAAACATTTAAAGAATAAATAGCATCAGTCTTACATAATTTCTTCCAGAGTATAAAAAAAGTTTGTATTTCAATTCATTTTAAAAGCTAATATAACTTTAATACCAAAACCTAACAAAAACCTGACAAATAAAGCAAAACTGAAGGGTACTCTCACTTATGAACAGGGATGCAAAAATTCTAAAATACACACACACACACACACACACACATATGAATACTCACACATATCCCATTCTGTTATGCAAGATAACTGGAAAAGCAGGGTTTATACTGAGAATAAAATGTTGGTTTAACACTTGAAAATCAACTAATGCAGTTCACCACATTTACAGAACAAGAGAGAAAATCTGATTAACTCAAATACAGAAAAAAATCTGTAAAAATTCAACACCCATTCTTGTGTTAACTAGCCTTATTTTGGTAGTTATTTTTCAATATATATTTATATCAAGTCATCATGTTCTGCACCTTAAATTTACACAATGTTATATGTCAATTATATCTCAATAAAGCTGGGGAAAAATTTTAACACCCATCCATGATTTAAAAAAAGAAAAAGTTTTCATTTTTTGATGGTTGCATAATATTCCATTGTATATATATATACCACATCTTCTTTATCCATTCTTCTGTTGATGGACATCTTGGCTCTTTCCACAGTTTGGCTATTGTGGACATTGCTGCTATAAACATTGGGGTACAGGTGCCCCTTCAGATCACTACATTTTTAACTTTGGAGTAAATACCCAGTAGTGCAATTGCTGGGTGCTAGGTTTGCTCTATTTTCAACTTTTTGAGGAACCTCCATACTGTTTTCCGGAGTGGCTGCACTAGTTTGCATTCCCACCAACAGCGTAGGAGGGTTCTCCTTTCTCCGCATCCTCACCAACATCTGTTGTTTCCTGACTTGTTAATTTTAGCCATTCTGACTGCCGTGAGTTGGTATCTCATTGAGGTTTGGTTTGTAGTTCCCTGATGCCAAGGGATGTTGAGCACTTTTTCATGTGTCTGTTGGCCATTTGGATGTCTTCTTTGGAAAAATGTCTGTTCATGTCTTCTGCCCATTTCTTGATTGGATCATTTGTTCTTTGGGTGTTGATTTTGATAAGTTCTTTATAGATTTTAGATACTAGCCCTTTATCTGATATGTCATTTGCAAATATCTTCTCCCATTCTGTCGGTTGTCTTTTGGTTTTGTTGACTGTTTCCTTTGCTGTGCAAAAGCTTTTTATCTTGATGAAGTCCCAATAGTTCATTTTTGTCCTTATTTCCCTTGCCTTTGGCGATGTGACTAGGAAGAAGTTGCTGCCGCCGAGGTCGAAGAGGTTGCTGCCTGTGTTCTCCTCAAGGATTTTGAAGGATTCCTGTCTCACATTTAGGTCTTTCATCCATTTTGAGTCTATTTTTGTATATGGTATAAGAGAATGGTCCAGTTTCATTCTTCTTTATGTGGCTGTCCAGTTTTCCCAACATCATTTTTTGAAGAGACTGTCTTTTTTCCTTTGGATATTCTTTCCTACTTTGTTGAAGATTAGTTGACCATAGAGTTGAGGATCCATTTCTGAGTTCTCTCTTCTGTTCCATTGATCAATGGAATATTATGCAGCCATCAAAAAAACTGAAATCTTGCCATTTGCAATGATGTGGATGGAACTAGAGGGTATTATACTATGTGAAATAAGTCAATCAGAGGAAGACAATTATGATATGATCTCACTGATATGTGGAATTTGAGAAACAAGGCAGAGGATCATAGGGGAAGAGAGGAAAAAATGAAACAAGATGAAACCAGAGAGGGAGACAAACCATAAGAGACTCTTAATCTCAGGAAACAAACTGAGGGTTGCTGGAGCAGAGGGAAGTGGGTGGGATGGGGTGGCTGGGTTATGGACTTTGGGGAGGGTATGTGTTGTGGTGAGTGCTGTGTATTATGTAAGACTGATAAATCACAGACCTGTACCCCTGAAACAAGTAATACATTACATGTTAATAATAAAAAATTAAAAACAAATAATGAATTTTTAAAAATACGATTAGTCACAGCTTAGAAAGCTACCCCTGTAAACCAAAAAAAAAAAAAAAAAAAAAGAATGAAATCTTGCCATTTGCAATGATGTGGATAAAACTAGAGTGTATTATGCTAAGCGAAATAAGTCAGTCAGAGAAAGACAAATCCATATGAGTTCATTCATATGTGGAATTTAAGAAACCAAACAGATGAACATAGGGGAAGGGGGAAAAAAGAGAGGGGGAGAGAGAGAAGCAAACCATAAAAGACTCTTAACTACAGAAAAAAACAGGGTTGATGGGGGGGCAGCGGAGGGACTAAATGTGTGATGGGTATTAAGGAGGGCACTTGTTGTGATGAACACTGGGTGTTATATGTATGTGATGAATCACTAAATTCTATACCTGAAACCAATTTTACCATGTATGTTAACTAACTAGAATTTAAATAAAAACCTGAAATTAAAAAAAAATAATTAAGACGTTAAATGTTATGTTATGTATATTTTGCCACAATAAAAATAACATCATAATGTTAAAAAAAGAAAAAGAAAAAAGAAAAAGTCTTTGTAAACCAAAAATAAAAAAGAATCTTCCTTAATGTGATGAAGGGCATCTGCAAAACTATAGCAAAAACCATGTTTAGTGGTGAAAAAATGAAACTCTTTTCTGAGGTCACAAATAAATGATATCTGTGATCTCCACTCATATTCAGCATTATAATGCAGGAACTAGGCAATAAAATAAATCATAAAAAATTAGATATATAAAAATTTGAAATAAGTGAAAATGGAATTATCTGAAGATTTCATAAAACTAAAAAATTGGTACTATTAATAAATGGACTCATCAGTATCTGACTATAAGATCAATATTCAAAACTCAATTATATTTCTCTATAATACAAAAAATGTTAAGAAAATGAAATTTTTAAAAATTAAAAAAATTTAAAAGCCCTTTATAATAGTATCAAATAACACTAAATAACTATGAATAAATTTTAAAATTGTGCGAGATCAGAGCACCTGGGTGACTCAGTCAGTTAAACGTCTGACTCTTGATTTTTGCTCAGGTCATAATCTCAGAGTTCTGAGATCAAGCCCTGCATCAGGCTCTACACTCAGCACAGAGTCTGCTTGTCCCTCTCTCTCTGCTCCCCGCCCCCTGCACTCTTGCACTCTCTTGAATAAGTAAAAAATCTTTTAAAAAATTGTGCAAGATCTATATGCAATAAACTATGTAAAATACTGAGGAAAAATAAAAGTCTAAATAAATGGACAGGAATACCTGTCTACAGATTGGAAGACCCCATTTGGTAAAAATAACAGTTATTACTGTACTGAACAATAGATTCAGCACAACTGCAATACAAATTCCAGGAAGGTCCTTTATTGTATGGAAATTGGCAACCTGATTCTAAAATTTAGAAGGACAAAGTCAGGAATTATACTACCAGATTATCAGGACTTATTAAAATATTTTGTACTTAATTGAATATCTATTGGCTATCCACATAAAAATGAAAGGTTCTTTCATACTATCTTACCTCATACATATATACTGATATTATATGTTATATATATCGATATGTGTATATCTATATATGTGTATATCAACATACAAATTGTGTGTTGTGTGTGTGTGGCTTCTAGAAAATAAGATATTCATGACATTGGGTTTGGCAAGGATTTCTTAAATGGAACAAAAATGTACTAACCATGAAATAAAGATTGATGTATTAGATTACATTAAAATTGTAATTACTGTTCATCAAAAAACAATAAAGGTGTAAAAAGACAAATTCAACAGTGTAGGAAAAGATATATGTAATATATATATTTTACAGTGGACTAGTACTCAGAATATTAAGAGCTACAGATCAGTAAGAAAGTTATAGACAACTGAATAGACAAATGCACAAATGATTTCAACAGACTTTCAAAAAAACTGTTTAAGACACTCAAATGGGATATGAAACCATAATCAAACTCATAAGGCATTAGGGAAATGCAAATGTAAACTACTACGAGATACAAAAACATGCATATTATAATGGCTAAAATTTAAAAGTATAACAGTACTAAGTGCTGAAAAGGTTGGAGAGCCATAGGAACTCTTGTATATTACTGATGGACATGTAACTTGCTGTGAAAATTTTGGAAACTCCTTGGCAGTTTCTAATAAGTTGTATATATGTATATCCTATGACCCAGCAATCCCACTCCTAGTTATACAAACAAGAGAATTGAAAACATGTATTCAGAAAAAAAAAAAATCCAAATTCCTATCAACAGTAAAATGGATATATAAAATGTGGTTTATTTATAGAATGGAATACGACACAGCATTGAAAATTAATGAACTATTGCTAATGTAATGACACGACTGAATCTCAAAAACATTGTTAGGTCAAACAAGCCATACACAAAGGAGTACCTACTGTATTATTGCTTAAATAAAGTTCAGTATCAGGTGAAACTAATCTGTAATATAAGAAATCAAGCTTGCAGTTATCTTGAGAAGGAGAATGTGGACAGTGACTGAGAAAAGGCATGAAGGGATGGTTTGAACTGTTATTTTTCTATTTCCCAATCCAGGTAGTGGTTACATGGATTTGTACATTTGAAAAATATTCATTGAGCTGTACACTTATGATTTTGAATTTTTATGTATGTTATACTTCAATTAAAAAGTTTACTTTAAACAAACAACAACAAACTACTGAAAAGAAGACCAGACAACAACAACAACAAACTACTGAAAAGAAGACCAGAATAAATGACAACATAGCATGTTTCTGGCTGGAAAGAGCTAATTAATTAAAAGACACCAGTGTTGGAGGGCGCCTGGGTGGCTCAGTCAGTTAAATGTCTGTCTTCAGCTCAGGTCATGATCTTAGGGTCCTGGGGTCGAGTCATGAATTGGGCTCCCTACTTGGCTGGGAGTTTGTTTCTCCCTTTCCCTCTGCCCCTCCCCCCCTGCTTGTGCATTCTCTCTCTCTCTCTCTCTCTCTCTCTCTCTCTCTCTCTCTCTCAAATAAATGAAATCTTTTTTTAAAAAGACACCAATGTTCCAAGCTTATTTATAACTCAATGTAATCCTAATAAAAGTCCCAACACAATTTTCTTAAAATAAAGCTTGTCAAGTTTAAAGTTCATAGGAAAATGCAACTAATTTTAAAAAAGGGAATTTGACCTAATAAAGAAAACATACTATAAATCTAACAAAATAAAATATTGTAGTACTAGAATAGTTGCATGTTAATATCTGTATGCACCAAAACACTAGTAACAGATGTTGCCTTCTAGGAGAGGAACTGAGTGGTTATTTGAATAAGAATGAGATTTACTTTTTACTCTATACCACTTTGTGCCCTTTGGATTATGATCCTTGTACATGAGTTGCTTATTAAAAAGGCAAATTTTAAAAATTTAAAGTTTACCCCAAAAGAAAGAACAGGAAGAAGTGATGGCCAGGGATTTAATCAATACAGATCTAAGATGTCTGAACTAGATTTTAAAAAAACAATTGTAAGGATACTAGCTGGACTTAAAAAAAAAAAAAAAAGCATAGAAGACACTAGAGAATCCCTTACTTCTGAGATAAAAGTACTAAAACCTAGTCAGGCCAAAATTAAAAATACTATAATCAAGATGAAAACCTGAATGGATGCCACTGGGTGACAATGAGGATGGATGAAGCAGAGGAATAAATCAGTGATATAAAAAATAAGATTATGGAAAATAATAAAGCTGAAAAGAAAGTGAAAGAAAAGTATTGGATCATGAAGGTAGACTTAGGGAACTCAGCAACTCCTTAAAGTGAAATAACATTCATATCATAGGAGTCCCAGAAGATGAAGAGAGAGAAAAAGGGGCAGAAGGCTTACTTGAGCAAATCATAACTGAAAACTTCCCTAACCTGGGATGGAAACAGACATTGAAATCCAAGAAGGACAGGGAACTCTCATTAAATTCAAGAAAAGCTGGCCATTCCTAAGAAATATCATAGTCAAATTCACAAAACACACAGATAAGGAGAGAATCCTGAAATCAGCAAGGGGAAAAAAAAAGTCCTTAACCTACAAGGAAAGACAGATCAGGTTCACATCAAACTTGGCAGGGCAGGAGACAGTGACATAATATATTCAACATGCTAAATGAGAAAAATATGCAACCAAGAATACTTTATGCAGCAAGGCTGTCATTCAGAATAGAAGGAAAGATAGAGTTTCCCAGACAAGCAAAAACTAAAGGCGTTTGTGAACACTAAACCAGCTCTGCAAGAGATATTAAGTGGGACTCTTTGAGTGCAGGGAAAAAAAAAAAAAAAAAAGCAACAAAGACTAGAAAGTAATGGAGAACTTCACCAGAAACACCAACTTTACAGGTAACACAATGGCATTATATTCATAACATTCAATAATCACTCTGAATGTAATAACATTCAATAATCACTCTGAATGTAAATGGACTAAATGCTCCAATCAAAAGACATAGGATGTCAGAATGGAAAAAAAAAAAAGACCCATCTATTTGCTGCTTACAAGAGACTCATTTAAGACCTAAAGATACCTGCAGATTAAAAGGGAGGGGATGGAGAACCATCTATCATGCTAATGGGCATCAAAAGACAGCAGGACTAGCCATACGTATATCAAACAAACTAGAGTTTATTTTTTAATTTAACTTTATTTTATTATGTTATGTTAGTCACCATACAATACATCATTAGTTTTTGATGTGGTGATCCACGATTCATTGTTTTCATATAATACCCAGTGCTCCATGCAGTACCTGCCCTCCTTAATACCCATCACCAGGCTAACCCATCCCCCCACGCGCCTCCCCTCTAAAACCCTCAGTTTGTTTCTCAGAGTCCATAGTCTCTCATGGTTCATCTCCCCCTCTGATGTTCCCCCCCCTTCATTTTTCCCTTCCTTCTCCTAATGTCCTCCATGCTATTCCTTATGCTCCACAAATAAGTGAAACCATATGATAATTGACTTCCTCTGCTTGACTTATTTCACTTAGCATAATCTCCTACAGTCCCATCCATGTTGCTGTAAAAGTTGGGTATTTGTCCTTTCTGATGGCTGAGTAATATTCCATTGTATATATGGACCACATCTTCTCTATCCATTCATCTGTTGAAGGGCATCTCGGCTCTTTCCACAGTTTGGCTATGGCGGACATTGTTGCTATGAACATTGGGGTGCATATGGCTCTTCTTTTCACTACATCTGTGTCTTTGGGGTAAATACCCGGAGTGCAATTGCTGGGTCATAGGGTACCTCTATTTTTAATTTTTTGAGGCACCACCACACTGTTTTCCAAAGTGGCTGTACCAACTTGCATTCCCACCAACAGTGTAAGAGGGTTCCCCTTTCTCTACAACCTCTCCAACATTAAACAAACTAGATTTTAAACCAAAGACTGTAACAAAAGATGAAGAAGAGCATAACATCATAATTAATGGGTCTATCCATCAAGATCTGACAATTGTAATTATTTATGCCCCCAACTTGGGAGCACCCAAATATATAAAATTAATAGCAAACATAAAGAAACTCATTGATAATAATACAATAATACTAGTGGATTTTAACACACTACCTACAGCAATGGACAAGTCATCTATGCACAACATCAACAAGAAAACAATGGCTTTGAATGACACATTAGACCAGATGGACTTAACAGATATATTCAGAACCTTTCATCCTAAAGCAGCAGAATATTCATTCTTCTTGAGTGCACATGGAACATTCTCCAGAATAGATCACATACTGGATCACAAATCAGCCCTCAACAAGTGCAAAAAATTGAGATCATACCATGCATATTTTCCACAATGCTATGACATTTGGAGTCAACCAGAAGAAAAAATTTGGAAAGACCACAAATACATGGATGTTAAAGAACATCCAACTAAGCAATGAATGGGTTGACCATGAAATTAAAGAGGAAATTAAAAAGTACATGGAAGTAAATGAAAATACAACAGTCCAAAATCTTTGGGATGCAGCAAAGGCAGTCCTAAGAGGGAAGTATGTTGAAATATAGGTCTACCTCAAGAAGCAAGAAAAGTCTCAAATACACAACCTAACCTTACATCAAAAGGAATTGGAAAAGGAATAGCAAATAAAGCCTAAAGCCAGAAGAAGAAGGGAAATAATAAAGATTAGACCAGAAATAAACGATATAGGTACAAACAAACAAACAAAAAATAGTAGAATGGATCAACAAAACTAAGAGCTGGTTCTTAGAAAGAATTAATAAAATTGGTAAACCCCTAGCCAGGATTTTCAAAAAGAAAAGACAAAGGACCCAAATAAATAAAATCATGAAGAGGAAAGATCACACCACAGAAATATAAACAAAGAGAATATTATGAAAAAATTAGAGCCAAAACACTGGGCAATCTGCAAGAAATGGACAAATTCCTAGAAATATACAAGCTACCAAAACTGAAACAGGATGAAATAGAAAATGTGAACAGACCCATAACCAGCAAAGAAACTGATTCAGTAATCAAAAATCTCCCAACAAACAAGAGTCCAGGGCCAGATGGCTTCCCAGGGAATTCTACCAGACATTTAAAGAATTAATATCTACCCTTCTCAAACTGTTCCAAAATATAGAAATGGAAAAAAAAACTTCCAAACTCCTTCAATGAGGCCAGCATTACCTTCATTACAAAACCAAAGACTCCACTAAAAAGGCAAATTATAGGCCAAGATCCCTGATGAACATATGTAAAAATTCTCAACAAGATACCAGAAAATCGAACCCAACAGTATATTAAAAGAATTATTCACCACGATCAAGTGGGATTTATTCCTGGGCTCAAGGGGGTGCTTCAATATTCACAAATCAATCAACCTATACACCACATTAATAAAAGAAAGGATAAGAACCATATGATCCTCTCAATACATGCAGAAAAAGCATTTGACAAAGTAGCGCATCCATCTATCCCTCAAAAAATAGGGATAGAAGGAACATACCTCAACATCATAAAGGCCATATATGAAAGACCCACAGCTAATATCATCCTCAATGGGGAAAAACTGAGAGCTTTTCCCCTATGGTCAGGAACAAGACAGGGATGTCCACTCTCACCATTGTTATTTAACATAGTACTGGAAGTCTTAGCCTCAGCAATCAGACAACAAAAAGAAATAAAAGGCATCCAAATAGGCAAGGAAAAAGTCAAATTTTCACTATTTGCAGACAGCATCATACTCTATGTACAAAACCTGAAAGACTCCACCAAAAAATTTATAGGACCAATACATGAATTCAGCAAAGTTGCAGGATATAAAATCAATGTACAGAAATCTGTCGCATTTCTATACACCAATAATGAAGCAGCAGAAAGAGAAATCAAGGAGTCAATCCCATTTATAATTGCACCAAAAACCTTAAGATGCCAAGGAATAAACCTAACCAAAGAGGTAAAAGATCCTTACTCTGAAAACTATAGAACACTTATGAAAGAAATTGAAAAGGACACAAAGAAATGGAAAAACATCCATGCTCATGGACTGGAAGAACAAAAATTGTTAAAATGTCTATACTACCAAAAGCAATCTACACATTTAAAGCAATACCTATCAAAATGCCACCAGCATTTTTTCACAGAGCTAGAATAAACCATCCTAAAATCTGTATTGAACTGCAAAAGATCCTGAATAGCCAAAGTAATCCTGAAAAAGAAAAGCAAAGTTGAAGGCATCACGATTCCAGATTTCAAGTTATATCAGAAAGCTGTAGTGGTCAAGACAGTATGGTACTGACCCAAAAAGAGACACATACATCAATGAACAGAATAGAACACCCAGAAATGAACCCATAACTATATGGTGAACTAATCTTCGACAAAGCAGGAAAGACTATCCAATGGAAAAAAAGTTTCTTAGGGGCACCTGGATGGCTCAGTCAGTTAAGCATCTGCCTTCAGCTCAGGTCACGATCCCAGGGTCCTGGGATCGAGCCCTGCTTTGGACTCCCTGCTCAGTGGGGAGCCTGTTTCTCCCTCTCCCTCTGCTGCTTGTGCTTTCTCTCTCTCTCCTGCTCTCTGTCAAATAAATAAATAAAATCTTTAAAAAAAAGAAAAGTCTCTTCAACAAATGGTGTGGGAAAACTGGATAGCAACACATAGAAAAATGAAACTGGACCACTTCTTACACCATACAAAAAATAAATTCAAAATGGATGAAAGACCTAAATGTGAGACAGGAAAACATCAAACTCCTGGAGGAGAACACAGGCAGCAACCTCTTTGGTCTCAGCTGCAGCAACTTCTTACTAGACACATCATCAGAAGCAAGGGAAACAAAAGCAAAAAATCAACTATTGAGACTTCATCAAGATAAAATCTTCAGCACAGCAAAGGAAATAATCAACAAAACTAAAAGGCAGCCTATGGAATAGGAGAAGATACTTGCAAATGTCATATTTGATAAAAGGTCAAATCCAAAATCTATAAAGAACTTATCAAAGTCAGGAGAAACAAAAGCAAAATTGTACTGGGACTTCATCAAGATAAAAAACTTTTGCACGGCAAAGGAAACAGTCAACAAAACTCAAAGGCAACCTATGGAATGGAAGATATTTGCAAATGTCTTATCAGATAAAGGGCTAGTATCCAACATCTATAAAGAACTTACCAAACTCAACACCCAAAAACTAAAATATCCAGTCAAGAAATGGGCAGAAGACATGAACAGACATTTCTCCAAAGAAGATATCCAAATGGCCAACAGACACATGAAAAGATGCTCAACATCACTCATCGTCAGGGAAATACAAATCAAAACCATGATGAAATACCACTTTACACCTGTCAGAATGGCTAAAATTAAAAACACAAGAAACAACAGGTGTTGGTGAGGATACAGAGAAAGGTGAACCCTCTTGCAACTGTTGGTAGGAATGCAAACTGGTGTGGCCACTCTGGAAAACAATATGCAGGTTCCCCAAGACGTTAAAAATAGAGCTACCTTACAACTCAGCAATTGCACTACTAGATATTTATCCAAATGATATAAAAATACAGGTTTGAAGGGGTACACGCACCCCAATGTTTATAGCAGCATTATCAACAATAGCAAACTATGGAAAGAGCCTAAGTGTCCACAAACTGATAAATGGATAAAGAAGTGGTATATATATATACACAATGGAATATTACTCAGCCACAGGAAAGAATGAAATCTTGCCATTTGCAATGACTTGGATGGAGCTAAAGTATTTATGCTAAAAAAAAAAAAATCAGTCAGAGAAAGACAATACCATATGATTTCATTCATATGTGGAATTTAAGAAACAAAACAGAGGAACATATGGGAAGAAGGAAAAGAGAGGAAAACAAACCATAGGAGACTCTTAATGACAGAGAACAAACTGAGGGTTGATGGAGGGAAGTGTGTAGTGGTTGGGCTAGATGGGTGATAGGTATTAAGGAGGGCACTTGTTATAATAAGTACTGGGTGTTGTATGTAAGTGATGAATCACTGAATTCTACTCCCGAAACCAATATTGCACTGTATGTCAACTAACTAGAATTTAAATAAAAGTATAACAAAATTTATCTATGAACATTGGGGTGCATGTGGTCCTTCTTTTCACTACATCTGTGGTCCATATATACAATGGAATATTATTCAGTCATGAGAAAGGATGAATACCCAACATTTGCAACAACATGGATGGAACTGGAGGAGATTATGCTAAATGAAATAAGTCAAGCAGAGAAAGACAATTATCATATGGTTTCACTTATTTGTGGAACATAATGAATAGCGTAAAGGACATTAGGAGAAGGAAGGGAAAAATGAAGAGGGGGAAATCAGAGGGGGAGACAAACCATGAGAGACTATGGACTCTGGGAAACAATCTGAGGGTTTTATAGGGGAGGAGGGAGGGGGATGGGTTAGCCCAGTGATGGGTATTAAGGAGGGCACGTATTACACAAAGCACTGGGTGTTACACGCAAACAATGAATCATGGAACACTACATCAAAAATAATGTACTGTATGGTGACTAACATAACAAAATAAAAAATAATAATGACAACAAACGCAAAAAAAATTGCAAGTATAAAATATTAAAATATTAGAAATTTAAAAAAATAGAAAAAGAATAAGTGAAATAAACATAGGGTCCCAGAAACAGATCCACATGTATGTAGGAATTTAGTGCAGCATTAAAGAGCAATTTATGATCAATAAGGAAATTATGGACTATTTGATAAATTGCACTGGACAAATGGCTACTCATTTAAAAAAATGTGAGACTCACATAAACAATGGAATATAGTGCTACTATGTATAAACAACAAATACTAAATGTAGACTTGAGATAGGAAATTCTTCCAAAGTAAAACCCAAAACTCATAAGGCATGAAAGGAAAGACCAAGAGATTTAAGTACACATTAATTTTAAATTTCTCTGCAACAAAAAGCCCTCATTGATAAAGTTAAAGATAAGCAAGAGACTGGGCTATAGAAACAAAATAGTAATGTTCCTGTCATATAAGGGGTTAATATGAATCAGTAACTAAAAAATGAGATGAAACAAAGCACAAAATTGAACAAAGGATATAAAAAAACAATTCACAAGAGAATATTACAAATGAATAATAAACATAAAAATATATTCAACCTCAATAGCAATTAGAGATATACACACTAAAATAACCAGACATTTGCATTTAAAGACTATGGAAAGATAACTAGTACATTAATTAAAAAGTTTGCTGTTGTAGAGTTGGGGGAAGAAAACAAGATTGATGAGGATTTCAATAGGAACAAAATTTCTATTGTATATCATTATTTATTTTATTTTTGAGCTATTCATTTTCTCAGAGTCCCAGCATTCTTTCAAAACCAAATATTCTTCTGTTATTCCCTATCTCAGCAAATGGTACATCATCCATCCAACTACAGAATCCAAAACCTAGAAATCATCTTTCACATCTCCCTCTCCAACATCTCCATACCATTCTATTTAAAGTTCTACCAATTTTACCTCCAAGCCCTTTTCAAAACATCATGTCTCTTCATGTGTTCCACTACAACCTTAGTGCAAGTTGTCATGTATTCATTCTTAACACTGCTAAAACTTTATTCACACAAGAAATATTTACTTGGCATCTACATTGTATCTGATACAGTGCTAACATCTTTCCTGGAATCTACTTTCCTTCTAAACTATCCTATACACTGCAGTCAAGTTTAACATTTCAAAATCTGATTTTGTCAGCAGCTCCCCCACCACTGTAAATACCTTAGTGGCTTCTTCAAAGTACAGACATACCTTGGCAATATCACAGGATGGTTCCAGACCAATGCAATAAAGTAAATGTAGCAATAAAGTGAATCAAATAAAATTTTTGGTTTCCCAGTGCATATGAAAGTTATCTTTACACTATCCTGTAGTCTATTAAGTGCACAACAGCATTATGTCTAAAAGAAGAATGTACATACCTTAATTTTTAAAAATGCTTTATTGCTCTAAAATGCTAACCAATATCTGAGCTTTCAGTGAGTCATAATCAATGATCACAGATCACCATAACAAAGATAATAATAATGAAAAAGTTTGAAATGATGTGAGAATTACCAAAACATGATGTAGAGACATGAAGTGAGCAAGTGTCTTTGGAAAAATGGTGCCAATAGACTTGCTGGATGCAGGGTTGCTGCAAACCTTCAGTTAGTAAAAAATATCTGCAAAGCAAAATCAAATGAAGCATAATAAAATGAGGTATGTCTGTAATCTTTAGGAAATTAAAAATTATTAACCTAGGAAAAAATTAACTGCATGATCAGGCCCAAACTACTTTTTCTGCCCTATATTTATATCAGGCTCAGGTCTACCATAATCTCAAGCCACATGGTCCTCCTTTCAGATCCTACAATGCACCATATTGTTTATTTTGCATAGACATCATATCCCCATAAACTCAATAGCCCTTTGCCTAGTAAACTCTTAAAAAAAAAAAAACAAAGGGTGCCTGGGTGGCTCAGTTGGTTAAGCAACTGCCTTCGGCTCAGGTCATGATCCTGGAGTCCCGGGATCAAGTCCCACATCGGGCTCCCTGCTCGGCAGTGAGTCTGCTTCTCCCTCTGGCCCTCCTCCCTCTCGTGCTCTCTGTCTCTCATTCTCTCTGTCTCAAATAAATAAATAAAATCTTTAAAAAAAAAACAAATAAAAAGCATTCTATAATAATTAGTATTTATAATCAAATACACCAATAATTGCATTATATAGCAACTGATTGAATGCTCTGATTAAAGGCAAATATTATCAGACTGAATGCACAAAAACTATGTTATAAGACATAGCATCTAAAATATAAGGATGCAGAAAGTTGAAAATAAAAGTTTGGAAAGAGATACACTAAACATTAATTTTAAAAAGGCTAATTTGATTCCACATGTAAGTAAAATAATATGGTATTTGTTTTTCTCTGTCTGACTTGTTTTACTTAGTATATATAATACCTTTTAGGTCCATCTGTATTGTCACAAATGGCAAGATCTTGTTCTTTTTTATGGCTGAGTAATATTCCGCTGTGTATATATACCATGTCTTCTTTATCTATTTATCTATCACTGGACATTTGGGTTGCTTCCATATCTTGGCTATTGTAAATAATGCCACAATAAACATAGGGGTACGTGTATCTTTTCAAATTAGTGGGGTTTTTTTTCTTTGGGTAAATACCCAGTAGTGGAATTACTAGATCATATGGTAATTCTATTAATATTTTGGGGAACCTCCACCTGTTTTCCACAGGATGCACCGATTTACATTCACAAACAAACAAACAAAAAAACAGATTCTTAAATACTGAGAACCAGCTGGTGATTGTCAAGGGAGAGGTAGGTGTGGGGACAGGTGAAGTAGATAAAGGTGGATTAAGAGGTATAAATTTCCAATTATGGAATAAATAAGTTGCAGGGATGAAAGGTACAGCATAGGTAATATAGTCAATAATGTTGTAATAATGTTATATGGTGACAGAGCACTAAGTAATGCATATAATTGTTGAATTAATATGTTGTGCACCTAAAACTAATATAACATTGTATATTAATTATACTTCAATTTAAAAAAGAAAGCTGGCTTGGCTAAATCAATATCAGACAAAGTAGACATTAAGAGAAAAATCATTACTAGCAATAAAAAGAGACACTTCAGAATGATAAAAGATCCCATTTACCAGAAAGATATAACAATTCTAAATTTGTATGTACCCAATATTGCCTCAAAAGATAAGAGTAAGATAGGAGATGAAGAAAAACTAGACAAAACCACAATAAGAAATACAATATCATAGTGGAAGATTTTAATACCTCTTTCTCAGTAACTGATGAAACAAGGAGAAAAAAAACATCAGTAAGGATATACAGCAACTGAATAACATTAATAAATTGGACCTAACTGACATATATGGAACACTATACTCAACAACACATGGAACATTTACATACACTGAACATATTTTAAGAGAAAGCTCAGCAAGCTCTTTCTATAAAGGGCCAGAGAGTAAATACTTTAGGCTTTGTGAGCCTCATGATATTGTTGTCACATATTTTTCTTTTTTTAATCACCTTTTTAAAATGTAAAAAAAAACATTTTTAGATCGAGGGTCATACAAAAGCAGTCCATAAACCAGATTTGGCCTATGGACCACAATTTGCCGACCTCTGTTGTAGGCAGCTCTCAACAAATTTCAAATTGAAATTCTACAGAGTATACTCTGACCACAGTGCAATTAAGCAAGAAATAATCAAATGACAATTAGAAAATCTACATCATTTCCAAATTAAGAAATACACTTCTAAATAACCCTGGGTCTAGGAAAAAATCACATTGAAAATTAGACAACATTTTAAACTGAATAATATTGAAAATAATACATATGAAAACTTAGAGGCTACAGCTAAAGTCATGCACAGAGGGATATTTGTGACCTTAAAAGCATATATTAACAAAGGAGAAATGTTGAAAATCAATAAGTTAAGCATCATCTCATTAAGCTAAAACAAGAAAAGCAAATTAAACACAAAGAAAGTGGAAGGAATTAATTAAGACCAGAAATAAATGAAACAGAAAACAAATATATAATCCAGAAGATCAACAAAAACAAAAGTTGTTTGAAAATAACAAAATTGATAAAACTTTAGAAAGACTGATGAATAAAAAAAGAGAAAAAGCACAAATAAAATGTGGAACATAAAGGAGATTTAAGTACAGGTCCTACATGTAGATATTACAAATATCATAAGATAAGGGTGCCTGGCTGGCTCAGTTGGTGGAGCATGTGACTCTAGACCTCAGAGTCATGAGTTTGAACCCCACTTTGGGTGTAGTGTTTACTGAAAAAAATAATAAAATAAAACATTTTTTAAATTTATAAGATACTATGAAATACTTTATGCCTTTGATTTGAAAATATAATTAAAATATACAAATTCCTAACAATGTGCAACTTACCAAAACTGACTCAAGTCAAAAGAGGAAATCAGAACAGTACCACAATATTAAAGAAACTGAACCTGTAACTTAAAACCCTTTTAAGGACATCACCAAGATGGCAAAGTAGGAGGCTGTAGGCTCCATCTCCCCCAAAAGATCATAGATAGCTATTCATGAACAAAAATAGCTCTGGGAGAGCTTAAGAGTCTACTTAAGAAGCCAGCAATACAGCAGAACAAAAAACCTGAGAATAACTGCACACAAAGGGAAAGATGAACAGTTTCTTTTGACTGGCATTATCTTGTCCTCCAGGCTGGCACTGCTCAGTGCTGGCACCCCTAGAAAGAGTTCCCCACTCTGGGAAACAGAGACGGGGGTGAGTGACCATCTTCCCCAGCTTTTCAAAGTACCACACAAAGGACCTGCTTTGACTTCACCCCACCCAGACTGGCAAAGCTGAGACTATATATAGAGATGACTAGGAACAAGGAAGAAAACAGGGGCTACCAGTACCAGCCACAGCCTGCTGTGCAGAGGACCCCAGTAACTTTCCCGACTGAAGAAACCAATGGCCAGCATAGCTATCATAAACTCCCTGTAGATTTCACTAGTTATTTTCCTACAGGTAAAAGCATTCACAGATGGCAAGCACCTGAGTCCTTCCCTGTTCATTACCCCACAATCTCTGCCAGAGCTCAGGATCCACACTAGCAGCTAGCCCAAGCCTCGACATCACTGACCATCAGGGAAATGCAAATCAAAACTACAATGAAATATCACCTCACACTGGTCAAAATGGCTAAAATATACAACACAAGAAACAACAGGTGTTGATGAGAATGTGGAGAAAGTTACTATCATGAGCTCTCACCTCCCTCCATATCTCTCCATCATCTAATTCTTCTTCCATATCTAGGTTTGGCTTTCTTGAAAGTTAACCCATTCTTTGCTGCCAAAATTAGTTTTGAAAAATGCAATTTGATCCTGTCATTTTATGTTTAAAGCCCTTTAATGGCTCATATATGACATCAGAATAAGGTCTAAACCTAATACGGCCCACAAGACACCACATGATATGACCTGAGTAATACTGTCTCTATTTTCTCATCCCTCTCTCTGTCTACACTCCAGCCATACTAGCCTTCTCTTGCCTCCTAAAATGGAATGTGAATTTTCTAACAATCAAGACCTCACACAACCTATTTACTCTCCCTGAAATATTTTCTTCTCCATCTCCTATACCTCCTATCTCCATTACTACTGAAGTGGCTAACGTTGTAGATCTTTATGGTCTAAGCTTGAGCATCACTTCATTAATGAAACTTTGCCTCTCATATCCCCAAATAAGCTAGATCTGTATATTAATTGCTTTATAACACTCTTTACTCCAGCATTCAGCTTACCTTCAAATTACTTATTCAAAGTATTCCTTCCTTTTTAGATTGTGAGTTCCAACAGAGCAGGGACTGGGTCTATCTGATTCACTATCACATCCTCAACACTTAGCACAGTGAACTGAAATATTTAACATACTCAATAAATAGATATTAAAATGAAAATAAAAAGATCTTTTGTCTCTCACCAAAAAACCCAAACACTCAAGAAAGGGGTTCATAAAGTAGAACTTGAAGACATCCGAGAAATTTTTCAGAAACTGATGACACAGAAGTTCTAATAAGTGAACACTGACCTTGTCAATTTGGGCCACAATGTTCACAGGTAAATTCTGTTTGGGGTTACAGCACACCAAAACATCTGGAAAACTGTCACCCATCCATATGTATTGCTTACATGACCCTAAACATCTTTATATGAGAATACAGGTTATAGCTCAAATTGTTTTTTTACTTGCCTCTGGGAGGTACTTGACAAAGCAACAAAACCATTTATAGACAGAGACTCACAGACCCACCAATTAGAGACAGTAATTCAAGAACTAAATCACCAAAGAAGGAAAGACACCATGTGTAATTTACACAATCACCTCAGGCTGCTGGCCTGATTTACAACTATCTCTATTCTAAGAGTGCACTGACTCATAGTCCCTTCCAACTCAGCATCCAGATTCCAAAACATTCACCCTGCAGACAGTGATTCAGAGCCCCGGCTCTATGCTATGCTGCTGTATCCTGCCTCTCATCCAAAGAGCTACTCTCAATTATAGTCCCTGGGGCTGCAGGCAGACAGATGAAGCTGTATACTAAAGAGTAACTGCAGATTTGTAGTTTGTCTCCAGGGTAAAGAAGCTATAAACAGGAATGTGCAATGTACTTTGTTCAGGCAACCTACCTTTATCTAAAAATGGGAAATCTACAGACCAGACACAAAAATAGAGAAAGGTTATGTTCATATATACCACTTTCAGCTTCCAGACCACACTGAGCATATAACTGAGAGCACTGTTGTAACATGGATACTGCCCTGGGTCCCCAAATGCTTCTGGAAACTGTGTCATTTATAGATTGCTAAACAGGCCCTCAGAAAGCAGGAGGAAATTGCTCCTGGAGTAAAGATGAGAATGAGGTCTAAGACTGATTATCTACTTATTTCTGACTGGGTGTTAATGCTGCTGGAATGCCACTTGTAACAATTAGATAGTTCTTGCAAACATTTGGCAAGCATACACCCACTCCCCAAGAGCAAGAGAGTTTCTTTCTCAAACTAATCCCAGCTAAAACCTGAGAAAGATGGATTGAAAGAAAGCAAGGAATGGGGGAAAGCAATACAGACCACTGAAAATGAAAAATGCTCTTAATTAGTCGCCAATGTAGAAGTAGAATAAAGAAAATGAGAGGCTGATTAAGGGATTCAGGCACAAAAATATAGCCAAGCCCTTGTATCAGTGAGAGAAAGCAGAAGCTTGAAGGTTAAAGGAAAAGAAAGAATGGAATTAAAAGAGAGGGAAGAAGAATAACAGTATATATGGGCAAATAAGACAGGTTAGAAAAACTAGTAGGAAATAAATTTAACCAAAGAAATACAATCAGAAGAACAAGTTCAGCCATGTCGGACTTCCTAGTGTTTGCTAAATATTCAATTTACTATTCCTATCAATCTACTTCCAATATATCTCTCAAAACTATCTTCCTTCTCCCTCCCTCCCTCCCTCCCTCCTTCCCTCTCCCTCTCTCCATATAACACCCTATTAAAGTGGTATTGGTCTCCTTACATTCACTGTTAAACTGCATTAAATCATTCTTCAACAGCAACCTGAGGGACCTATTAAAAGGCAGATCAAATTATTTTACTCCTTTGCTTAAAACTATTCAAAGCCTTATATGGTGACTAACATAACATAATAAAATAAAATTTAAAAAAAAAGAAAAAACAAAAACAAACAAACAACAACAATAAAAAAAACTATTCAAAGCCTCCCTACTACAGTTGGGAAAAGACTATAAACTCTTGAATTTGGCCTTAAAGGTCCTTTAATAATTAGCAAAATCCTTTCTCTCCAGCCTGAACTCCTACTACTTGGCTGCTCACTGTCAGTGCCATATTAGCCTCCTCTCACTATCTCTAATGCATTGGCACTATGCCTTCCCACCTTACAGATGACCTAAGCCCATAGAAAAACCTCCATTGGGCCATTCACCCTTCTGGAACCAATGAAGACCCAAAGGTTAGTTTCTACCTCATCAATTTCCTCCATTTCTGTTTCAAGTTCCAACATCAACCTAGTGATCATAACTTTTTTTTATATACTACTGTCTCTTCCTCCTGTCACAAGACCCTCCTGCTTAGGCAACCATTGCTGCCCACTTGACCTACAAAAATTCCTCTGCTATTTTGACCCAGCCTATGTAGACCCATGCTTCCATTGCTTCACAATCTAGAGTGATACTCAGGTATATAAATGTTAGAATCCATGATTACAGACTAAGCATGGAAAACTAATCAAGGAGAACTCTTTAAAACTAAGGCCTCAAATGGTGAGTAGTCATTATTCAAAAGGAAAATTATTATCCATCTAGAAATCCCAAGGTATCATTAGGTCAAGCTAGCACTGTAGGTTCATATAGGAGAAATCTCCTCCTCAGCTCCAAACATAAAATACTTTATAGTAATGATAACTAAACCATAAAACATAATTTAAAAATAAAAACACAACCACAATTGCTTAAAAAAGAATAGAAAAAAGAGAGAAATATGGAGCTGAAAAAACAAACAAACAAAATAAACCTAGCAATAGAGACACCTAAAGTCACTCACCTATTAGGGAACACCGAGAGGCAGCCAGGAGTTCAAATCTGTGGGAATTGTCACATGGTAGCAAAGTTAGATTACTGAAGAAAACCAGAAAGGGAAATAAGGATTTCCCACCTGTGCATTATGACTTAAAAATTTCTATGATATGTACATACAGCTGAGACTGGAAACTGAGGTGTTACCAGTGTGATAGGAAGTATCAGAAATAGCTATGCAACTGAGACTGGTATCATATCACCCACTGGCTCAAAAACTGGATTTTTTGTATCCTCATGGAACAAAAACCCCAAACTGACAATATAAGAACTTGTTCTGAACTGGGGATCTGATCAAATAAATCATAATCCAGCCAGACCTAAAAGGAATGAATATAACAGATAGAATTTTTAAATCTTTTTCTTTTAAATTTTAAAATTTTTTAAATCAGGTTGTTTTTGTTTTTGTTTTCTTTTGGTGTTGAGTTGCATAAGTTCTTTATATATTTTGGCTAGTAACTCCTTATCAGATATATTATTTGCAAATATCTTCTTCCATTCAGTAGGTTGTCTTTTTGTTTTGCTGATGGTTTTCTTCACTGTGAAAAAGCTTTTTATTTTGATGTAGTCTCAATACCTTATTTTTGCTTTTGTTTCCCTTGCCTGAGGAGACCAATCTAGAAAAATGTTGCTAAGGCTGATGTCAAAGAAATTACTGCCTATGTATTCTTCTAGGAATTTTATGGTTTCAGGTTTCACATTTAGGTCTTTAATTTGAGTTTATTTTTGTGTCCAGTTTTATTCTTTTGCATGTAGCTGTCCAGTTTTCCCAGCACCATTTACTAGAGACTGTCTTTTTCCCATTGTATATTCTTGCCTCCATTGTCATAGATTAATTGATCATGTAAGCATGGGTTCATTTCTACATTTTCAGGTTTATTAGATCTTGGTTAGTTCTTAGATGTTTTTTAAATCTTAGATTTCTTAGGTAGAATCTTAGGTCATTGATTTGAGTTTTCTTGTCTAATAAAAGCATTTAATGCTGTAAATACTTTGATATATACTTATTTAGCTGCATTTGATAAATTTTGGTAAATGCCTTTTATTTTCATGTCCATTTTAATTAGGATCCTCTTTCTATTACATTTTTAATTGATGTCTGTAAGTTGGTCTTCTATATAGCAATTTTGAAGATTCTTATTCATTCTTATGTTATTTTTTTTTCTATGGCTTTTCATATCTCTTGCATATATTAACAATGTTTTCTTCCTTTTGGAATTCTTATATTGATGTATTATTTCCTTTCTAATTATTTTGGCTAGGACATAGAAAAGAATATTGCTTAGTGATAGGGATTCAGCAGTTCTAGTTTTGTTCCTGATTTGAGTGAGATTGTTTTAAAAATGTCTTCATTAAGTACAGCATTTGGTGTAGATTTTGGTAGACACTGTTCATCAAATAAAGGAAGTTTCCTTGTGTCTCTAGTATGCTAAGATTTTTATAGTGAATAAGAGATTTTCATTGCATGCTTTTTTTCATTTATTGAGCTTTTCATATACTTCTTTTAATATAATGTTAATATACATATTTTTAAATTATTGTAGGTAATTCAACCCCTTCTGGATCCTTCTTTTTTTCAGAATTGTGAATTGCTTTGATAGATTATTTAATATTGAACCGTCCTTGCATTTCTTGGACAAATCTACTTGATTATGTACTATATGTGGTTGTATTTATTTATTTTCACTTTAAAAATTTATCTGTGTTCATAAGTTGATTTTATTATTTCTCTTCAATTTTGAAATCAACGTTATACTAAGCTCACAAAATGGGTTATATAGCTTTTCATCTTTTTCCAGTTTCTGGAACAGTTTGCAGAAGGCAAGATTAACTTTCATGATAGTTTAATAACACTGACTTGATTCTTGTGTGATCCCATTCCCTCTTTACTACAGGGTATATGGAGGGGGATTTAATGTTTAACCTCCTGGTTCAATTTTCTATTTCCTCCAGTTTGCTATTTCTTCTATTATTTCCATAGGAATTTATCCATTTATTTTGTTTTTGAATGTAATGGCCTAAAGCTATTCATAATATTCTGTTATGATTTTTAAAATTTGCTTTGACCTTTATCAAAATTATATGGGGATTGAGTTTAAAGTCAAATATTTTCCAAGGTTTGTTAAAAAGAACAACACTAGGGCACAAAAATAGACATGTAGATCAATAGAACAGAATAGAGAGCCCAGAAATAAACCCACAATTATATGGTCAATTAATCTCTGACAAAGGAGGCAGGAATATGCAATGGGGAAAAGAAAGTCTTTTCAATAAATGGTGTTGGCAAAACTGGACAGGTACATGCAAAAGAATAAAACTGGACCACTTTCTAACATCATATACAAAAATAAGCTCACAATGGATTAAAGACCTAAAAGTGAGACCTGAAATCATAAAAATCCTAGAAGACAACGCAGGCAGTAATTTCTCTGACATCAGCCTTAGCAACATTTTTCTAGATTGGTCTCCTCAGGCAAGGGAAACAAAAGCAAAAATAAGGTATTGAGACTACATCAAAATAAAAAGCTTTTTCACAGTGAAGAAAACCATCAGCAAAACAAAAAGATAACCTACTGAATGGAAGAAGATATTTGCAAATAATATATCTGATAAGGAGTTACTAGCCAAAATATATAAAGAACTTATGCAACTCAACACCAAAAGAAAACAAAAACAAAAACAAACAACCTGATTTTTAAAATGGCAGAGAATGAATAGATATTTTTCCAAAGAAAACATACAGATGGCCAACAGACACATGAAAAGTTGCTCAACATCACTCATCATCAGGGAAATGCAAATCAAAACCACAATGAGATATCCCCTTATACCTCTCAGAATGGCTAAAATAAAAAAGACAAGAAATAACAAGTGCTGGAGGAGATGTGGAGAGAGAGGAACCCTTGTGCACTGTTGGTGGGACTGTAAATTGGTATAGCCACTGTGGAAAACAGTATAGAGGTTCCTCAAAAAATTAAAAATAGAAATACTATATGATCCAATACTTTCACTACTGTGTATTTATCCTCAAAAAAACAAAAACACTAATTTGAAAAGATAAATGCGTAACATGTTTATCAGAGCATTATTTATAATAGCCAAGATATGGATGCAACCCGTGTCCATCCATAGACAAATGAATAAAAACGATGTGATATATATACTCAATGGAATATTACTCAACCATAGAAGAGAATGAGACTGTGCCATTTGCAACACATAGATAGATCTAGAGAGTAATATGCTAAGTGAAATAAGTCAGACTGGGAAAGACAAATACCATATGATTTCACTTATATGTAGAATCTAAAAAACAACAAATGAACAAAGACGGGCTCCCTGCTCAGCGGGGAGTCTGCTTCTCCCTCTGATCCTCTTCCCTCTCATGCTCTCTGTCTCTCATTCTCTCTCAAATAAATAAATAAAATCTTTAAAAAAAAAAAAAAGGGGGTGCCTGGGTGGCTCAGTTGGTTAAGCGACTGCCTTCGACTCAGGTCATGATCCCAGGGTCCTGGGATCGAGTCCCACATCGGGCTCCCTGCTCCTTGGGAGCCTGCTTCTCCCTCTCCCACTCCCCCTGCTTGTGTTCCCTCTCTAGCTGTGTCTCTCTCTGTCAAATAAATAAATAAAATCTTTAAAAAAAAAAAAAAGGGAGGGGCGCCTGGGTGGCTCAGTTGGTTAAGCGACTGCCTTCAGCTCAGGTCATGATCCTGGAGTCCCGGGATCGAGTCCCGCATCAGGCTCCCTGCTCAGCGGGGAGTCTGCTTCTCCCTCTGATCCTCTTCCCTCTCATGCTCTCTGTCTCTAATTCTCTCTCTCAAATAAATAAATAAAATCTTTTAAAAAAAATGAACAAAGAAACAAGCAGACAACAACAGCAAATAGACTCTTAAATACAGAGAAAAAAACTGACGGTTGCCATAGGAAATGTAGACTGGAGCAGGATGGGGGAGATAGGTGAAACAGATAAAAGGGATTTAAAAAAAGAAACTTGAAAATGAAGAGCAAATTAAATCCAAAGGAAGCAGAAGAAAGGAAACAATAAAGATAGAAGAATTCAATGAAAGAGAAAACAGGAAAACAATTTTAAAAATCACTGAAGATCAATAAAATTAGTAAACTTCTACACAAACTGACATAGAGAAAAAGAAGGAAGATAAAAATTATTATCAGTTATGAAGACAAGTATGTCACTACAGATATTACAAACATTACAAGGATAACAAGGAAACATTAATGAACAAATTTATGGAGATAATGTAGATGAGATGAACAAATTTCTTGAAAGACATAAATTGCCAACTCTCAAGAAGAAATAGATAATCTGAATAGAACTTTATGTATTAAATCAATTAAATTCATAGTTTAAAACCTTGATCAGAAAGAAAATTCAAAACAAAAACCTCCAAAAAACCCAGATGGCTTCAGTAGTGATTTTACCAAGTGCTTAAGGAAGAAACAGCACCAATTCTACACACTCTTTCAGAAAATAGAAGAGAAAGAAACACTACCCAACTCACTTTATGAGACCAGAATAAGTACCATAACCAAATAAATTTAAGAAAATTAAAGGTCAATATTTCTAATGAACATACAAAAAAAAAAACTTTAACAAAATATTAGCAACTGGAATCCAGAAATACATAACAAGGACAATACATCATAACCAAGTAGAGTTTTATCTTGAGACTACAAAGGTGGTTCAACACTGGAAAAGTAACCACTGTGATTCATCACATCAACAGACTTTTTAAAAAGATCGTTTCAATAGATACAGAAAAAACATTTGAAAAAATCCAATATACATTCATGATAAAATCCCTCAGCAAACTTTGGATAGAAGGCAACTCCCTCAAACTTATAAATGACAGGTAAGAAAAATTTAATGCTGATTTCATATTAGTGGTGAAAGATGGAATACTTTCCCCAATAAGATCAGGAGCAAGACAAGGAGATCTATTCTAACCACTTCTATTCAACATTGTATTACATGCCCTATTCGGGTCAAATAGAGCAAAAACAAAACAAAACGAGGAGAAGTATACAAATTAGAAAAGAGGAAATAAAAATGTATTTTTAGACAACATTATCATCTACATAGAAAAGCCAAACAATGAAAAAAAAAAAAGCTACTAGAATTAGTGAGCTTTGTAAGGTCATAGGATACAAAGTCAATATAAAAATTAATTATATTTCTGTATATAACAAACATTCAAAAGAAATTTTTAAATGCTATTTATAATAGCATCAAAAATGTACTACTTAGAACATAACAAAATATATGTAAGACCTACACACTGAAAACTATAAAAACATTTAAAGAATAAACAAATAATACAAAACTGTACCATGTTCATATATCAGGAGACTCAAGATTGTTAAGAAGCAATTTATCCCCAAATTAATGTATATTTATTTCAGTCCCATTAAAACTTTCAGCTGGAAAAGCTGATTAGTGGTTTATAAAATTTATATGGAAATGCAAAGGACCTAGAACAGCCAAAATATTTTTTAATGAAAAACAAAGCTGGAAGATCCATAATACCGTATTTCAAGATTTACTGTAATTCTATAGCAGAGGGACACATGGGTGGCTCAGTTGGTTAAGTGTCTGCCTTTGGCTCAGGTAATGATCTCAGGGTCCTGGGATCAAGTCCCACATCAGGCTCCTTCTCAGTGAGGAGCCTGCTTCTCCCTCTGCCTGCTGCTCCCCCTGCTTGTGCACAATCTCTCTCTCTCTGACAAATAAATAAAAATCTTTAAAAATAATAATAATAATTCTATAGCAGAGTTTCACAACCTCATTGCTATTAACATTTTCATCTGGATAATACTTTGTTGGTGGTGGCTGCCTAGCCTCCGCCCACTAGATGCCAGTAGCACTCACCTCTAGTAGTGACAATCAAAAATGTCTCCAGACATTGCCAAGTGTTCCCTCCCCCCCAGGGAGGCAGATTGCCCCAGTTGAGAATCACTGAACTACAGTAATTGATACAATATGGTAATGTTGCAAGGTTATACACATAAATTACACAGACAGAAGAGAGTCCAGAAATAGACCCACATATATATGGTCAATTGATTTTGGACAAAGGTGCCAAGGTAATTCAATGAGCAAAGGATAGTCTTGTCAACAAATAATGCTGGAAAAATTGGGCATCCATATGAAAAAATACACATAGGCCTGGAACTACCTTGCCCAAGAGACAAAAGTCACCTAGACATGCATCAAAGATGTAAATCAAAGAACTGAAACTATAAAATTCTAGAAGAAAACAAATGAGAAGACCATTTTGAACTTAGTTAAGGCAAAGACTTCTCAGAATACAAAAGGTAAAAGTCATAATACAAACTCCACAGAGAAAATGAAAAGACAAATCACAGAATGGGAGAAAATATTTTTCAAAATACCTATCTTTTAAAGGATTGTAATATACATTTATCTTATAACTTAACAACAGAAATACAAATATCTCAATTTTAAAATGGGCAATTTGAATGTATATCTCTCTAAAGAAGATGTACAGATGGCCAGTGAGCACATGAAAAGATGTTCAGTATCATTAGTCACAGAGATATGCAAATTAAACTACAATGAGCTACCACTACACACTCACTAGAATGGCTAAAATAAAGGCAGACAAGGCAAAATACAAAATTAATATACAAAAGTCAATTACTTTCCTATATAACAGCAATAAACAATTGAAATTTGAAATTAAAAATACAACACTATTGGGAGCTTGTGAAGATGGCAGAGTAGAAGGACCCTGAGCTCACCCTGTCCCACATTTACAAGTAGATATCATCCACATCCAAGTCAATAAACTGAAAAGTGATCCCAGGCCTAGCAGAACAAACTCCACAACTAAGTATAGAGAAGAAGCTACATCTGAAAGATTGGGACAGTCAGAAAGGTAGAGGGAGGCTGCCCACAGCAGGGAGGGAGCTGGGCATGGAGAGGGCAGAGAAATGGGCCCTCGCACCAGGGAGGTTACACAGGGAAGACTAATCCACATAGCGTTTGGCTTTAAAAATCAGAGGGGCTGAATTCCATTAGTTTGTATAACCAGTGGGACTTGAAGCCTGGAGCTTTAAAAGCCAGTTGACAGCACTGGGCAAAACCGGAGGGCAAGTGATAGCTGAGTTGTGGCCCTTAAGGAGACAGCAGACTGCAGAGATGAGCCAAAATAGAAATGGCATTTTACATAATGCCTGGGGCAAACAGGAGACAGATCTGTTCATACTGATTTTGGAGCATGTTAGTGGGCTTCTTCAAAAACAAGGGACCTGGTAGGCACCATTTCCTCCCCCAAGCACCAGCATAAGCACAGAGACACTTCCCCAAAAGTGGGGCTGCATAGACACTTGCTACCTAATCTGCTAGCAGTGCAGCACACCAATGAATGAGTTCTCCTGAGGACTCACCTACTCCAAGCCTGCCAGACTCAGCCCTGGGCTCAGGGCAAATTTTGTTAAAGACATGCAGGCACCCTGCCCAACCACTGAGTGCACAGCTGCCATCAGGCAGGGCACACATCCACTGTGCTGTGCCTAGCCATGCATCCCCAGTCACTGAGGGCACTGCACCCAGCCCTAAGCCCCCAGTTGCCATCTCGCACCCCCACAGCCATGGAGCACATGCCCAACACTCCTTGGCACACAGTGCTCAGTTGCTCACCCACTGCTAACTCCATGGGCCACACTGCCTGCCCTCAGCCACTGTAGTGTGCTACACCCAACCTCACACACCTGGCCAACCCAGCACACAGCCTCCAGATGCCACATTGCTTCAGGTGATCCAGCATAAGACTAGTGGTTCAGCACAAATTTTGCTAACACTGCCCGCCTGCTCCCAAGTTCCCTAGTGGCCACACCCCTTCAGAACTGGCCTGCCTGGGTCTCACTAACACCACAGAGAACAAACACAGCCCACAACAGGCAGAGAGAGTGCAGACAACTGCAATAAAAGGTAGAGTGACAGACACAAGAACAGGGTATAAACAATACACATAGGAGACTCTCTTGAAGTGCCAGGCTTGGTGAACAGGGGACACTGCACTACAAGGCACTCCAGGATTTCTTCTTAAAATCACTACTTTCAAGAGCAGAAGACACAGCTGACTTTCTTAACACAGAGGAACAGACACAGAGAGGCGGATAAAATGAGGAGACAGAGAAAATTATCCCAAATGAAAGATCAGGACAAGGCCACAGCCAGACATCTAAGCAAAAAAGATAGAAGTAACATGCCTGATAGAGAATTTAAAGCAATGATCATAAGGATAATCACTGGGCTTGAGAAAAGAGTAGAAGACATGAGGGAGACACTTAACACAGAGATGAGGAATAACATAGCAGAGATAAAGGGCACAAAAAATGAAATGAGAAATATGCTTGATAGAATGAACAGTAGGATGAAAGAAGCAGAGGAATGAATTAGCGACCTAGAAGACAGAGTAATGGAAAATAATCAAGCTGAACAAAAGAGAGAGGAAAAAATTATGCAAAACAAGAATAGACTTAGGGAACTCAGGGTCTCCATCAAACATAATAATATTCATATTATAGGAGTCCCAGAAAAAGAGGAAAGGGGGCAGAAATTTTTTTTTTGATTTTATTATGTTATGTCAGTTACCATACAGTATATCATTAGTATTTGATGTAGTGTTCCATGATTCATTGTTTGTGTGTAACGCCCAGTGCTCCATGCAATATGTACCCTCCTTAATACCCATCACTGGGCTAACCCATCCCCCCACTCCCCTCCTCTAAAACCCTCAATTTGATTCTCAGAGTCCATATGCACCCCAGTGTTCATAGCAGCAATGTCCACAATAGCCTAACTGTGGAAAGAGCCGAGATGCCCTTCAACAGACAAATGGATAAAGAAGATGTGGTCCACATATACAATGGAATATTCCTCAGCCATCAGAAAGGATGAATACCCAACTTTTACATCAACATGGATAGGACTGGAGGAGATTATGCTAAGTGAAATAAGTCAAGCAGAGAAAGTCAATTATCATATGGTTTCACTTATTTGTGGAACATAAGGAATAGCATGGAGGACACTAGGAGAAGGAAGGGAAAAATGAAGGGGGGGAATCGGAGGAGGAGAAAATTTATTCGAAGAAATAATAGTTAAAAACTTCCCTAATCTGGAGAAGGAAACAGATATACTATTCCAGGGTGCACAGAGAGCCCTCAACAGAATCAACAAAAGCAGACCCATACCAAGATATATTGTAATTAAATTTGCAAATATTGTGATAAAGAAAAAAGTTTAAAAGCAGCAAGACAAAATAAGTCATTAACGTATAAGGGAAAACCCATAAGAGTAGCAGGAGATTCTTCAAAATAAACTTTGCAAGACAGAAGGGAGTGACATGGTATACTCAAAGTGCTAAATGGGAAAAAGCTGCAGCCAAGAATACCCCATCCAGCAAGGCTATCATTCAGAATAGAAGGAAACATAAAGAGTTTCCTAGACAAACAAAAACCAAAGGACTTCATGACCACTAAGCCACCTCTGCAAGAAATGATAAAGATTGGAGCAGAAAAAAATGATTAGAAACTAAAAAAAAAAGGAAAAGAAAAGAAAAAACCATAGAATAGATCAATGAAACAAGGAGCTGGTTCTTTGAAAAACTCAACAAAATTGACAAACCTCTAGGCAGACTTACAAGAAAAAAAGAGAAAGGACTCAAACAAAATCACAAATGACAGAGGAGAAATAATAAGCACCACCACAGAAATAAACAATCTTAAGAAAATATTATGAAAAGCTATATGCCAACAAATTGGACAACCTAGAAGAAATGGTTAAATTCCTAGAAATATAAACTACCAAAACTTAAAAAGGAGGAAATAGAAAATTTGAACAGACTGATAACCAGCAAAGAAATTAAATCAGTAATCAAAAAACTCCCAACAAACAAAAGTCCAGGACCAGATGGCTTCACAGGCAGAGTCTACCAAACATTTAAAGAAGATTTAATACTTATTCTTCTTTTTTTTTTAAGATTTTATTTATTTATTTGACAGAGAGAAAGAGAAAGCACAAGCAAGGGGAGTGGCAGGTAGAGTGAGAAGGAGAAAGAGGCTCCCCAGTCAGCAGGGATTCTGATACGGGACTTGATCCCAGGACCCTGGAATCATGACCTGAGCTGAAGGCAGATGCTTAACCGACTGAGCCACCCAGGTGCCCCCCTATTCTTCTTAAACTATTGCAAAATACAGAAAAGGAAAGAAAACTTCCAAATTCATTTCATGAGGCCAGCATTACCCTGACACCAAACCCAGATAAAGACACCACTAAAAAAGAGAACTACAGGCCATTATCCCTGATCAACATACAGGCAAAAATCCTCAACAAAATACTAGCAAACCAAATTAAAAAATACATTAAAAAAATTATTCACCATGATCGAGGGGGATTTATTCCTGGGTTGCAAGAGTGACTCAGTAGTCACAAAGCAATCAATGTGATACATCACATTAATACGAGAAAGGATAAGAACCATATGATCATTTCAATAGATGCATAAAGAGCATTTGACAAAGTACAACATCCATTCATGATCAAAACCCTCAACACAATAGGTTTAGAGGGAACATACCCCAACATCATAAAGGCCTTCTATGAAAAACCCATTGCTAACATCATCCTTAATGAGGAAAACTGAAAGCTTTTCCCAGAAGGTCAGGAATAAGACAAAGGTGTCCACTCTCACCACTTTTATTCACCATAGTACTGGAATTGCTAGCCACAGCAGACAACAAAAAGAAATAAAAGGAATCCAAATTGGTAAGGAAGAAATAGAACATTCACTATTTGCAGATGACATGATACTCTATATAGAAAACCCTAGGGCGCCTGGGTGGCTCAGATGGTTAAGCGTCTGCCTTCGGCTCAGGTCATGATCCCAGGGTCCTGGGATCAAGTCCCACATCAGGCTGCTGGGTCAGCGGGGAGCCTGCTTCTCCCTCTGACCCTCTCCCCTCTTATGCTGTTTCCCTCTCACTCGCTCTCTAAAAAATAAATAAAATCTTTAAAAAAAAAAAAAAAGAAAGAAAGAAAACCCTAAAGACTCCACCAAAAAACTGCTAGAACTGATAAATGATTGAGTAAAGTTGCAGGATACAAAATCAATCTAGAGAAATCTGTTGTGTTTCTATACACCAATAATGAAACAGCAGAAAGAGAAATTAAGAAAACAACCCCATTTATAATTGCACTCAAAATAGTAAGATACCTAGGAATAAACCTAACCAAAGAGGTGAAAGACATGTACTCTGAAAACTATAAAACACTGATGAAAGAAACTGAAGATGACACAAAAATATGGAAAGACATTCCATGCTTATGGATTGGAAGAAAAAATTTTGTTAAAATGTCTATATTACCCAAAATAATTTACAGATTGAATGCAATCCCTATCAAAATACCAACAGCATTTTTCACAGAACTAGAATAAACAATCCTAAAATCTGTATGGGAGCACAAAAAACACTGAATAGTCACAGCAATGTTGAAAAAGAAAAGCAAAGATGTGATGAGTACTGGGAGTTACACACAACTAATAAATTGTTGAATACTACATCAAAAACTAATGATGTACTATATGTTGGCTAACTGAACATAATTTAAAAAAAGAAAAGATGGCAGCATCACAAGTGCAGACTTCAATTTATATTACAAAGCAATAATGATCAAAACAATATGGTACCGGCACAAAAATAGACACATAGATCAATAGAACATAATAAAAAACCCAGAAATGAAACCACAAATATATGGTCAATTAATCTTCAACAAAGCAGGAAAGAATATCCAGTGGAAAAAAGACAGTCTCTTCAACAAATGGTGTTGGGAAAACTGGACAGCAACGTGCAAAAGAATGAAACTGGACCACTTTCTTACATCATACACAAAAATAAATTCAAAATGGATTAAAGACCTAAATGTGAGACCTGAAGTCATAAAAATCCTAGAAGAGAGGACAGGCAGTAACCTCTCTGATATCAGACTTAGCAACTTTTTTCTAGATATGTGTCCTGAAGCAAGGGAAATAAAAGCAAAAATAAACTATTGGAGTGTAATCAAGATGAACATTTTCTGCACAGCGAAGGAAAGAATCAACAAAACCAAAAGGCAATCTACAGAATGGGAGAAGATATTTGCAAATGCCGTATCTGATGAAGGGTATCCAAAATATATAAAGAACTTACAAAACACCAAAAAAAACTCCAATTAAGAAATGGGCAGAAGGGCGCCTGGGTGGCTCAGTTGGTTAAGCGACTGCTTTCGGCTCAGGTCATGATCCTGGAGTCCCTGGATCGAGTCCCACATCGGGCTCCCTGCTCGGCAGGGAGCCTGCTTCTCCCTCTGACCCTCCCCCCTCTCATGTGCTCTCTCTCTCTCATTCTCTCTGTCTCAAATAAATAAATAAAAATCTTTTAAAAAATGAAAAAAAAGAAATGGGCAGAAGACATGAACAGACATTTCTCCAAAGACATCCAGATGGCCAACAAGACACATGAAAAAATAATCATTATCACTTACCATCAGGGAAATGCAAATCAAAACTACAATGAGATAACACCTCACACCTGTCAGAATGGCTAAAATCAACAACACAAGAAACAACAGGTATTGGTGAGGATGTGGAAAAAGGGGAACCCTCTTGCACTGTTGGTGGGAATGCAAACTGATGCAGCCACTCTGAAAAACAGTGTGGAGTTTCCTCAAAAAATTAAAAATAGAACTGCCCTATGATCCAGCATTCGCACTACTGGATATTTACCCAAAGAATACAAAAACACTGTCTCTTCCCGGGAGCAAGATGGCAGAGGAGTAGGAGACCTGGATTTCGTCTCCTCTCAGGAATTCAGCTGGATAGGGATCAAACCATTCTGAACACCTACAAACCCAACAGGAGATCGAAGAAAGGAATAGCAACAACTCTCTCATCAAAAAAGCGACCACTTTCTGGAAGGTAGGACGTGCGGAGAAGTGAATCCGAGGCAATATTCGGGAGGATAGATGGCGGGGGAGGGGCCTCCGTCAGCCGCTTCTGGCAAGTGATAAAACCGCGGAGCACAAAATCGGAACTTTTAAAAGTCGGCTCCGCTGAGGGACATCACTCTGGTGGCTAAGGGGGGGGTGGAACCCTCCGGGACAGTGTGGTCTCAAGACCCTCGGGGTCACAGAAAGACCGGGGGCGCCTGAGTGCGGCAGAGCTCCCAGGTATCAGAGCAGGGAAGCCGGCTGCAGAGGCGGAGCCCAGGCGCGGGCTCTCAGCTCGGGGTTGGAATAAACCGTGATCCGCGGCACAGACAGGCCACTGCTCCCCGAGGAGGGACCCAACAAGCGGCAGATCCGGGGAGACTCACCTTCCTCCCCCAGGAAGAGCCACGCAGGAGTGCACCGCAGGGATCTGCTGGGTTTGGAGACTCCACCCAGCGTCGGGTGCCAGAGATAGAAACGTGCGGTCACAGGCCAGGTGAGCACGGAGTGCGGCCGGAGACCGGGGAGCCGGGAGTGACTGACGGCTTTTCTCTGGGGGCTCACTGAGGAGCGGGGCCCCGAGTTCTCGACTCCTCAGGGGCGGAGATTGGGGGGCCGCCATCTTCACTCTCGGCCTCCAAAGCTGGACGGAAAGCTCGCAGGGAACAAAAGCCGCGGAGAGCAAACCCGAGCAGATGACTTAGCCGGGAGGGGGCAAGGGCGGGGCAATTCCGCCTCCGGCAGAGACATTTGGAAACCACGGCAACAGGCCCCTCCCCAGAAGATCAGCGAGAACAGCCGGCCAAGACCAAGTTTACCGATCAATGAGGACGGCAGAACTCCAGCGCTAGGGGAATAATGCACATAGAATTCACGGCTTTTTTACCATGATTCTGTAGTCTTTCAAAGTTAATTTTTTTTTAACTGTCTTTTTTTTCTTTTTTTTTTCTTGAATTTTTCTTTTTCCCTTTTTCAACCAACATCTTATCAATCCCTTTTTTAAAAAACATTTTTATTTTTCATTTTTAGAGTCATATTATATCCCTTCATACTAGTTACCCGTATTTTTTGGCATATATATATATAAGTTGTTCTCTCTTTAAAATTTTGAGATAGTTTCTTCTAACAGATTAAAATATACCCTAAATCTCTAGTATATGGTTTATTCTACTCCCCTGCCTGATCACATTCTCTCCCTTTTTTTTTCTTTTTTCTTTTCTTAAATTCTCTTCTTTCTTTTTTCAAACAACTTATCAATTCCTTTTATAAAATTTTTTATAATTCCCATCTTTACAGTCATATTCCATCCCTTCATCATATCAACCCTTCTTTTTGTACATATATAAGTTTTTCTTTCTTTAAAATTTTGGGAGGCACTTTCTTCTAAAAGACCAAAATACACCCCAAATCTAGTGTGTGGCACTGATCTATATACCAGCCTGATCATATTTGATAATATTCTGGGGTTTTTTGTTGTTGTTGTTTTGTTTTGTTTGTTCTTATCTTTATCTTTTTCTTTTTCTTTTTTCTCTCTTCACCTTTCTTTTTCCACTGCTTCAGGTCTTTTCTGATTTGTTTAGAGTATATTTTCTGGGGACGTTGTTACTCTGCTAGCATTTTGTTCTCTCATTAATCTATTCTCCTCCGCACAAAATGACAAGACGGAAAAAATCACCTCAACAAAAAGAAGAGAGGTAGTACCGACTGCCAGGGACCTACTCAATATGGACATTAGTACAATGTCGGATCTAGAGTTCAGAATCATCACTTTAAAGATACTAGCTGGGCTTGAAAAAAGCATGGAAGTTATTAGAGAAACCCTTCCTGGAGAAGTAAAAGAACTAAAATCTAACCAAGCAGAAATCAAAAAGGCTATTAATGAGGTGCAATCAAATATGGGGGTGCTAACCGCTAGGATAAATGAGGCAGAAGAGAGAATCAGTAATATACAAGACCAAATGGTGGAAAATAAAGAAGCTGAGAAAAAGAGAGATAAACAACTACAGGATCACGAGGGCAGAATTCGAGAGATAAGCGATACCATAAGACAAAACAACATTAGAAAAATTGGGATCCCAGAAGAAGAAGAAAGAGAGAGGGGCAGAAGGTATACTGGAGCAAATTATAGCAGAGAACGTCCCTAATTTGGGGAAGGAAACAGGCATGAAAATCCAGGAAGCACAGAGAACCCCTCTCAAAATCAATAAAAATAGGTCAACACCCCGACATCTAATAGTAAAACTTATGAGTCTCATAGACAAAGAGAAAATCCTGAAAGCAGCTCGGGACAAGAGATATGTAACCTACAAGGGTAGAAACATTAGATTGGCAACAGACCTATCCACAGAGACCTGGCAGGCCAGAAAGGACTGGCAGGATATCTTCAGAGCACTAAATGAGAAAAATATGCAGCCAAGAATACTCTATCCAGCTAGGCGGTCATTGAAAATTGAAGGAGAAATAAAAAGCTTCCAGGACAAACAAAAACTAAAGGAATTTGCAAACACTAAACCAGCCCTACAAGAAACCTTGAAAGGGGTCCTCTAAGCAAAGAGAGACCCTAAAAGCAACATAGACCAGAAAGGAACACAGACAATATACGGTAACAGTCACCTTACAGGCAATACAATGGCACTAAATTCCTATCTTTCAATAGTTACCCTGAATGTAAATGGGCTCAATGCCCCAATCAAAAGACACAGGCTATCAGACTGGATTAAAAAACAAGACCCATCGATATGCTGTCTGCAAGAGACTCATTTTAGAACCAAAGACAACCCCAGATTGAAAGTGAGGGGGTGGAAAACCATTTACCATGCTAATGGACACCAAAAGAAAGCTGGGGTGGCAATCTTTACATCAGACAAATTAGATTTTAAACCAAAGACTGTAATAAGAGATGAGGAAGGACATTATATCCTACTGAAAGGGTCTATCCAACAAGATCTAACAATTGTAAATATCTATGCCCCTAACATGGGAGCAACCAATTATATAAGGCAATTAATAACAAAAGCAAAGAAACACATCGACAACAATACAATAATAGTGGGGGACTTTAACACCCCCCTCACTGAAATGGACAGATCGTCAAAGCAAAAGATCAACAAGGAAATAAAGACTTTAAATGACACACTGGAGCAAATGGACTTCACAGACATATTCAGAACATTCCACCCCAAAGCAACAGAATACACATTCTTCTCTAGTGCCCATGGAACATTCTCCAGAATAGATCACATCCTAGGTCATAAATCAGGTCTCAACCGGTACCAAAAGATTGGGATCATTCCCTGCCTATTTTCAGACCACAATGCTTTGAAACTAGAACTCAATCACAAGAGGAAAGTCAGAAAGAACTCAAACACATGGAGGCTAAAGAGCATCATACTGAAGAATGAATGGGTCAACCAGGCAATTAAAGAAGAATTAAAAAAATACATGGAAACCAATGAAAATGAAAACACAACTATTCAAAATCTTTGGGATGCAGCAAAGGCAGTCCTAAGAGGAAAGTATATAGCAATACAAGCCTTTCTCAAGAGACAAGAAAGGTCTCAAGTACACAACTTAACCCTACACCTAAAGGAGCTGGAGAAAGAACAGCAAATAAAGCCTAAACCCAGCAGGAGAAGAGAAATCATAAAGATCAGAGCAGAAATCAATGAAATAGAAGCCAAAAGAACAGTAGAACAGATCAACGAAACAAGGAGCTGGTTCTTTGAAAGAATTAACAAGATTGACAAACCCCTGGCCAGACTTATCAAAAAGAAAAGAGAAAGGACCCAAATCAACAAAATCATGAATGAAAGAGGAGAGATCACAACCAACACCAAAGAAATACAAACAATTATAAGAACATATTATGAACAACTCTATGCCAGCAAATTAGATAACCTGGAAGAAATGGATGCATTCCTAGAGATCTATCAACTACCAAAACTGAACCAGGAAGAAATAGAAAACCTGAACAGACCTATAACCACTAAGGAAATTGAAGCAGTCATCAAAAATCTCCCAAAAAACAAAAGCCCAGGGCCAGATGACTTTCCAGGGGAATTCTACCAAACATTTGAAGAAGAATTAATACCTATTCTTCTGAAACTGTTCCAAAAAATAGAAATGGAAGGAAAAACTTCAAATTCATTTTATGAGGCCAGCATTACCTTGATCCCAACACCAGACAAAGACCCCATCAAAAAGGAGAATTACAGACAAATATCCCTGATGAACATGGATGCAAAAATTCTCACCAAAATACTAGCCAATAGGATCCAACAGTACATTAAAAGGATTATTCACCATGACAAAGTGGGATTTATCCCTGGGCTGCAAGGTTGGTTCAACATCCGCAAATCAATCAATGTGATACAATACATTAACAAAAGAAAGAACAAGAATCATATGATCCTCTCAATAGATGCAGAAAAAGCTTTTGACAAAGTACAGCATCCTTTCTTGATCAAAACTCTTCAGAGTATAGACATAGAGGGTACATACCTCAATATCATAAAAGCCATCTATGAAAAACCTACAGGTAATATCATTCTCAATGGGGAACAACTGAGAGCTTTCCCCCTAGGATCAGGAACGCAGCAGGGATGTCCACTATCACCACTGCTATTCAACATAGTATTGGAAGTCCTAGCCACAGCAATCAGACAACAAAAAGAAATAAAATGCATCTGAATCGGCAAAGAAGAAGTCAAACTCTCACTCTTTGCAGATGATATGATACTTTATGTGGAAAACCCCAAAGACTCCACCCCAAAACTGCTAGAACTCATACAGGAATTCAGTCAAGTGGCAGGATATAAAATCAATGCACAGAAATCAGTGGCATTCCTATACACCAACAACAAGACAGAAGAAAGAGAAATTAAGGAGTCTATCCCATTTACAACTGCACCCAAAACCATAAGATACCTAGGAATAAATCTAACCAAAGAGACAAAGGATCTGTACTCAGAAAACTATAAAATACTCATGAAAGAAATTGAGGAAGACACAAAGAAATGGAAAAACGTTCCCTGCTCATGGATTGGAAGAACAAATATTGTGAAGATGTCAATGCTACCTAGAGCAATCTACACATTCAATGCAATTCCCATCAAAATACCATCCACTTTTTTCAAAGAAATGGAACAAATAATCCTAAAATTTGTATGGAACCAGAAAAGACCCCGCATAGCCAGAGGAATGTTGAAAAAGAAAAGCAAAGCTGGCGGCATCACAGGTCCGGACTTCCAGCTCTATTACAAAGCTGTCATCATCAAGACAGTATGGTACTGGCACAAAAACAGACACATAGATCAATGGAACAGAATAGAGAGCCCAGAAATGGACCCTCAACTCTATGGTCAACTCATCTTTGACAAAGCAGAAAAGAATGTCCAATGGAAAAAAGACAGTCTCTTCAACAAATGGTGTTGGGAAAATTGGACAGTCACATGCAGAAGAATGAAACTGGACCATTTCCTTACACCACACACAAAAATAGACTCCAAATGGTTGAAAGACCTCAATGTGAGACAGGAGTCCATCCAAATCCTAAAGGAGAACACAGGCAGCAACCTCTTTGACCTCAGCCGCAGCAACTTCTTCCTAGAAACATCGCCAAAGGCAAGGGAAGCAAGAGCAAAAATGAACTATTGGGACTTCATCAAGATAAAAAGCTTTTGCAAAGCAAAGGAAACAGTCAACAAAACCAAAAGACAACCGACAGAATGGGAGAAGATATTTGCAAATGACATATCAGATAAAGGGCTAGTATCCAAAATCTATGAAGAACTCATCAAACTCAACACCCAAAGAACAAAGTATCCAATCAAGAAATGGGCAGAAGACATGAACAGACATTTTTCCAAAGAAGACATCCAAATGGCCAACAGACACATGAAAAAGTGCTCAACAGTGCTCGGCATCAGGGAAATCCAAATCAAAACCTCAATGAGATACCACCTCACACCAGTCAGAATGGCTAAAATTAACAAGTCAGGAAACGACAGATGTTGGTGGGGATGCGGAGAAAGGGGATCCCTCCTACACTGTTGGTGGGAATGCAAGCTGGTGCAGCCACTCTGGAAAACTGTATGGAGGTTCCTCAAATAGTTGAAAATAGAGCTACCATACGATCCAGCAATTGCACTACTGGGTATTTACCCCAAAGATACAAATGTAGGGATACGAAAGGGTACGTGCACCCCGATGTTTATAGCAGCAATGTCCACAATAGCCAAACTGTGGAAAAAGCCAAGATGTCCATCAACAGATGAATGGATAAAGAAGAAGTGGTATATATATATACAATGGAATATTATGCAGCCATCAAAAGGAATGAGATCTTGCCATTTGCAATGACGTGGATGGAACTGGAGGGTATTATGTTGAGTGAAATAAGTCAAACAGAGAAAGACATGTATCATATGATCTCACTGATATGAGGAATTCTTAATCGCAGGAAACAAACTGAGGGTTGCTTGAGTGGGGGGTGGGGTGGGAGGGATGGGGTGACTGGGTGATAGACACTGGGGAGGGTATGTGCTCTGGTAAGTGCTGTGAATTGTGCAAGACTGTTGAATCTCAGATCTGTACCTATGAAACAAATAATGCAATATATGTTAAGAAAAAAAAAGAAGAAGAAGAAGAAGGTAGCAGGAGGGGAAAAATGAAGCAGGGGAAATCGGAGGGGTAGACGAACCATGACAGATGATGGACTCTGAAAATCAAACTGAGGGTTCTAGAGGGGAGGGGGGTGGGAGGATGGGTTAGCCTGGTAATGGGTATTGAGGAGGGCATATTCTGCATGGAGCACTGGGTGTTATGCACAAACAATGAATCATGGAACACTACATCTAAAACTAATGATGTAATGTAGGGGATTAACATAAGAATTTTAAAAAAAGAATACAAAAACACTAATTTAAAGGGATACATGCACCCCTATGTTTACAGTGGCATTATTCACAATAGCCAAGTTATGGAAGCAGCCCAAGTGTCTGTGGACTGATGAACAAATAAAGAAGATGTGGTTTATATACAGTGGAATATTATTCGACCATAAAAAATGAAATCTTGGGATGCCTGGGTGGCTCAGTCGGTTAAGCATCTGCCTTCAGCTCAGGTCATGATCCCAGGGTCCTGTGATCGAGCCCTGCATCAGGCTCCCTGCTCACCGGGGAGCCTGCTTCTCCCTCTGCCTGCTCTGCCTGCCCCTTCCCCTGTTTGTGTGTGTGGTCTCTCTCTCTGACAAATAAATAAATAAAATCTTTTTTTAAAAATGAAATCTTGCCATTTACAATGACATGGATAGAACTAGAAGGTATAATGCTAAGCGAAATAAGTCATTCAGAGAAAGACAAATCCATATGATTTCATTCATATGTGGAATTTTAAAAACATAATACACAAGCAAAGGGAAAAAAAAGACAAATCAAGAAACAGACTCTTAATTATAGGGAAGAAACTGATAGTCACTGGAGGGGAGGCGGGCAGGGGGATGGGTGGAATAGGTGATGGGGATTAAGGAGCGTACTTGTGATGAGCACCAGGTGTTATATGGAAGTGGTGAATCACTATATTGTACACCTGAAATCAATATAACAGTGTATGTTAACTATCCTGGCATTAAATAAAAACTTAATAAAAGAAAAAGAAGCAAGTGTGAGTGGCTCTAAGTTTTGTGTTCTGGAAGAATGTGAAGAGAAATAAAGCTGAGCTAAACACGGGAGAGTAAAGTTTATCTGTAATGTTTTATTTACTTCATTAAATATATCTGAAGCAGAAATGACAAAATGTTAACACTTGTTCATTCTGAGCAGTATACATGTACTTATTTGCTCATTGTTTTAGATGCTTCTCTGAGTTTCTAAACATTTTAAAGTCTTCAAAATTAAAAAATAAGAAACAAGAAATGATAAATTCATAATAAATTTGAGCAAAATAAAGAAATAGAAATTAAAATTATAAATAGCAAGTTTCCTGTATACCAGCCATAATAAATTGCAGAAATAATGATAGAAAGACCCCCTTCACAAAATTAAAAGCAAAACAGGGCGCCTGGGTGGCTCAGTTGGTTAAGCGACTGCCTTCGGCTCAGGTCATGATCCTGGAGTCCCGGGATCGAGTCCCGCATCGGGCTCCCTGCTTGGCGGGGAGTCTGCTTCTCCCTCCGAGCCTCCCCCCTCTCATGTGCTTGCTCTCTCTCATTCTCTCTCTCTCAAATAAATAAATAAAATCTTTTAAAAAAAAAAGCAAAACATAAATTTTACTATTATACACTCTATACAAATAGACATATAGAGGGTCAGATTCCATACAGCTGGTAAGTAGAAGAAGTGAAGTAATAAAAAATTTTTTAAAGCTACAAAAATATTTAAACTTTGTAACCAGGACAGAGTCAGGCTACAAAATATGGAAATTAGATAAATCCCAAAGAGAATCTACTATATATATAACAATTTACACATATTAAAGGTGACATCACAGAACAATGGAAAAGGATTAATTATTCAATATTTATTATTGTGAAAAATTGGAAGGGAAAACAATTTAGAAAATTACCTCATACCACACACCAATAATTCTGGAAGGATTAAATAAATATAAGCAATAAAATGAAAAAAAAAATCCATTTAAGCACTTATCTAATTTGGGTGGGGAAAAACTAACACATAAATTCATCAGAAAAAAATAAATGGAAAGATATATATAATTACATAAATGTTAATTTGTGCATAAAAGTTCATTTAAAACACAAACCTGGGAAATATTTTCCACATATATCACAGAAGAAAGGTCTAATGTCTATTAAATGTATACATTGTCCATACAAATGAATAAGAACCATGTAAGTTCTCAATAGAAAAATTATACAGGTCATGAATATATGTTGATAGGAAGGGAACAAAAGTGACCAAGAAACCCAAGACAATATTCATGCTCAGTATAATAAAAGAAACATATTAAAACAGTAAGATATCGTTTAGCCTCTATTATACAGGCAGATTTTAAAAGAATGACAGCAGCCAGTTTTGGTATAGGTGTATGAGCAGAAATTGTCCATCTTACACAGTGACACAACTTCACACATATATCAAGAGCCTTTAAAAATTTAATCCTCAGGTCCAATAATGCCTCTTATAAAAACCCATCTTAAGAAAATCATTTATTCAACAAATATCTAGTAAGGATCTACAATGTATCATACATTGCTCTAGGTACTGGGAGATACAATAGTGAATACAAAGTAAAGAAAAATCTCTGTGCTCAAAGGGCTTACATTTTAACACAAAGATCCAGACAATAAATTAGAAAATATCTCAACTATTAGGTTATGATACAGATCAGGGAGAAAAAATAAAGCAAGAAAAGAGAAGAGTGAGTGTTGGAGAAGGGTTTGCATTTTTATGGATAATTGTTATAGGAGACCTTATGGAGGTAATATTTGAATAAAGACCTAAAAGAGGTGAGGTTCAAAGAAGCAAAGATTTATGCATAAAGGTATACATTGCAGGGCTATTCGTGATAAGTTATAATTAAAAATAATTTAAATGACTAATACAGGATCTGTTAAATAATTAAAGTAGGTACAAATTGTACAACTGAAAATTATGAAGCCATTTAAAATTGTCTGAAAGCTGGTGAATGACATGGTGAAATGCTCACAGTACAATACCAATGGAGAAGCCAGATATGAAATAGTACAGATAAGGTATGATCCCAATTATGTAAATATGGAAACACATCCTGGAGGAAGCAGAGCAAGTTGTCTTTGGATAAGGTATTGAGAGGTGATTTGTGTTTTCTCTCCATTTTTAAAAATTTTCTATTATGAGGCTGTTTCATTTTATGAATAGAAAAAAAATAGAAGTAGATATTACAGTCTTAAGGAAGATGAATAAATGTACAAAATTTGTTAAATGGTGGTGCTAATCAGCCATGCCTAGAATACTGGGTTCAGCTTTGGATATTATGTATTAAGGGTGATACTGAAAACTTCAGCATCTCCTATAGAAGATACTCAAAATATGTCATATGAGCTCAAGAATTGGGAATATATGGACTGGAGAAAAGATAAAAAGAACAAACTATCTTTAAACTTTTGAATGGCTAATTACAGGGCAAGGAAATAGACATTAGCACTCCTGTTGCTCCAAGGAGCAACCCATGGGTTGGATTCAGAAGACAGATTTCAGGTCAGTCAGTATGAAGAAGAACTTGCTAACAATCACAGTTATCAGGCAGTATTAAGCAACCTTTCCTGGAACTATTCACACTGAAAATAAATGACCATATGTACTGGTTGATAAGACTGCCATTATATGATTGGTAAGGACCCTGCTATTTCTGAGCTCCTCTTGTACTATTTAAAAAAGCTACTTTATGCTATGATCACTTACATAATTCCACCCCCACCCATCTCCCTTCCCTTCAAAAAATCTATGTAATACTTGATTCCTTTTAAGAAATCATTTTTAAACAGAAAAGAGTACCCTTCAAAATATACATCCTGGAGATTTTTATTCTTCCTTCTGTGTATACTGAGGAGACATTGTGTATAAACATCAATACCTTTAAAATCATGTTTTAAGTACAAAAAAATGTTTTTCTATTACCAACCAATATTTCCCTTTACCATATATCTTCCCCCTAGGAACAGACTGTCTGGACCACTACATTTCAGAATGAGATAATCATCTTGCCTCTGTTCCACAGCATCCCGCACCATTTTCTTTGCAGTGTCCTTGGTTCATTTTAAAACCAACTGTGGTGAAAATATCACCCAGTACACAGAGTTACTACAGATTTTAGAACACAGTCAGTTCTTTTCTTAACTTTCAGAAGAGTGATGATTTCAGCAATCTCAGGAATAGAACGAGGAAAGGGCATTCCTGTGATCTCTTCTAAGCCCTATGAATACTTCCACCAAAATTAGCAACCTTCAGAATTCCATATAAAATCCTTAGTGTTGCTTAAATAAGTGACTGAGCCTGAACTACCAGCACAGGACCATGAGGATGTAGTAAAGAATAGAGCATAAACTATAGAATCTTTCAGCTGGGCCTAGTCCAACCTTCCTAATTTACAGTTATGGAAACAGAAGCTCAAACAAGTGATTTGTCACAAGAAACTAAGTCAGCATCCAAACCAAGACTAGAATCCAGACTAGGCTATCTGAAATGACATTTTCAGAGAGATTTTTAATATCCAGTCTTCATATTTTTTTTTCTTATCAAGTGTGTCTTTCTCTAACTTGTAGAATGGGGAGAATGAAGATCTGGGAAGAGTGCTGACTCATTGAGAATTTCAGTTAAGCAACATGACATATAACCTGGTTTCAGATAAGCCTGTGCTTTTGTGGACATGAGCATAGAGGGACTCTTACCTTTCCTTAAAGCACTATCATCTGCCAAACAACAGCAAAATGGATATGATCATCCAATCTTTTATTAAGCAATGTGAGCATCATAATGGGAGGACTATTAGAAACTGGGTGTTGTTTGTCAGTACATAGTCCTGCTGAAAAGTCTAATAATGGTAACCACGCCTTCCTTCTTAAAGCAGTATATTTTCCTCTATACACGAATCACAATGTACAACTATATAATTCAATAGTTTGTAGAATAATGTCTATCTCACTATCTAAACCATGAACCCAAAGGTGGCAACAACCATGTTTATTTTGCTCACCATTATATTCTCCATGTTTAGAAATGGTATGTACTCAATAAATATTTGCCCAACTAATGGATAAGACCTCTCCACTGCTGGCTCTTTCATAATAATGTATTCTCAAATGTTCTTTCCACAGGCCTCCCCTCTCCTCTGTAGCCTTCACACAAGCTCATCTTTGTTTTCCCATATCCTAAAGCATAAGCATTCCCCAAAGAAGAGATCTTTGGATCCCTTCTTTACACTTCAAGTACTGCCTCCATATCAATGACTCTCAAATCACTCTCTCCAGTTGACATATTTTGAGAGCTCCAATTCCACATTTCTTTCAACTGTACCCAGTACCTTTTGCTGGGCTGTGTGACCTCAGTCAAATCAAGTGACTCCCCATATCAGGATCAGTTAGCTTATCCATAAAATAAGGGTGTTGCCTCTCTACTGCATATAGAAGAAAGTTCTAATTCTCCAAGCTAGCATTTAATATTATTTACAGCCAAGCTCTCTACCTATTTTGCCAAATATTTCTTACATACATTTACCATACATTTTACTCCAACATAACTAAGCTCCTCACTGTTCCTAATACATGTCCTCTGTTTTTCTGGCCTCTTCCTAGAACACCAAACTGCACCTCCAAAGTTTGCTTAATCTTTGAAGCCCAGTTCAAACACCACTTCTGGGAAGCTGCCTTTGATCTCCTTGCATACCCTTATTTTATGCGTGCGGATTACATTCTCCTAAAATTATAGTTGTTTGTATATTTCTTCTCTCTCTTACTTGACTGTGGCATCTTGGACAGCAGAGGCTATTCCTAAATCAGCCTGTATCTCCCACATCGCCTTTGATTCATAACACTTAGTAACCTTATACTGAATGGATTCAGTTTAGGCTATATCAGTCATCCTACTTAAAAAGACTTTGATCAGTCCCTGTGTTTCTGAAATAAACATCAAAATCCTTACAATGGCCACTTCAGCCACATCAGCTTTTGTTCAAGTTTTCAAATTCACTATGCATCTCAAGGCCCTCATGCATGCTCTTCTCTTCATCTACAAAACTGCTCTACCCTTACAATAACCCTACCCCACCTCCATGTCTCTACTCACTCTTAATATCACTTCCTCGAGGAAGCTTTTCTTAAACCCCACACGAGATCAGTTTTTTCTGTTCTATACCTTCATAGCCCCACCCTCATACTTTTCCTTCATAGCATTCATTACTGACCGAAATAACAGTTGTGTGAGTATCTGATTTATGGCCTCTTCCCCATCAAACTATAAGTTCCAAGTAAGCAAAGGCCATGTCTGTTTTGCTCACCCTTGTATTATTGGCATGGTGCTTATTATCTACATGGTGCTTAACCACATCACTGAATAAACGTTGAACCACTGAATTGATGAACAATTGATTTAAAGGTAAAGACTTGGGACTTAGGGCATATAAAATCTATGCCTGGCTTGCTATAATTCCTTTAAAATAAAATTGGGATTCCAGGTAAATTGGCCTTATATTCACTATTAGAAATTTATAAAATAGGATAAATACTGCCTCCCAAATGCTGGAAGGAAACCAAAAGGCATCACTAACACCAAGTGACTTGCTCATTCACTTAATGAACATTTATTAAACACCTACTCTATGCCACACACTAGGATAGTAGCTGATAGTACAATAAATTGGAGTGACAATTTACTTGCTTAGAATATATAATCTAAGAGGTGCATTTATAAAAGCTTTAAAAAAAACCTTATGACAGTCACAACAAGTGATGCTACTTTGAAAGGATATTAAGTTCCTTGTTAAAGGAGACATTTAACCTGATGGTGAAAAATCATTTGGCAAAAATGACTTTGAAATTACAACTGGGCCAAATCTGGGCCTCTTAAATTACTGGTAGCCTAGACTAGTGCTGTTCAAAGTGTGGTCTACAGATCAATGACTGTCTGCAAACTATTATTGCCAGGCAGTAATGACCCAGGAGCAGAAATTCAAAATAAACACTTATAAAATATTATAGCAATTTAAAAAATATTTTTGTCTGTTGAATCTAGTAATAAAAATGTGAGCTTATATTTTGTCTTTTCTTTCATTTTCTAATAATTCATAATGTATTTTACTAAAGTAACAGTCTGTGATGGATAGGAAAATTTTTTAAAAACTGGTCTTCCAACAAGGTAATTTGAAAAGCACTGGAACAGCAGATTCAGGATTACGTGGTAGTTTGTTAAAATGGAAAATCTCACGTTGTACCCCCAGACCCTCTGAGTCAGAATTAGCATTTTAACAAGATCCCCAGGAGACTCTTTTGCACATTAAAATTTGAGAAGCATTGGCCTAGATGATTTCTGAAGCCCTTACAACCCTGAGACTTTATAATTTACTTCAGATAGAGGCTTTATAATTTACTTCAGATAGAGGAGCTGAAAGACCCTTGGTGATACAATCCACCTCATCATCATTTTTAGAGGGAAAAACTGAGGTCCATGGAGAGGTACTCAGGTGTACAAGGTAACCGACAAATTACAGAGCTAGGAAAAAAACTCAAGTTCCCTAACACCCAGGTCAGTTCTCCACTCTAACACACTGGTGCTCACTACTATCCCACCCAGTCTCTGCACCATCCCCTCAGTGATGTCATTGTTTCTGAGATACTTTCTGATACAAGAATTTATTCTTCCACCTTCCATATACCGTGTGAACCTTGAATCACCACTATTTCAAGTGTCTCCTTTATGATAATTGCCCTAAATCCCTGTTGCTCAAATCTTCCCACATGCCCATTGTCTGGCTGCTATATGGACATTCTGGGGCTTCAGAAGGACTAGGACTAACTGATTTCTGGTCTTTATGGGGAAAAAACAGAGCTGCTTTGTTCGCATGAGTCCACTTGATACCAAATAGCAAGCTTTTCCAAGGAAGAGAACATACACTATCAAGGCTGCTTTAGAAAGCTAAGTATGCTCAGTTTGTGACTGACAAACAAGAGGATGGGATACTGGGTCATATTAATAAAAATCTAGCTTCCAAAATGAGGCAAACGATGATCTTTACTTGTGATCTTGTCAGTTCTGAGGCTTTGAGGGGAGAGGTATGACTGCTGTCTTCACTGTCTGAAGAACTATTATTAAGAAGAAGCAAATTTGTTGCAGCTAGTCCCAAAGAAGCAATGAATACAAGTTACAGGGAGACAGACCTTGGTTTATAATGGGGATTACTTTCTGGCAATCAGAATTGCTCAAAGATAAAAAGAGCCATCTAATGAGCTCCTGTCACTTCAGGGAGATCAAATAGAAATCAGTCAAAGAATTGAATGCTTAGGACAAATTGAAGAACTGGGTGGAGAAGTACAGCTTAATGGCCTTCCAGTTCCAAGGTTTTTAATATTCTAAAATTTTCAGGACAAGATGACTCTAAGCTCTCAGAAAATAAGAGCAAGATTTGGTCCTGAAAAAAAACAGTCTTTTGCTGGATGTGAGATGGATGAGGTTATGACAGTGAAAAAGCGAAGTCTTTCCAGGTAGCCTTTTCAAAGGAAAGCAGGGTGGCCAAGGAAAGCCTTTTGGGCAGCTTCTCCAGGAAACCTAGGTGAGGCTTGGTTCCACAATGGCCAGCCACTATGCCCCAATTTAAGTTCCTGTTACTCTACACAAAGGCTAGGCTACTACTTTCCTTTTTTTTTTTTTTTTTTTTTTGGCCAAGCAGAACCCTCCCTCTCACACCTACACACCTAACCAGCAAAGGTGCAAAATTTTCCCCAAGAAGGCAGCAGTGCTTAATGGTCAAGACCATGCATTCTAGAACCAGGTTGCCTGTGTTTTAATTCCCAATTGGGACATGTAATTACTCTGTAACCTTGGACAGTTACTTAACCTCTCTGTGCTTCAGTTTCCTCATCAGTAAACCAAGAATAATAGTATCTGCTTTGTAGTGTCGGTATAAGAATACACATTAAACCCTCAGCCTAAGATCAAAAACATACGAGGCACTCAACAATGTTAGCAATTAGTATTGTTGATGTAATAATTACTACCATGGGCATGACAGTGTCGCTAACTCAAAAAGCTCCCATTAAGCAACCAGATCCCTTCTCCTACCAGTTCAGGGGGCAGGAGACAGCTACTACAACAGCTTCAGCCAGTCTTTGCATAGCTCCAGACATCCAGAACCTACTGATCCTCAATAAACTATACAATTCGCAGCAGGAATCCTGGCTTCTCTCCCCGCTCTAAATCCAAAAGCCACCCCTCCCCCAGTCCTCCTGCCTATGCCACCCTCAGCCACAATTAGAGGACCAGCAAACCGGGAAGCCAATTCCAGACAAACCATCAGGTGTTTCTTCCTTCTCAAGGACACAGCTGGACTTACACCATGCCTGCCAGTGGGATGGGGTAGGGTATCTGAATCCCTGGTCTAGCCTGTCTATACAACTACCTAGGATGGGGAGTGGGCAGGCAATGGGGCTTCCCACAGGGAAGCAAGAGAAGCCTCCCAAGTTTGTAAAGGAACTCGGGCCCAACCCCACAATGAACCCCTTAAAAGAAGGGGGGAGGCCTCAAGCTGCTTTCAAAAGAAGCAGTTATTTACAACTTTCCACTCAGTTGCATCTGGGAAAGGTAAAAGGGAGATGGGGAAAAGAGCTGCATGGTATTCTCCCTCTTTCTCAATTTCAGCAATGAGAAACAGCTGCAGAGAAAGAGTTAAATGAGGAAGGAAGCTCCAGCCATTACCCCATCCCCGTGCCTAGGGCTGTCTGGGGGGTCATGACTGTGCTGTCTGCTCTGGCTAGGGGACACTGGGTGGCTTTCTGCAGCAGCTGCTGGCCCCCCCAGGCAATTTGCAAGGTCAAGGCTGACCTGTTTCCAAAAAGGAACAAAACAATTCACTGACAATGAAGCAAATCGCGCATACACCACATCACAACCCCCCTCCCCAAATCAGGTTTTACCCCAGTGCCTCCCTGCCCAGATGCCAACTCTGGGCTTCCACCAGCCCCACTGGGGAACCCAGGATAGCATCACAGCTGCAGAGCTTGTCTCGCCTCCCCGGCCAACCCAAGGAGACTCTCAGTACGGGGGAGAGAGGCTATCGCTAAAGGAGACCTGAGCTTGGGGGAGGGGGAAGGAGGGACATCTATGTTCCTTACCAAGCGCCACAGTCACTTCCCCGAGGCAGAGAGAAGAGAAGGATGAATGAATTGAAACAAGTTGGAGATTGAGTCCTCACAGAGCTCGGCTTCCTCTTCTCTTTCTCTGGGTCTTTCTCCTGGTCCCTCTCTCGTCTCTCTGGTTTGCTCGCTAGCTTGCGCGCGCTCACGCTCTCCTCTCCCTCTCTCTCCTCCCCCTCTCCCTCTCTCTTTCTCCCGCCTCTCCCTATCTCTTCTCTCTTCCCTCCTCCCCTCCCCCTTTGCTGGCTTTAGATTCACCATTGCCTGGTGCTGAGCACGCGGCTGTGCTGGGGCTCCGGAATACAGTGCTGCAAGGCTTTGGATCTGTGGCTGTTTTAGGAAAGACTAAAGTAGTATTTTATTATTTAAGATTTCCAGCAGAGAAATAGAGGGAAGCTCAGAGGAAAGGGGAGGAGCAGAGGAAGCAAGGGGAACAGAAAGAGAGCAAAAGGGTAAGAGCAGTGAATAGGAGGATAAAGGAAGTATGGATTACCATGCTGTGTGTAATGCTTGCTAGCTGCGCCAAGACAGAAAATAAGTGGTCTGTTCCCCTTATATCCCTACGGGTGTGTCTTCTTAGCTCAGGCTCCAAATAAAGGTTTCACAATCCTGTCGGTTCACATTCCATCTCTGAGGACAGTAATGAGCTAAAAAAATTTCATCAAAGAGGTTGTCATTCTCCCTCCACTAAAAAGAAAGGGTTTAGCCCCGTTGGTTCCCTAAAGACCTAACTGCCACCTCCACCCCCCACCAAGTAGAAGTGTGAACCCAATGCAGAACTGTCAGTTGGAGCTTCCCTCCAGGCAAAACAGACAAGCAGCAGAACCACAATACTTCCCTTTCAAAAACCTCAGAAGGCAATATTGATATAGGTAAGTGTGTGAGCCCACATGTGAGTTTGCACATGGGGGAATAGGACAGAGAAGAGATTAGTTAAAATATAAAAGTACTGTATTCCCATTGGGGTAAAAAAAAAAAGTAAACTGAGCAAAGTACAGTAACAATACAATAGAGGGTAAAGAGACCTAGGCTAAGAACAAAATAAAGGAACTTAGGTTTGAGTCTTGCCTCTCAAAATTGCTCCACTGTGCCTTTGACAAGTTTAATCTGGCTCTCATTGTATCTCCAATGGCAAAATGAATGGTGATAGATGTAGGTGATCTTGAAAGACTCTTTGAGACCTAACAATCTAGGCTCTAAGACAGGAAAAATTCCAGGTGAAAGAAATTAATCTGTTGATAGTGAAAAATACACTACCAAATTTCAAAATTTCTCCAAAGATGGGTCTCCAAATGGGACCCCAGATCACACTGGCATGACATTCCATTTTGAATGTTTTAAGGGCAATATGAATATGAGCATATATGTAAAGAGCTGCTCCTATCCTACATACAATGTTTAGCATAAAAATAGTGGCCTCAATGCATATACAGTGACTCGGACATGGTAGGCATTTAAAATTTTTCCCACAGTGGGCTATTTTTATCCCCCTACCCCAAATTCCCAATACTCTACTCTTGTCCAGTGAGGAATATGTGCTCCACTTCAAATACATACTTCGTCTAAAGCATATACGCATATATTGAATATAGAGATAGGGATCCATAGGCTCAGAGTCACTGAGCTAAAAGGACCCAGAGAGATAACCATCTCATTATGCAGAAAGAGAAACAGGCCTGCAGAAAAAATATAGCTCACATAATCTCATAGTGAATCAGTGATAAAATCAAGACCAGCACCCAGTCTGCTGATCCCAGACATAGTATTTTTGTCCACCAAAGCAACAGGTAAGCTTTACATAAAGCAAGTGTATTTGTTTGCATAAGTGTCTGTTGGATTTAATGGATTAACAAAATGGCAAAAAGAAGTGTATGTACTGGCATAAGGTTGCTGTGTTATTTTCTAGGGCTGCCATAACAAATTACAATAAATTTGGTGGCTTAAAACAACAAAAATATATTGTCTCATACCTCTGGAGGCCACCTGAAGTCTGATATCAAAGTGCTGGCAAGGCCAAACTTCCCCCAAAGGCTCTAGAAGAGAATTTTCCCTTGTTTATTCCAGCTTCTGGTAGTTTCTGTCATTCCTTGGCTTGTAGAAGAATCACTGTAATCTCTGCCTCAATCTTCAAATTGTCTTTTCTTCTGTATCTGTATGACCAAATTTCCCCATCTTTTTTTGTTATAAAGACACCAATCATTAGATTTGGGCCCACCCTAAATCCAGAATGATTTCATCTTGAGATCTTTATATTACTTCTGCAAAGGTCACACATCCAAATAAGATTACATCCTTAGGTTTTTGGTGGATATAAATTTGGGGGAGATGCTATTCAACCCACTACAGTGGCCAACTTTTATTTTTGTGAAATAAAGATACTAACAAATAAACCATCTATGATATCATCATTTTTAAAGAAAAGATATTTTAATACAAATAAGCTAGATGAAGATATGCTCATAATAAAGACTGTTCTTTAAATTATACAATTTTAGCTCCTTGAAAAATTAATAGCATTTCCATAAGTGTTCTCAGTTCCCTGCAAACCACAGAAAAACTTTACTAGGACCACTTCTGGTAGTAATAAAGCAGGTTTTTTTTCTTTTTTTTTAAAGATTTTATTTATTTATTTGAGAGAGAGAATGAGATAGAGAGAGAGGGGGGAGGGTCAGAGGGAGAAGCAGACTCCCTGATGAGCAGGGAGCCTGATGCGGGACTCGATCCTGGGACTCCAGGATCATGACCTGAGCCGAAGGCAGTTGCTTAACCAACTGAGCCACCCAGGCACCCAATAAAGCAGTTTTTATCAAGCCAATCCTGCTGCAGATAACAATAAATTCTGGACAAAAATAAAACAACAATCTGAATGCTTTGGAAAGTGATCATAAGCAGGCATAAATTGGAAGAGAGTTAACAATGGAAGGTTGACAATTGGAAGAGAGGTACAATACTAAGTGAATTTCCATTTTTAAGGAATTTTTGCCTAAGGGCAGGCCCCATGAGGCAGGCCCCAGGCCAAAACAATAACTAAAACTTAGAGAAACTATAAGTGTTGCAGCTGTTAAATGTTTAACAACTGGCTCTTCAGGAAAAAAATAAATAAAAGCCTGATTCATAGCATTTCCTAATTTCCGTAGTGTAAATATTCCCACCATGGCCAATTCCATCAACATGAAGTTGGGAAGAGATGTACACAGTTGGCTCTCACAAGCCAGTACCATTCAGCTACCTAACACAACTGCTCACAGTCCTAGTGGCTTGAAGAACAAGAAGACAAAATTCAGGATAACCACTGAAGCTGGAATGTGATGAGAGAAATTCAAGAATGGTGAGAACAACTCAGTGGGAGATCCCAATCCTGTGTATAAACTGCCCAACCAAATCTCTGTTGGAACCATAAATTATGCGTGTGGGGACAGGTTTAGCCTAAATAAAGCTGAAAGAAACAGTTTTCACTGCTGCTCACCACAAGGGAGAGTTTTGAGTTTCAGTTCAGTTAACTGCCTACAAAAAAAAAAAAAAAAAAAATAGCATCACTTTACAGAGAAATAAAAGAATGTAGAGATCCTACAATATATCATTCACAGGGCGCCTGGGTGGCTCAGTCGTTAAGCATCTGCCTTCGGTTCAGGTCATGATCCCAGGATCCTGGGATTGAGCCCTGCATCAGGATCCCTGCTCGGCGGGAAGCCTGCTTCTCCCTCTCCTACTCCCCCTGCTTGTGTTCCCTCTCTCGCTGTGTCTCTCTCTGTCAAATAAATAAATAAAATCTTAAAAAAATAAATAAATAAATAAATATATCATTCACAAAGTTCAGGGTATACTCCAAAATTCTAGGGGAAAAAAACACAAAGAAACTGGAAAATATTACCTATACTCAAGAGAAAAGGCAATCAGTGGACAATAGACCTGAGATGGACCAGATGTTGGAATTAACAGAAAAAAATTATAAGTCATCCATCACAACTACACTAATGGACATAAAGGAAAATACATTTTAACAGATGAACAAATAGGAACTTATATCAGAGATATAGAAACAATTAAAAAGAATCAGATGCTAGTAACCATACATTACATCATTAGTTTTTGACGTAGTGTTCCATGATTCATTGTTTGCGTATAACACCCAGTGCTCAACTAATGATGTACTGTATGGTAACTAACGTAACATAATAAAATAAAATAAAGTAAAATAATAAAATCATAAATAATAAAAATAAAAAGATCAATAAAAAGAATCAGATGCAAATTCTAGAACTGAAAATTAAAATTTCTGAAACAAAATTAGTTGGGTGGGCTTACCAGCAGACTGGAAATAAGAGAAGAGAAAGTTAACTTGAAGACATATTAGTAAATATTATTCAAGCTGAAGTACAGAGAAAGAAAAGATTGAAAAAAGATTAAAAGAGCCTAGGTAATCTGTTGGATAATATCAAAATTCTAACCTACGTGTAATTGGAGTACCAGAAGGCAAAGAATAAAAGAAGGAAAAATTTTTGAAAAATAATGCCTAAAATATTTCCAAATATAATGAAACATAAATTTGTAGATTCAAGGAACTCAGTAAGCCCCTCACTAAGCAGGATACCACAGCCAGGTAAATCAATCAAACTACTCAAAATCAAATATAAAGAGGAAATCTTGAAAGAATCTAGAAAAAAATAACATACTGAGGAACAACAATACAACTGACTGTTGATCTCTCATCAGAAAAAAGTTATCTTTAAAGTGCTGAAATTTAAGGAAAAAAAACTATCAAAACAGAATTTTACATCCATCAAAAATATCCTTCATGAATAAAGGCAAAATAATGACATTTTCAGATAAATGAACATTAGAATGATTTGTTACCAACATATTTATAGTATCAGAAATATTAAAGGAAATTCTTAAGTCTGAACATAAATAAAACCAGATGAAAATTTGGACCTTCCAGAAGAAATGAAGAACTTTAGAAATGGTAATATGAGGATAAATATAAAATATTTTCTCTTAATTTATTTGCTACATATATATGACAGCTTAAAGGAAAAATTATAACATTGTAATGTACAGTATATAATGTGGATAGACATAATACACATGACAACTGTAACATGAATGACGGGCAGGGAGAAGAAGAACCTAATGTTGGCAAGGTCCTTACATTTTACATGAGACAGTACAATATTGACTGTAAGCAAACTTTGATTCATTCTAACAAGTAAATCCTGAACAGACTGAAAAAAAAAACATGTTTTGAATCCATAAAAGAGGTGAGGACATAGGGAAAACTGCTGCCTCCAGGACTGGAGAGACATAAAAGTTAATTCAGGGAGTCACAGCTTACCACAGAGGAGACTTCCTCACTGAAACTGCCAAAGAACCTGATGCCATCGTAGGAAAACCTGAATTATAATTGATGAATTGCTTAGAGGCTCAGTGTGGGCAAGTATGAGAGTTGAAAATCCCAGGGGGACATTAATAGGGAGGCCCTCACAATATTGTGACATTTACCTCCCAGAGCTTGACCAGGTTCTCACAATAAATATTGGAGAAAAATGGGGTGACTGGGTGGCTCAGGTTAAGTTGGTTAAGTGTCTGCCTTCAGCTCAGGTCATGATCCCAGGGTCCTGGGATCAAGTCCCACTTCAGGCTCCCTGCTCGGCAGGAAGCCTGCTTCTCCCTCTCCCACTCCCCCTGCTTGTGTTTCTGCTCTCACTGTGTTTCTGTCAAATAAATAAATAAAATCTTAAAAAAATATATTGGAGGAAAAAATCCCTTGGGCTTCTGGCAGGGGGAGGGAAAAAGGAACCATTTTGAAATATGCCAGAGCACTCTGTTCTTTCTTTCTTTTTTTTTTTTTAAAGATTTTATTTATTTATTTATTAGAGAGCGAGCGAGAGAGAAACAGCATGAGAGGGGGGAAGGTCAGAGGGAGAAACAGGCTCCCCACCGAGCCGGGAGCCCGATGTGGGGCTCAATCCCAGGACTCTGGGATCATGACCTGAGCCGAAGGCAGTCGCTCAACCGACTGAGCCACCCAGGCGCCCCGCACTCTGTTCTTTCTTAACAAGCCCTGACCTCAGGAGAACCTAGTTAATCAGAGCCTAATCTGCTAGGGTATTATCAGAGAGTAACTGACTAGGGGGGAAGGAAATACCCAACTCCAATCAGCTCTAGTCTATTGCATGGGAAAAGAAAAATACCCAGCTCCAGCCCACTCTAGTCATCCTCTCCTAGGAAGGGAGAAAAGAACTTGTGAAGTTAACAGCCCAGAGGCACAGGCTTACTAAAGACTGAGACCTAATCATAGGACAATAGGACACATCCCCCCACATCGCACCATCACATTACGAAAGGCCTATATACAGCAGTTCCTTATAGCTAGTATATCATGTCCAACTGCCAAGAAAAAATTACAAGGCATGCCAAAAGGTGAAAAAACACAATTTGAAGAAACAGAACAAGCATCAGAAACAGGCATGACAAGGATGTTGGAATTATTGGACCAGGAATTTAAAACAACTGTGTTTAATACACTAAGGGCACTCATGGATAAAGTAGACAGCATGCAAGAACAAATGGGCAATGTAAGCAGAGATGGAAATCTTAAGAAAGAACCAAAAAGAAATGCTAGAAATCAAAAGTACTATGCCAGAAATGAAGAATACTTTTATGGGCTTATTAGTAGACTGGACACAGCTGAGGTAAGAATCTCTGCACTAGGGGATATAGCAATAAAAACTCCAAAACTGAAAAGCAAAGAGAACAAAGACTGCAAAAAAAAAAAAAGAAAGAACACAAAATCCAAAGATTTGGGACAACTACAAAAATTGTGACATATGCATAATGGGAATAACAGATACAGAAGAAAAAGAAAAAGGAATGAAAAATATCTGAAACAATGACTGAGAATTTCTCCCAAAATAATGTTAGACACCAAACTACTGATCCAGGAGCTCATAGAACACTATACAAGAAAAATGCTCTCTACAAAAATAAACTACACCTAGGCATATCACTTTCAAACTACAGAAAATCAAAGATAAAGAAAAAATCATGTTTTAATTACTATAGCTTTGTAGTACAGTTTGAAATCAGAAAGTGTGGTGTCTCTGGATTTGTTCTTCTTCCTCAAGATTGTTTTGGCTATTTGGGGTCATTTGTAGTTCCAAAGAAATTTCACGATGGTTTTTCTATTTTGTGAAAAATGCCATTGGAATTTTAATAGGGATTGCATTATATATACGGATGGCTTCGGGTAGCATGGACATTTTAACAATATTAATTCTTTCAATCCATGAACACAGAACATCTTTCCACTTATCTGTGTTTTCTTCAACTTCTTTCATCAAAATTTGCAGTTTTAATTGTACAGATATTTCACTTCCTTGGTGAAACTTATTCCTGGTATTTTATTGTTTTTGATGCTTTTGTGAATGGGATAGTTTTCTTTACTACTTCTTGAGATATTTTGTTGTTACTATATAGTAGAAATGCAACTAATTTCCTACAGATCTTAAACCCTGCAACTTTATTGAATTCATTAATTAGTTCCAACAGATTTTGCTTCGTGACTTTCTATATATAAGATTATATCATCTGCAAATAACAATTTGCTTCTACCTTTCTTTTTGGATGCATTTTATTTCTTTGTCTTGCCTGATTGCTTTAGCTAGAACTTCTAGTACTATGTTGAATAAGAATGGTGAGAGCGGGCACCCTTGTCTTGTTTCTAATCTTAGAGAAAAAGCCTTCAAACTTTCACTGTTGAGTATGATTTTTGTTGTGGTTTTGTCATATATCACCTTTATTATGTTGAGGTACATTCTTCCTGTATCCAATTTGTTGAGAGGTTTTTATCATTACAGGATGCTGTATTTTCTCAAATGTGTTTTCTGCATCTACTGAGATGATTATATGATTTTTGTTTTTTATTCTATTAATGTGGTATATCAAAATTATTGATTTTTGTATGTTGAACTATCCTTGCATCCCAGGGATAACTACCACTTGGTCATGGAGTGCAATCCCTTAAATGCATTGTTGAATTTAATTTGGTAATATTTGTTAAGAATTTTTGCATCTATATTCACCAGGGATATTGGTCTATAGTTCTCTTGTGGTATCCTTCTCCAGCTTTGGTATCAAGGTAATGCTGGCATCCTAAAATTAGTTTTGGAGTGTTCCTCCCTTTTGAAATTTTGCCCAACCTCTGGCAACCAACAATCTACTCTTAGTTTCTAGAGTTCAGCTATTTTAGATTCCACTTATAAGTGAAATCATACAGTATTTGTCTTTATCTGCTTGATTATTTCACTGAGTATAAATGACCTTAAGTTCCATCCATGTTGTCACAAATGTCAGGATTTCCTTCTTTTTTATGGCTAATATTCAATTGCATATATATACCGTGTTTTTTAATCCATTCATCCATCAAAAGACCCTTAGATTGTTTCCATGTTTTGGCTATTATAAATAATGCTGCACTGAACTTGAGGATGCAGATATCTCTTGGAGATACCAATGTCACTTCCTTCAGATATATACCCAGAAGTGAGATTTATAGACTATATGGTAGTTTTAATTTGTTGAAGGACCTCCATACTGCTTACCATGATGACTGTACCATTTATATTCCCACCAACAGTGCACAGCAGTTTCCTTTTCTACACATCCTCCAACACTTGTTAGCTCTTGTCTTTTTTGATAATAGTCATTCTAACAAGTGTGATGTGATATGTCATCGTGGTTTTGATTTACATTACCCTGAGAATTTTTTTATATTAAGAGCCTTTTAAGGTACCTGTCAGTCATTTGTATATCTTGTTTGAGAAAATGCCTATTCGGGTCCTTTGCTCATTTTTTAATTGGGTTGTTTTGTTTTGATTTTGTTATTGAATATTATGAAGGTTATTCAAATATGTTTTGGATATTAACCCTTTATCAGATACATGGCTTGTAAATATGTTCTCCCATTCTGTAGGTTGCCTTTTCATTGTGTTTATTGTTTCTTTTTTTTTTTTAAAGATTTTATTTATTTATTTGACAGAGAGAAACACAGCGAGAGAGGGAATACAGCAGGGGAAGTGGGAGAGGGAGAAGCAGGCTTCCCGCCGAGCAGGGAGCCCGATGCGGGGCTCGATCCCAGGACCTGGAATCATGACCTGAGCCGAAGGCAGACGCTTAACGACTGAGCCACCCAGGCGCCCTATTGTTTCTTTTTTATGCAGAAGCATTTTAGTTTGATGTATTCCCATTTGTCAACTTTTGATTTGTTGCTTGCACTTTTGGTATAATATCTAAGAAGCTATTGTCAATTCCAATGTCATGGAGATTTTCCCTTTTGTTTTCTTCTAGAAGTTTTATGGTTCCAGGTTTTACATTTAAGATTTAATCCATCTCAAGTTAATTTTTATGAGTGGTGCAAGATGGGGTCCAATTTTATTCTTTTGTATGTGAATATCCACTTTTCCAGCATTATTTGTTAAAGAGACTATCCTTTCCCCATTGAGTATTCTTGGCTGCTTTGTCAAGTATTAGTTGACCATATATATGTAGGTTTATATCTGGGCTCTCAAGTCTTGTTTCATTGGTCTATGTGTCTGTTCTTCATACCATACTGATTTGATTGCCATAGCTTTTTAATACAGTTTTACATTAGGAAGCATGATGCCTCCAGCTTTGATATTCTTTCTCAGGATTGCTTTGGCTATTTAGGGACTTTGGTGGTTCCATACAAATTTTAGGATTATTTTCTATTGCTGTTGAAAATGCCATTGGAATTTTGATAGGGATTGCATTAAACCTATAGATCTCTTTGGGTAGTATGGACATTTTAACAATATTAATTTTTCTGATCTGTATACTTGGGATATCGTTTTCAGTGTCTAGACCTCTTACTGCTTTAGTTAAATTTATTCCTAAGAATATTATTTTTATGATATTGTGAAGGGAATTGTTTTCTAAATTATTTTTCCAGATCATTCACTTTTAGGATATACAAACAATTCATTTTTGTGTTTTAATTTTGTATCCTACAACTTTGCTGAATTCATATATTAATTCTAACAATTTTTTTGTGGAAACTTTAAGGTTTTCTAAATATAAGATCATGTCATCTACAAACAGGAAATTTAACTTCTTACTTATAATTTGGATGCCTTTTATTTTTCTTGCCTAGTTGTTCTGGTTAGGACTTCCAATACTATGATGAATAGGAGTGGTGAGAGTGGCACTTTTGTCTTATTCCTGATCTTAGAGGAAAAGCTTTCAGCCTTTTACCATTGAGTATTATGTTGGCTGTGGGTTTCTCATATATGACTTTTATTATGTTGAAGTACATTCCTTCTATACCCAAATTGTTGAGAGTTTTTATCATAAAAAGATGTTAAATTATTTCAAATGCTTTCTCTGAATTTGTTGAAATTATCATATGCTTATTATCCTTCATTCTATTGATATGGTTATCACATTTATTGATTTGTGTATGTTGAACCATCCTTGCACCCTAGAGATAAATCCAGTTTGATCATGGTGTATGTTTTTTTTTTAATGTCCTGTTGAATTTGGTTTGTTAGTATTTTGTCATAATATTTGCATCTGTATTCATCAGGGTATTGGCCTGAGTTTCCTTTCCTTGTAGTGTCCTTATCTGGCACTGGTATCATGGTATTGCTGGCCTCATAAATAAGTTTGGTAGTGTTCCTTCATCTTCAAATTTTGGAAGAATTTGAGAAGCATCAGCCTTAATTCTTCTTTAAATATTTGGTAAATTCACCAGTGAAACTATTTCTCCTGGGTGTGTCTTTGTTGGGAGCTCTTGATTACTACTTCAATCTCCTCACTCTGATTGTTCTATTCAGATTGTCTATTTCTTCATGATTCAGTCTTAGTAGGTTTTATATTTCTAGGAATTTATCTGTTTTTTTTTTCTGTTATCCAATTTCTTGGTATATAATTGTTCAGAGTAGTGTTATGATCCTTTGTATTTTGTGGTATCAGTCATAATGTTTCCTCTTTCATTTATAATTGTGTTTGACACAATTTCTTGGTTAATCTAGGTAGATTTGTCAATTTTGTTTATCTTTTTGAAAAACTAACTCTTGGGGCATCTGGGTGGCGCAGTCAGTTAAACATTTGCCTTTGGCTCAAGTCATGATCTCAGGGCTCAGGGTCCTGGGATTGAGCTTCTCTCTCTCTCCCCCGACCCCTGCTCCCTGCTCATGCACATGTGTGTGCACTCTCTCTCTCTCAAATAAATAAATAAAATATTTTAAAAAACATAACTCTTGGTTTTTATTTTTTTGCTATTTTCTTTCTGGTCTCCATTCCATTTATTTCTGCTCTAATTTTTATTATATCCTTCCATATGCTAACTTTGGGCTTAATTTGTTATTCTTTTTCTAGTTCCTTGAGGTATAAAATTAGGTTGTTTATTTAAGATCTCTTTTTCACATTATAGGTGTTTATCAGTATAAACTTCCCTCTTAGAACTGCTTTTGCTGTATCCCATATGTTTCCATATGTTGTGTTTCCATTTTAATTTGTTTGTAGATACTTTCTGATTTCCATTTTGATTTCTTCTTTGACCCACTGATTTGTTATTAGTGTGTTATTTTGCATGCATTTGTAAATTTTCCACTTTTCTTGCTATTATTGATTTCTAGTTTCATGCCATTGTGGTCAAAAACAATATTTGATATGATTTCACTTATCTTAAATTTGTTAAGATTTGTTTTGTGGCACAACATATGATCTATGCTAGAAAAAGTACCATGTACACTTGAGAAGAATGTGTATTGCGTTGCCATTGGACAGAATGTTCTGTATAGGCCTGTTAGGTTCATTTGGCCTAGTATAGTTCAAATCTGCTGTTTCTTTATTGATTTTTTTGTCAGGATTATCTATTCAATGTTGAAAGTGGGGTATTGAAGACTATTTTATATGATGTAAGTACAGCCACTCCCAATATCCATTCCTTCACTTTGAGCCTATGAGTGTCTTTAAAGCTGAAGTAAATCTCTGGTAGGCAACATAGAGGAGTTGGGTCTTGTTTTTTCAGGTTTTTTTTTTTTTTACTCTATTCAGCAACTCTGTGTCTTTTGGTTGGAGTATTTAATCCATTTATGTTTAAAGTAACTACTGATACATAAGAACTTAATATTATCATCCTGTTAATTGTTTTCTGGCTACTTTATAGCTTTTTTGTGCCCTTCTTACTATCTTCCTTTATGATTTGATGATTTATGTAGTGGTATACTTTCATTCCTTTCTCTTTATCTTTTGTATAATTTCTATGGGCTTCTACTTTGTGGTTACCACCAGACTTACATAAAACATATTGTGGTTACAATAGCTTATTTTGAGCTAATAACAACTTAACTTCAATTGCATACAAAAAGTACCCTTTTACTCCCCCAAACACATTTTATATTTTATGTCATAATTTATATCTTTTTATGTTGTATATCCATTAAAAAATTATTGTGGTCATGTTTATTTTTAATATTTTTTGACATTTATACTAGAGTTAAAAATGACATAAATAACAAAAATTTGGAAAAATACTTTTATAGAAACTGCAGAAATAAGATATATAAAGATACAAAATGGCTGATAAGTACAGATGCATCATTAGTTATTATAGAAAGCCAAATTAACACTATAATGAGATATCACTATACATTCCCTGGGATGGATAAAGATAAACTTATTTTCACTGTTGTTAAGTATGTAAAACAAATGGAACTCATACGTGAAGGGTGGAAGTATAAAATGGTACAACCATTTTGAAAATCTCTTTGGCAGTTTCTCATAAAATTTAACATAAGCCTCTACCTATAGTCTGGCAATACTATTCATAGGTATATAACCAATAGAAAGAAAATTATATGTTCACAAAAAGACTTGTACAAGAAAGCTTATAGCAGCTTTATTTGTAATAGCTAAAAAATGGAGGAAAAACAAAGTCCACAGCAATAGAATATATAAACAAACTATGGCATAGCCATACAGTTGAGTTTTAGTCAATACTAAAATGAACAAACTACTGATAAATGCAGCATGCAGAGATCTCAAAAACATGATGCTAAGCAAAAGAAGTGAGATAAAAGAATATATACCCTATGATTCCATTTATATAAAGAACAGAAACAGGCAAAAGTAATTTATAATGGAGAAGTCAGAACAATGGTAACTTAAGGGAGTGGAGAGTGACTAGAAGGGACACAGAGAACTTTCTAGGGTCATGGAATGTTCTCCACCTCAATCTAGGTAATGCTTTCATGAATGTATTTTTTTTTCAAAATTCATCTTTTTGTTTAAGATTTGTGATTTTCCCTGTATGCATATGTATTACATAATAATAAAATACTGTTAGAAAACAAAAACAAAATAATCATCTGAATATTACTATAACTATTAAAGAAATGAAAAACTAAAATTTTCTTACAGAGAAACTCTAGGCCAAATTGGCTTCACTGCAATTTCCACCAATCATTTAAGAAAGAAAGAAAGAATTACAATCTAACTAAAATTCTTCTATAGAGTAAACAAAGGTACAACAGTCCCAAAATAATTTTATGAGGCTAGCATAACTTTGACACTAAAACCTGATAAATATTTTCTGATTCATAGTCATGAATGAAAAAATCCTAAAAACTGTTCATAAATCATATTTAACAATATATAAACAGCCTAATATATCATGACCTAGTTGGGTTTATCTCAGAAATGCAATTCTGGTTAACATTTTTAAAATGTAATTCACCACATTTACATTTTAGAGAAGAATATTTTGATTATGCAAAGAGGCATAGAAAAAAAGCTTTTGATAAAATTCGGTGTTCATTCTTTCCAAAAAAATAGCAAACAAAGAACACAAGAGAGCTTCCTTAATATGGTACAATGTATCTATAAAAATACTTATTGAAAACATCACACTTAACTGTAATATATTAAAACACTTCTCTTCGACATTGAGAATATGACAAGATGGGTACCATCATCACTACTATTCAACATTATAGTGGAACCCCTATTTAGTTCAGTTCATTAAGAATAAAAAAAGAAATTAAAACATAAATATGGGAAAAGAAATATAAAATTATCCTTATTCGTAGATTATATTATCGATTACATAGAAAAATCTAAAAGAATCTATGGATAAACTATTATATTAAGAAGGAACTTTAGGGGCGCCTGGATGGCTCAGTCGTTAAGCGTCTGCCTTTGGCTCAGGTCATGATCCCAGAGTCCTGGGATCGAGCCCCGCATCGGGCTCCCTGCTCGGCGGGAAGCCTGCTTCTCCCTCTCCCACTCTCCCTGCTTGTGTTCCCTTTCTTGCTATGTCTCTGTCAAATAAATAAATAAATAAATAAAAGAAGGAACTTTAGTAAAATTGCTAAATGATATACAAAAATCCGTTTTCTTTTTTTTAAGATTTTATTTATTTATTTGAGAGAGAGAGAGACAGAGACAGAGATAGCGAGAGAGAGAGCATGAGTGGAGAGGAGAGGGAGAAGCATGCTCCTCACTGAGCAGGGAGCCCGACGTGGGGCTCGATCCCAGGACCCTGGGATCATGGTCTGAGCCAAAGGCAGATGCTTAACCAACTGAGCCACCTAGGCGCCCCTCAAAAATCAGTTTTCAATAAATGACCAAGAAACATTTAAGTTGTTAAAAGATTCCAGTTATAATAGCATCAAAAATATCTATTCAGATATGCTTCTGGAAAAAAAAGCCATGAGAGCCAACAATCCTCTATAACTAGGAAAAACTAAATAATTGACAAGAATAATTTTAAATGTACCAGATAGTGAGGGAAACAACAAGGATTAAATAAATTAATGTTCCAAGGAAGGCAAAACCTTTCCAAAGTGAAATGACAATCCCCAACTGTTTTTCTCCCCTGGAAAATGTACCAACACCTAAGAACAGGTTGAGGATCAGGCTTACCCAGGCAAAAAGCCTCTACTGGAAGAAAAACCAACAACGCTTTTAACAGTTTGACAGGGCTAGTTGACAAATTGAAAAGTTGATGAGACTTAAATGCTCGGCAGATTTCCCCTACCAGACATTTGCTGACTTCTGGTACTGCACAAGAATACAGGGAGCTAGGGCGCCCGGGTGGCTCAGTCGGTTAAGCAACTGCCTTCGGCTCAGGTCATGATCCTGGAGTCCCGGGATCGAGTCCCACATCGGGCTCCCTGCTGAGCGGGGAGTCTGCTTCTCTCTCTGACCCTCTTTCCTCTCGTGCTCTCTCTCTCAAATAAATAAATAAAATCTAAAAAAAAAAAAAAGAATACAGGGAGCTAGGTCAAATACTTCTAAAAGGTAAAAGCAACCACCCAGTTCTTAGGAAACAAACGTGCTAGAATTTGAAGCCATAAGAGGCTGCAAACTGTGAATGGCAGATGTGGATCCTCTACAGTCTTTCCACAACTTAAAAAACAAAGACCCACCAAGGTTTTACATTCTAGAGAAGAACAAATCAGATGTAAACTGAGATTTATTAAAACTGCCGTCTAGCCCTCACTCAGCTCAGTATCTAATTGGATTGAGGTAAGCATTCCCTTAACCCTATCTGTCTAAAAGGGGAAAGGTGGAACTCTCTTTAGAATATCTCATCAAGAGCCTTTGTGGTTCTTTTATACATGGTACAAGACTTGCAATAAAAAATTACTATAACAGCCAAAATCCCGAATATTGACCACACCAAATGCTGGTGAGGATGTGGAGCACAGGAATTCCTATTCATTAGTGTTGGGAATAAAAAATGGTAAGACAGTTTGGAGGTTTCTTACAAAACTGAAAGTAATTTTACTCTACGATGCAGCAATCAGGCTCCTTGGTATTTACCCAAAGTATTGAAAACTTATGACCACGTGAAAAGCTACACACAAGTGTTTATAGCAACTTTATTCATAATTTCCAAAACCTGGAAGCAACCAAGATGTCCCTTAGTAGGTGAATAGATAAATAAACTGTGATACATCGACATGGAATCTTATTCAGTGTTAAAATGAGCAAAGAGTGCACTTATGATGAGCACAGAGTGATGTATGGAAGTGTTGAATCACTATATTGTACAGCTTAAACTAATATAATACTGAATGTTTACTAAATGGAATTAAAATAAAAACTTAAAAAAAGAAGTAAGCTATCAAGTATGAAAAAGCATGGAGGAATCTTTAATGTGTATTACTAAGTGAAAGAAGCCAATCTGAAAAGGTTTCATACTGTATGATTCTAACTATATGACACTTTGAAAAAGGCAAAACTATGAGACAGTAAAAAGATTAGTAGTGGTTTTTGTTTTGCTTTATTTTGTGGAACTACATAGATTGATTCTAAAATCTACTTAGAAGTGAAAAAGCTAAAAAATAGCTTTCCAGGTACTTGTTAGCTATTTGTATATCTTTGGAAAAATGTCTATTCAGGTCCTTTGCCTGTTTTTAAATTAGATTGTTTATTTGATATTAAGTTGTACAAGTTCTTTATATATTTTGAACATTAGCCCAAATTACTGTTTTTGATTTTTGGGGGGGGAAATAGTAGTGTGATTACTGGATATAAACTAGTTTTATTTGTTAACTTTTTGAGGAACCTCTATACTGTTTTCCAGAGTGGCTGCACCAGTTTACATTTCTACCAACAATGCAAAAAGGCACCTTTTTTCCACATCCTTGTCAACACTTGTTGTTTCCTGTGTTGTTGATTTTAGCCATTCTGACAGGTGTGGGGTGACAACTCATTGTAGTTTTGATTTGCATTTCTCTGATGTTCAGTGTTGATCATCTTTTCATGTGTCTATTGGACATCTGTGTCTTCTTTAGAAAAATGTCTATTCATGTCTTCTGCCCATTTTTAATTGGATTATTTATTTTGGGGTGTAGAATTTTATAAGTTGTTTATATATTTTGGAGTCTAACCTTTTATCAAATATGTCATTTGCAAATATCTTCTCCCATTCTGTGGGTTGCCTTTTAGTTTTGTTGATTACTTCCTTTGCAGTACAGAAGCTTTTTAATTTGATGTATTCCCACTTGTTTATTTTTGCTTTTGCTGTCTTTATTTCTGGTGTCAAATCAAAAAAATTAAAAAATTCACCTGAACATGATTTTCTTAGTCACAATAGTAATGAAAACAATAATAATGTTGAAACTATTATGCTCCAGACGTTATTTTAATTACTTTATGTGTATCATCTCACAATCCTTATGTAAACATATTCTGTGATTGCTATCATTTATCCCCATTTTACAAATAAGTAAACTGAAGCTTAGAGAGGTTAAATAATATGCTCCAGGTTAAAAAGCTATTTCTGGGTATGTGGTTTATGCCCAAAGCTGATGTTCTTTTTTTTAAGATTTATTTATTTATTTGTGAGAGAGAGAGAGCACGCGCACAGGCAGAGAGAGAAGCAGGCTCCCCGCTGAGCAAGGAGCCTGATGCGGGACTCGATCCCAGGACTCTGGGATCATGACCTGAGCCCAAGGCAGACGCTTAACTGACTGGGCCACCCAGGTGTCCCCCAAAGCTGATGTTCTTTTGCTCAACATTTTGTTTGTAAGATTCAGATTGCTGTATATTATATATTTTTACAAATACTGTGATTGTGGCTTGACAAATATATATATTTAATCAAATTGGCCTGTCTAAACTCAAGCAGGTCCTTGGTACTACTCAACAATCCAAGCACATGTCTTTTCCATCCGTTTTCACACTCTCCTTGAAGACTATGTCCCACTTCCTCTTTATTGAAACCATCAATACCTCCTTCCCATCCCCCCCTCTCACTTGGTGACCTTGCTTCCTGTTTCACTGAGAATAGATAGGGGATCCAAAGAAAATGTCTACCAGCTTACAATATCTACCCACCCACTAGCATCATGCCTATATATTCTGCCTTCTTTCCAGTACTATGGATAAAGTATCCTTACTCCTACATTTCCACTTTTGCACTGGTTGCCATCTACGTTTCTTCAAGGACAGAACTGCAAATATTCTACCCTCTGCCTTGTGTATCATTTCTCCCTCTTGACTGGATCGTCCACATCAGTATTGAGTAATATATCCCATCAGTAAAATCTTTCTTTAAATCCCACATCTCTTCTCAGCTACAGCCTCATTTCTTTGCTCTCCTTTACAGTAAAACTCAAAAGTGTTGTCTAAACTCACTAGCCCAAATCTCTCTTCTTCTGTTCTCTCTTAAGAGAGAGAACACCACCACCACTCCACTGATAATTTTATATAGGATACCACTTAACTTGACCTTTGCCAAATCCTTTGCCAAATCCAAATCCTATGGACAATGCCCACAACTTTACAGCAACATTTTTTTATTTTATTTTTTATTTTATTATGTTATGTTAGTCACTATACAATACATCATTAGTTTTTGATGTGTTGATCCACGATTCATTGTTTTCGTATAACACCCAGTGCACCATGCAGTGCGTGCCCTCCTTAATACCCACCACCGGGCTAACCCATCCCCCCACCCCCTCCCCTCTAAAACCCTGTTTGTTTCTCAGAGTCCACAGTCTCTCATGGTTCATCTCTCCGTCTGATTTTCCCCCTTCATTTTTCCCTTCCTTCTCCTAATGTCCTCCATGCTATTCCTTATGTTCCACAAATAAGTGAAACCATAAATAAATGGTGCTAGGAAAATTGGACAGCCACATGCAAAAGAATGCAACTTGACCATTCTCTAACACCATATACAAAGATAAACTCAAAATGGATGAAAGACCTCAATGTGAGATAGGAATCCATCAAAATCCTAGAGGAGAACATAGGCAGTAACCTCTTCGACATTGGCCACAGCAACTTCTTTCAAGATACATCTCCAAAAGCTAGTGAAACAAAAGTAAAAATGAACTTTTGGGACTTTACAACAACATTTGACATAAGTGAGCACTCACTCCTTCTTGAAACATTTTCTTTATTTGGCTTCCAGAATACCATTATTCTTCCCTCTTTATTTTCCTCCTACCCCACTGGCTGTTTGCTCATCATTAGTCTCTTTGCTGGCCATTCTTCATTTCTCTGCCACTAATATTGGAAAACCCTGAGGTTTAATGCTTAAAACTTTTCTTTCTGTGCTCATTCCTTAGGTGATCTCCTCTAGTCTCTTCATTTTAAATAAGTTTATATGCTTACGACTCCAGAATTTATGTTTCTAGACTGGATCTCTTCCCTGAAGGGCACCTCAAACTTAACATATCCAAAATCAAAAATACAGATTTCTACCTTTAAACCTGTTCAACCTACAGTCTTCATAATATCATAAAATAACAACTACAACCTTCCCATTACAGATGCCACAAAGAACTTGAGAATTATCTTAACTTCATTCATTTTCTTATATCCTACATCCAATCCATAAGCAAATCGTTTTGGCTCTGCTTCCAAAAGCACATTCGTAATCTAATCACATCTCACTATACCCATTTTTAACTGCTATCACTCTAGTCTTAGCCATCATCATCTTTAGCCTGGCCTATTTTAATAGCCTCATAAATTCCTGCTTCCACCTTTGAACCCCTACTGCCTATTCTGTCTGCAACCAGAGTGAGCCTTTCAAAATATACAAAATATTATGTCACTCATCTGTTTGCAATTCTCCAATCTGTCACATCATTCAGAGTCAAAGCCAAAGTTTTCATAATGGCCTACAAAACTCTAAATAACTTTTTAAACTTTATCTCCTACTATTCTCCTTATCCATCACTTCACTCTTTGCTATTCTCAAATACATCAAGTGTGAGTTCACCTCTTCCTGGAACCCTCTCTGTCAGTGCATGGCTCCTTCCCTTCTTTCAGGTCTCTGTTCAGATGTAACTTCAATAGAGAGGACTTTACTATCTTATTAAATTAAAACTTAACAATCACCTATACCCACATACTCTTTCCCCTTTACTGTGTTATATTCTCCATAACACTTACCATCTGACCAACTCTATTAGTTTATTTTCTATCCCCTCACCAGAATATAATCTTCATGGGGGCAAACAATTTGCCTGATTTTTTTTCTACTGGCTTGTCCTCAGAAAATATAACAGTTCCTCACATACAAAAAGTGTCTGATAAATATTTATTGAAAGAATACATGAGCAAATGAAGCATTGCATTTATAATTCCCTTTCCCTTCATATAAAGCATTCGAATAAACAATAGCAAAAAGAATGAAAAAATGAGTGGTTTGTCTACCTAGTTTTTAAAGGAATTCTGATGAGATATACAATTTAGAAATGATTAGTTTCCTATTGGTGCTATAACAAATTACCACAAACCTACTGGGTTAAAGCAACACAAATTTATCCTCTTACAATTCTAGAGGCTAGAAATCTAAAATTGATTGGCAGGTTTACCTTTCTACTGGAGGTTTTAGGGGAGAATCTATTATTTGCCTTTACCAGCTTCTAGTGAATACCCTCAATCATTGTCTCATGGCTCTTTCCTCCATCTTCAAAGCAGCATCACAGTATCCAGTTTCTTCAATTCTTTTTTTTTTTTAAGATTTTATTTATTTTTTAGAGAGTGAGCGAGAGAGAGACAGCATGAGAGGGGCGAGGGTCAGAGGGAGAAGCAGGCTCCCCGCCTAGCAGGGAGCCCGATGCGGGGCTTGATCCCAGGACCCTGGGATCACGACCTGAGCCGAAGGCAGACGCTTAACCATCTGAGCCACCCAGGCGCCCCCAGTTTCTTCAATTCTTAATATCTTCCTTCTCTCTCTCTCTCTCCCCTCCCTCCTCGCCCTTGGCTTTCATTGCAACATGTCCATCTTTGATTCTGACCTTCTTGCCTTTCTCTTACAAGGACCTTTGTAATTACATTGGGCCCACCCAGATAATGCAGCATAATCTCCCCACCTCAAGATCCTTAACTTAATCATATCTGCAAAGTCCCTTTTGCTATGTCCAGTAGCATATTAACAGATTCTTGGGATTAGGAGATGGACATCTTTTGAGGGACATCATTCAGCCTACCACAAGGTTGATGAGCAATTCAAAAAATAAAATAGGTAACACTTATGTAGTGCTTACCATGCACCAGGCCATTATTCTAAGGACTTTACATATAGCAACTTATTGGATTTTTTTTAAAAATTATTGAATTTTAATTTCTTAGGAGGCTGTATGTAAAGCCACACTAATTAGTAGTTACTATTCTAAGTCATGCTAATTGGTAGTCACTATTATTACCTCAAATTCTAATACATTAGGAAACTAAGACACAGAAAAATCAGGTAACTTGATCACCAAATTTCCAACATGTTTAATTAAAAAAATTACTTCTACAGATCAACACTGAAAGCTAGAAAATAATGACATATTCCTTCAAAGTTCTGGAAAATGGGATGTGAGGGCGATCTGGCTGCGACATCTGTCACCCCATTGATCGCCAGGGTTGCTTCGGCTGATCTGGCTGGCTAGGCGGGTGTCCCCTTCCTCCCTCACCGCTCCATGTGTGTCCCTCCCGAAGCTGCACGCTCGGTCGAAGAGGACGACCTTCCCTGATAGAGGAGGACCATTCTTCGGTCAAGGGTGTACGAGTAGCTGCGCATCCCTGCTAGAACCTCCAAACAATCTCTCAAAGTTCTGGAAAATGATTATTTACAACCTAGAATTCTGTACCAGACAAAGTACTAAGCAATTTTGAAGCTAAAATGAATGTTTTTAGAGGTGCCTGGCTGCCTCAGTTGGAAGAGTACGTGACTCTTAATCTCAGGGTCATGAGTTCGAGCCCCACTTTGGGTGTAGAGATTACTTCAAAAAAATAAATAAACTTAAAATAAAGTAAAATAAAATAAATGTTTGTCCAGACATCTGAGAGCTAAAACATCAACACACTCTTTTTCGGGGAGCTATTAGAAGAGGTCCCCCAGTAAAATAGTCACAATTTAAGAAAGAGAAAGAAATGAGATACAAAAAGCAGGAATTCCAGCCCCAAATAGTACAAAATGAAACTCCCAAATTGTCCTTATAATGGATATTCCTAGGATAATAGCTGTGTAGCCGACCTAGAAGAGCAACTGGTCCAAACTGAAGCAAACTGAGGGCTCCAACCAAAAATATGCAATTGAGAGCTTACTATTTATTAACATATTTAAAAGATATTTATGCTTAATGATTGATAAAGACAAAAGGAAACAGACAAATAAACAAGGTACCATGAACTCCAGGAAAGGTAACAGGTTGTATAAGAGAACTGTGACCAGGGCGCCTGGGTGGCTCAGTCGTTAAGCATCTGCCTTTGGCTCAGGTCATGATCCCGGGGTCCTGGGATCGAGCCCCGCGTTGGGCTCCCTGCTCTGCGGGAAGCCTGCTTCTCCCTCTCCTGCTCCCCCTGCTTGTGTTCCCTCTCTCACTGTGTCTCTCTCTGTCAAATAAATAAATAAAAATCTTTAAAAAAAAAAAAAGAGAGAACTGTGACCATGTTGTACTATGTTACCAAATTCCATTGAGAGGATAGGAAAAAGAGGTAGTAGATGTGTCTGAGTGTGTATATGTCTGTGTGTGTTGGTCAATTGGAATGAATGTGTGAGAAAGTTGTCCTCATCATTCATATAGAAAGCAAATGGATAATATAAAAAATAGAAAAACACAAAGAAATAACAGTTTATAGAAGTTATTTAGAAATAGGGAATTGACAGAAAAAATGTGTAAAGTTTCAAGTGATTAGGTCAGGGTACAAAGAATCAGATGTGAAAGGAATTAGGGCAGGAGACAATTTTTTTCTTTTGAAGTTTAATATTACTATCTGACTTAAAATCATGTATATGTGGGACATTGGTAGAAAAAAAGGCTTTGTGATAGTCTAAGACAGATTAGGTCTAGGTCTTAGTCTTATTTCATGGTCTGTTGTATGACTTTTGGACAAGAGAAACAGATTCTGCCTGCCAAAAGACAAAAATAATGACAGTCAGTATTGAGGTTTTAGCTGAGAATGGAAGAAAAAATGAATTTTTACTGGTACCAAACTACCAAATTACCCAATTTGGTAGTTTTTGCCAGTGCCGCTCAGCTGCTCCAGCATCAGGCATTTATCTAAGTTTGGAAGTTGACTGTACTATTTGATTTATCTATGTGTACATGTTACCTTGAAAAAAATAATTTTAAAAGAATTGTTCTAAATGGAATGAATTACAAGAGATGGTGAGTGAGTCTGCAATATCTATGGTGACCATACATTCCATTTTGTGCAGAAAACTCTCAGGTTCTACCTGTAGTCCCAGCATAATTTTTCATAGTGCCCACTTTTATTCACAAAAATATTACAATTTGGATTATACATTATAGTTTCTCTACCAGTACACGTAGGGGTTAGAGAGTCTAGACAGATATTTAACAGGACTATTTTCCCAGGGGTTAGTGCATAAAATAGGAAGTTGGATTAAATAACCAGTAAGGTATTTTCCAACTCTAAACTTCTAGGATTCTGATTTTTTTACTGGACAAATGTAATTCATATGGAAGGCAAAAAGATGTTCTGCTGCTTCTATTGGCATAAAATTCAAAACCATCTGTCTGCCAACTATTCATATCAACCACTACCCACCAGCCTTAAGTCATCCCAGGCTCCTCCCCTAATGCAAGAATTTACCACTCAACGTCCCAGATGCTTTTGGCTTATCTCTGACAGAGACATTAAAGTTCACCAAATAATCCTTTTGCTCTCCTGTATTTTCCAGTCCCCTTCATTTTGAGCAGTATTACATGACTAGTTCTGACCAACTAAATGTGTGTAGAAGGGCACGTATCACTTCTATGGTGAGGTGATGAAAAGCCCCTGTGTCATTTCCCACTTCCTTACTTTTGCCATGAGAATCATGAAGGCCAATGTGCCAAATGATGCAGCCATAAGATGCCATCAGTCTGGGTCCCTGAGTAACTGGAGCAGAGCTCTCCATGCTGACCAGGATTGGAAAGGTAGTTGAAGAAAGAAACAAATGCTAGTTGTGTTTAGACATTAAGACAGGGACAGGGAGGAATCTGTTACCACATCATTGCCTAGCCAAACCTGACACGCTCTCACTGACAGCCATCTCCAAATTCTTTGCCAAGTGGCTAAGGTTGCCTTTAGTCTCTCTGCTGCCAAGTAATATATATATATATCTATATATATAGTTTCTGTCTAAAGAAGTAGATAAAGAAAGCTACTTGAGAAGTCATTTATTCTAAGAGAAATGAACAGAATATCCAGTTGTGCTGATCTCCATAGAAAAAGTAATGTGGGACCTGACCATATCTCTTCCTGAGACCAGATGCTCAGATATGTTTAGATTATAGTCTCATCTCAGTTTGCAACAAATGAAGGTGACCTTTAGGTCTATAACTAGTTTTTTACAGATGAGTTTTATACACAGCTGTTTCTTTGTTTTCCTTATATTTTTTCAACTTAGCATTTCCTGAGAATAAATTATGGGAAATTTCTCAGGTTGAAAGTCATAGTTTCTTTTCTTAAGGAGATCAAAATCTAATAGGGAGGTAGAAAACTAGTCACCTAAATACAGTATAAGGTGGAATCAAGTCAGTGTTGTTTTAGACATGTGTGCTCTGAAGGAGTGAATGATTCAAGAAGTCTGTGTTAACTTTCAATAGTTTTACCGAAGTACAACTTTTATCAAAACAATATTTAATGCCCTTGACAAAGACTTGAAGGAGTAAATGTATATGCATTCAAGATAAATTTGGTCAAGATCTCAGAATTGTTATAATATGTCATAAAGATGGATGATCTGGCCCTAGACGTAGGACCCAAAGCTTTCTACACAAGGCTACTGGAAGAACCTGGCATGCCTTACACATATTACCAGTCTTAAACTATGCTATCCATGTCTGCTCTTGTCCTGGGAATGGATGCTGCTTCAAACATCTTTATAGTAGAATTAAGTTGACTGATGCACCTTCTGTGGTAAAATCAAACACAGACAAAAGTTTAATACTAGAAGTTGAATCTCAAGTTGAGGATACCTAATCATAAGTACTAACTCCACATCACCCTCTCACTTTTTCTTCAACGGTGTGATTTAACACTTTGGCCTTCCAAAACACTTTCTCTTGGTTTCTTCTTAACATAACTAAGAAAGATCAGATTTTTTTCAAAGAAAAAAAAAAACTTTTTTTTTTTAAATACTAAGGGAATTTTTAAGAGCCGAGATCCCTTCAACAGATGAATGGATAAAGAAGATGTGGTCCATATATACAATGGAATATTACTCAGCCATCAGAAAGGATGAATACCCAACTTTTACAGCAACATGGGTGGGACTGGAGGAGATTATGCTAAGTGAAATAAGTCAAGCAGAGAAAGTCAATTATCATATGGTTTCACTTATTTGTGGAACATAAGGAATAGCATGGAGGACACTAGGAGAAGGAAAGGAAAAATGAAGGGGTGGGAAATCGGAGGGAGAGATGAACCATGAGAGACTATGGACTCTGAGAAACAAACTGAGGGTTTTAGAGGGGAGAGGTGTGGGGGGATTGGTTAGCCCAGTGATGGGTATTAAGGAGGGCATGTACCACATGGAGCACTAGGTGTTATACGAAAACAATGGATCGTGGATCACCACATCAAAAACTAATGATGTATTGTATGGTGACTAACATAACATAATAAAATTAAATTAAAAATAAATAAATAATAAATATTTTTTTAAAAAGTAAAAAAAAAACCAACATAAATAGTACAAAACACAAAAAGGACACAGTTCAGTGTATATAGACCCCACATACTCCATCTGCTGTCTTGCTCTAAAGAGCTGACACAACCTTGCAGGACCTTGCCTTGATTCCTTCTTTACCTTATGACTACTGTGTTATCTTATTTTCATCAACCTACCACCCAAAGATTCTCCCTGGACACACTAATAACATCCATTGTATGGGGAGAGAGAGAGAGGGAGAGACAGAAAGAAAGAGACAAAGAGAGATAGACAGACAAGAAATTAATTCCCTCTATATTGACTACTTATTAAAATCCCGTCACTCAAATCTGGCTTTCTAGCTTCTAGGCTGAATCATATTCTTCTCTCTCCCTGGTAAATGACCTCACAAATGATATTCTACCCTTACATAAAGGCTGTATTCCCAGGCAAATACAGATATAACACTACCCAAATGAAGTATCCATACACCTATATTTAAATATATTTAGAGAGTAACAAGGCAGGTATGGAGGGAAATGGCATTTCATCATATACAATGTTTCTCAAAGAGTAGTTCCATAATTATGTATAGAAGAACCTCTTGCAAAATGAAAATTCCTGTGTATTACAAAAGACTACAGAGTCAGTGTTGGGATGAAACCTACAAATCTGCATCTTTATAACACACCAGATGATTCTTATGTAACTGAAAGTTCGAGAGTCCCTCGAATAAAGAATCAGGCAGGGGCGCCTGGGTGGCTCAGTCATTAAGCATTTGCCTTTGGCTCAGGTCATGGTCCCAGGGTCCTGGGATGGAGCTCCACATTGGGCTCCCTGCTCAGCGGGAAGCCTGCTTCTCCCTCTCCCACTTCCCCTGCTTGTGTTCCCTCTCTCGCTGTGTCTCTCTCTCTCTCAAATAAATAAATAAAATCTTTAAAAAACATTAAAAAAAGAATCAGGCAAAATTAGATTATTAAATTCAGATTATGTTAACACAAAACACCTATTATGTGCCCTGATGTATGCAATATGCTTTTACATACATGAACTCCTATCAACTTTACAGCAGCCCTGTCAAAAAGGTCTCATTTTGCTCTCAAGAAAATGGAGACATAGAGAAGTAAAGTGATTTCCCAAGGCTATGCAGCTACTAGAAGCAGTTCCTAGAGTTAAAATTTAAAGGGTAATGTGCTAGACTTAAAGAGAAGTGTGGGAGGAGGAAGGGGAAATCAAGGAGTAGTAATTGCCTAGACTCTGGAGCCAGAGTTGGCTGTATTAAAATCCCAGTTTTATCACTTCTAGCTCTGTGACCTTGTGAAAGTTATTGAATGCTTCTGTACCTCAGCTTCTGAACTGTAAAATGGGGATAAGACCAAAACCATCCTCATATCTTTAAATGCATTAATATGAGTGAGGTACTTAGAGTAATACTCAGCATGTAGTAAGCTGCATATAAGTGGTAGCTATTATTATTATATTACTTCATTTGTAATTGTGTACATTAGCTTCAGATCTCCTTCAGCAACAATTGCTATATCCAAAGACCTGGTCTCCTGCTCCTCCACCACCAGCCTCCCTAAGGAACTGCTCACCATCAGTATATAAATCTCAAGGTTTCTGAAAAAAACACAAACTTATGACCTGCCAGATTCTCCATAATTAGAACATGTTTGTTTACTAAAAGCAGTAGCAGAGTTTGGTGCTCTAGGCATCACTAAACTCCTTATGGTAGAATCTTGGGAATGTTTCATAGAACTGACATATAAGCAAGCACCTGCACAATGGATAGGTGGGGAAAGGTGAAAGGGCATCACATATAAAATGCAATTATAACTGCTTTTTCCTCGTCCCCATCTGGGTAAGGGGGAGTTGGAGAATGGTTCCTAATAGAAGCCATGCCTCTACACTTCTTCCTAATGGCAGAGGTTGGTACGTCATGTAGAAAGAGCACTGGAAAGGAAGATTGGCCAGGCAAAGCAGTGCATATTTTTCTCTACAGAACTAAAGCAGGACACATATATGCCCCATCATCCTATGCTGCTAACCCAGCTGCCCAAAGGATACGAAACTTCATAATTCAAATAACTACTTTCACAACAGCAAGGCATAGCTCCACCCAACTCAAACAGACATGCTCCAAGTTGCTGATGCCCAATAAGGGGCTGTTCTTCTTGGAAGAAGCTTCAAGTAATGCCTATTTGCTTTTATCCTTTAGAGCCAAAAATTCAGAATCTTCACATTCCAGGGTTGGAAGGAACTTCAAAGATTATGCAGCTGAGAGGTCAAGTAAGATAAGGAGAGAAGATTAACCATTGGTTAAGAAGCAATAGATGCTCAATAAATATTCATATATTTAAACTAAAGTGAATTACAGTGGGCTATCAGGCTTAGGAACACTACTTTGATAAAGAATGAGATGGGACTATAACACATTAAGACTATTTTTTGTTGGTTACTAAAGTGGATCCTCTTCCATCTGATGTTTGTAATAATTCTCCAAATGAGATTGACAAAGCCTCAAATATAATATCATAAAGTCCTTTCAGTGTTCTAAGATGAAATTCTCCTGTGCTATGAGCTGAATTTATTTATTTGTTGTCCATCTTCTCTTGGAAGGTAAATCTTTCTCTAAAAATTGTACTCTAGTTTTTTTGCAATGAGGGCACTGGTGGCATCTGGAGTAGGACAATTCTCTATCATATAACATCTTGCAATTTGAAGGACTTTTAGCTTATCTAGGTCCTGCCTACTATATGCCAGCAGCATGTTCCCCTCCTTCAGTTATTGTGTAACCAAATAACCCACACACACAATAACAAACACTCATTAGTGGAAAAGTACCTCTCCTGGTTGAGACTCAATCTATCATTTCCAGTTCGATGACTCTTTTGCTTTCTGTCTGACATCTGTTATCTTTACACCAGATGTTCCAAATTGCGTAGCTGATAAAGGTAACCTCAGGGATAATTTAGGTAGTGAAAATGAAGGGTATGAATAGTGATGGTTTATTGCTGTTGGGTTTTTGTTTTCTGTTTTAGGAGAGATAGACAATCGGAAGTTGGATTTGGGACATGCATCTCAGTGGAGATGCTAAGTAGTTGGAAATATACCTGTTAGGAAAGGTGTTAAGGCTGGAGATATGCATTGTCACCATAAAGATCATATTTAAAGTCATTGAGAAGACCACCTAGGAAGAGAATAGATCAAGATAAGAGGTCTTAGGACTGATCCTAGAGGTACCCCAATATTTGGAAGGCAGGAAAGGAAATAAATGACAGAAACTGAGGGTGGCCAATGAGACAGGAGAATAATTAAGAAAGAATGGGGTAACAGAAGTCAGGGGAAGGTAGAATTTCAAGAAGGAAAGGAAAATAAAGTTTCAGATGCTTTTGAAAAATTGGGTATGATGAAGAATGAGATTTGACCATTGGATTTGATAAAGTTCTTTGGCAAACTTGACAAGTTTCAGTGCAGTGATGAAATTGAAAATCTGACTGCAATGGATTTATGAGAGAATGGAAGAGAAAGGGGAAACAGCAAGTGTAGAAAACTCTTCTGAGAAAATGTGCTCTAAAGAAAAGTAAAGACATACTTAAGGAATCAGAAGAGGAATGTGAGGTCCAAGGAGTTGTTTTTAGTATTTTTAAGATAGAAGGTATTGCACCATGTTTGTCAACAGATGCAAATAATTTAGTAGAAAAGGAAAGGTTAGTGATGCAAGAGAGAAGTGAAACTTATTGGAGTGCTGTATAAGTGGAGGGATTAACATTAAAAGTGCACACAGTTCAAAGAAATAGGAGTAAGGCAGGTTACATGAGTACAGATAATGAGAGGTAAATGAAGCGGTGAGAGCATGATAAAACCATCCAACAAAAAGTTAAACTGTTTAATTAAAATACAAACTTTGCAATAGTTGTCCTATCTGCAGCTTTGAGAAAGGTCATTGATAACTAGAGGTGACTCTGACACTGCTATAAAAAATAAACTTTTCTCCATCATTTAATGGGACTGGGATGAATGGCTGACCTGGTTTTCAACAGAAAGAGTAAAGTGTTTAATAAATCACTAAGATTTTAGGAAAATATTTAGAAAGCAACCTTGCCCCCATCATGGCCATGTCTCCAGGAATATGGCTTACAAAATAAAAATTCCAACATGCCTTCGATCCTGTCAATAACATCTGCCTGAACCAAGTTCTGTGTCAAGCCAGGGGTTTGAAAGTAAAAAAGAAAGGCTAGGAAAGGAACATTGAGATAAATGCAATCTGCTCCTTGATGTATCAGCTCCATCTGTGCTTGTATCCTAGCAGAGAAAGTAACACAAATATAAGAACAACTCATTTAGGATGAAAGGCATGACTTACATACTAGGAGATTTATCACCCTTTTTTGGCTGAACCTCCACCTAGAGTATTAAACATTCACCCTTGGATATCCAGGCACAGTGGGAAGAGATCTGATTTAAAAGAAAATAGCATCAACAAATAAAAACCAAATTTCTCCCAGTCTCTCCAAGTCTCTCTTTGGTCTCTCAAAATTATTTGCATATGCCCAGTTCTTCCAAGTTCCCAGTGAGTAGTACTCAACATAATTCATAGATTCTGAAAGTAAGACTTCTTCACAGTATTTCTCTCACTGTTGGCATGTTCAACTCCCATGTCATAGGCATAGTCTCATTACTGGACAGAACCAATCACAAATCTCCCTTCAAGAATAAATTAATCATCATTATCAGGCTCAAATAAATTTGTGTCTTCTCTTTGATGGTCTACCCAGGTCTACTCTGAACAATTTTACCCAGTTAATGTCTGCTCACAATTAAACAGGGTGTCAAGTCTTCACCAGAGAATTCTTTATATCCACAGGGGAACTTCACAGGTCTATTTCTGCTATCTCTAGTATCTAGCCTGTTCCAGTGACTTCTCTCTCCCAACTCCCTGTCCTTAATGAAAAGCATATTGAGTCCAGTTCTAAAAGTGACACTGTATCTCTCCTTCCATCACATCATGATAAGGTAATATGACTCCTTCACACTTCTTGACATAAAACTGCTGGTGAAAGAGGCCTATTGTCAACCCAAAGGAACCATTATAAATTAAAAATCTCTAGTCTATGTTACAACTCACAAGTTTTGACAAGCACCATGAAATAAACACCATGACAAGCACATGAAGAAGTACTATAGGAACATAGATATGGTAACCATCGCTGATGACTGGGAAAGGTTGAGAAGCCTTCATGGGAAAGGTGTTCCTGCATAATAGAGAAAAATTAAGGGGCGACTGGGTAGCTCAATTAGTTGGGTGTCCAGCTCTTAGTTTCAGCTAAGGTCGGTATCTCATGAGTCATGGTATCAAGCCCCACATTGAAGGGGGCGTCCATGCTCAGTGGGGAGTCTGCTTGAAGTTCTTCTCCCTCTGTCCCTCCTTCTATTTGCTTTTTCTCTCTCTAAAATAAATAAGTAAATCGTTAAAAAACACAAAAATTAAATAATCCATGATAAAAGGGAAAAAGATATTCACAAAAGAAGGGGAAAGTATACAGAAATATAAGTTTGCAAGCAACAGTCCAGTTTGCTGGATAAATAGATATAGCAGATAAGTTGATAAAAGATAGATGGGGTGGTCACATGACTAGAATATTTGAAAGCGAGGAAATTGAATTTGGACTTCAAACCACTCTGATAACATTAAAGAACAGAGCTTACTATCATTATTTTATGGTAAGAAGCATTATGTTATATTGTAAGGCACAAAAGGTCTAAGATTCATTCACTCTCGGTTCTATCTCTAGCTATCTGTGTGAACTTGAGCAATTTATTTAACTCAGTTTATCCCACATATGTATGAAGGAGTTATACTGAATGGTCTTTAAAGGCCCATCTTCTTCTGACACAATGTGATTGGAAAAGTCTAACCTATTTCCCTCGGTCAAGCCTATACATGACATCTATTTATCTGCAGACTATATTAAATAGTTTTACTAAAGGCTTTAAGCTAATAACTTTGTTTTATCAAGAAAAAAATCTTTGAAAATAATATCTTAGAAGTTCTCCCAACCAACATTGGCTGTAGAAGATTATCTGTAAAAAAAAGAAGTAAATTAAATTAGTTCAAAAACAATGATGTACTGTATGGTGACTAACATAACATAATAAAATAAATTTAAATCAAATAAATTAGTTCTGGTTCCATACAAATTTTAGGATTATTCGTTCCATTTCTCTGAAAAAAGTTGATGGTATTTTGATAGGAATTGCATTAAATGTGTAGATTGCTCTAGGTAGCATTGACATCTTCACAATATTTGTTCTTCCAATCCGTGAGCATGGAACGTTTTTCCATTTCTTTGTGTCTTCCTCAATTTCTTTCATGAGTATTTTATAGTTTTCTGAGTACAGACCCTTTGCCTCTTTGGTTAGATTTATTCCTAGGTATCTTATGGTTTTGGGTGCAATTGTAAATGGGATCGACTCCTTGATTTCTCTTTCTTCTGTCTTGTTATTGGTGTATAGAAATGCAACTGATTTCTGTGCATTAATTTTTTAAATTTATTATTATTATGTTAATCACCATACATTACATCATTAGTTTTTGATGTAGTGGTCCATGATTCATTGTTTGTCCGTGCATTAATTTTATATCCTGCCACTTTACTGAATTCCTGTATAAGTTCTAGCAGTTTTGACTTCATCAAGATAAAAAGCTTTTGCACAGCAAAGGAAAACGGCCAGCATCCAAATGGCCAACAGACACATGAAAAGTGCTCAACATCGCTCAGCATCAGGGAAATCCAAATCAAAACCTCAATGAGATACCACCTCACACCAGTCAGAATGGCTAAAATTAACAAGTCAGGAAACAACAGATGTTGGTGAGGATGTGGAGAAAGGGGAACCCTCCTACAATGTTGGTGGGAATGCAAGCTGGTACAGCCAATCTGGAAAACAGTATGGGGGTTCCTCAAAAAGTTGAAAATAGAGCTACACTATGACCCAGCAATTGCACTACTGGGTATTTACCCCAAAGATACAAATGTAGGGATCCGAAGGGGTACGTGCACCCCAATGTTTATAGCAGCAATGTCCACAATAGCCAAAATGTGGAAAGAGCCAAGATGTCCATCAACAGATGAATGGATAAAGAAGATGTGGTATATATATACAATGGAATATTATGCAGCCATCAAAAAAACCCCTGAAATCTTGCCATTTGCAACGACATGGATGGAACTAGAGGGTATTATGTTAAGCGAAATAAGTCAATCAGAGAAAGACATGTATCATATGATCTCACTGATACGAGGAATTCTTAATCTCAGGAAACAAACTGAGGGTTGCTGGAGTGGTGGGGGATGGGAGGGATGGGGTGGCTGGGTGATAGACATTGGGGAGGGTATATGCTATGGTGAGCACTGTGAATTGTGTAAGACTGATGAATCACAGACCTGTACCTCTGAAACAAATAATACATTATATGTTAAAGAGAGAGAGAGAGAAGATAGTAGGAAGGGAAAAATGAAGGGGGGGAAGTCAGAGGGGGAGACAAACGATGAGAGACTATGGAGTCTGAAAAACAAACTGAGGGTTCTAGAGGGGAGGGTGTGGGGGAATGGGTTAGCCTGGTGATGGGTATTAAAGAGGGCACATATTGCATGGAGCACTGGGTGTTACAAGAAAACAATGAATCATGGAACACTACAGCAAAAACTAATGATGTAATGTATGGTGATTAACACAACATAATATAAAATTTTAAAAAATTAGTTCAACATTTTGAAACTAGGTGACAATTATTTTATAAAACAAAGAAACACACACACAAACAGGAAATATCTGCTACCTCCTTGTAACTCAGAAAAAGCAGGAAGAAAGGTCCAGTGGAAAAGGGATGCAAAAGAGGCCAATATTAGAGAGATAATGTGGATTTCTATCTTGAGACTGTGAAATGAGCTCTATTATTTACCTCCTTGAAGGTCCAAATGCCCATTGAAATAATAGAAAAATATAAAGAAAATAATACATTACAATGAAAAACTACAAATAAAGGAACTATCATTAGAAAAAAAAACCTAAAGAATTTTTACAAGATAGAAAGCAAGTATAATATTGATGGTAAAACCAGAGCATAGACTATACGATGTAAAAATAGGAAGAGTAGGGAGATGACTATTGAAGAGGTAAGAAGAAATTACAAGCTGTGGGGAAGCAAAAGCAGTAAGCATAAGCAGGCATAGAAAAATCATCATGGTGACAAAATCTTGGAGAAAAACTGAAACAATTATCTACACCTCCCAATACCAATACAAATACCAAGATATGTATAAGGAGTACCTGGATACAGTATTTTGACCCTAGCCTCAGTTATAAGTTTTGAAAACATGGAGTATATTCCATGATGAACTTCTATTATGTGTATTGGGACTACAGTGACATCTTCCAATATCAACAAAAAATGGGGGGATATGTGGAAATACAGTTCTGAATAGGAGTTCAATACACTAAAGCATTCCATTCCAGGATGGAGACTTCCTTGCTTTGGCAATAATAACAATAATGATGATCTCTGGCTTGCCAGGCAGCTTTATAACAAAGTACACTGGAGGGAGGACTATCAGGCCACTTATACACAGGGAAAATTAATCTTCCATTCAGTGGAGAAGTTTATTGAGACAATGTACCCTCCATAACTGCAAAAGAAATCCATATCAGCTAGTACTGATGAACCAAGACCTTCTTTGGTGAATATAAATAGGCAATCAAGAATCACCAGATACTTGAAGAAAACCATGGTAATGAAAGACAAGAGAGAAGATGAACAAATTGAACAATTTTTCCCAAGAGAAAGAGATAATTTTTTAGAAAAACTTTAAAATGAGTTTATTTAATAACCTCATAGAAAGTCAACAGGAATTCAAAACAATAAAACAAGAACATGGTGCTATGAAACTGTATCGATCTGATTTCTAATAAATTAAAATACTTGTTAAAGTTTTAAAAATTCAACATAAAAGCAAACTGGGGGGAAAAAGAAGATAGCCAAAGATTAAATTAATGACTTGGAAGACCTAACTAGGATATTCTCCCTGAAATCTTTAAGAAAGGAAAATAATATAATAATCAAGACAAAAACAATAGATGAAGTTGATTATTTGATTAATCCTATAATAATTTAAAATACCCTGCAATTAAAACTTCCCCACAGATAAAGCTTCAGGTCAAGATACCTTTGGTGAATTCAATCAAACAATTATAGAAGAAGTAAGGCCAATATTACCTAACCTTTTTCTGCAAAGAGAAAATAAGGGAATACTTCAACTCATAAGGGCAACATAACGTTGATACCAAAACCGATAAAAATGGTAAGGAAAAGAGAAGTAGAGGTGATACTTACTCATAAATATAGAAGCAAAAGTCCTAAACAAAAGGTTAGCAAACTGAATAAAGGAATATACAAAAAAGATTTAAAAACATCATGACCAAGTTAAATCTATTTCAGAAATGCACACGTGGCTAAAAATTTTCAAATCAATGTAATTCATCACATTAACAAAATAAAGGAGAAGAATATATAACATTTCAATAGGTAAATAAAAAGTGTTCAATGATTTTAAAAAGTCTTAAAAACTAGGATTGGATAGGAACTTCTTTAATCTAATGAAGAGTAGCTACAAACAAATCTACAGCAAACATCATACTTAATATAATCTTAGTAATTTACCTCTAAGATCAAGAGGGAGCCAAGGATGACAACTATCTCAATTTTTAATCAGCGTTGTACTAGAGGCCCTAGCCAATAAAAAAAGAAAGGAAAAAGGAGTACAATCGGAAAGGAAGAAATAAAATCATCATTCTCAGACAACATAAATGGGTATATATAAAATCCAAAAGAATCTATAAATTATTAGAATAAATATATTTAGCATAGTTTCTGTATTTCTACATATCAGCCATGAAAAATTATAAAATAAAATAAAAGTTCTATTTACAATAGCATAAAAACTAAACTAGTTTGGAATAAATCTATCAATAGTTGACCTCAATAGGATATTGTCTTAATAGTGGGGACAAATTAGCTCTAGATTAAAGTCTGTTCTGGACTTGCCTAATAAAGCTGAAAAGCAAGGCTTGAACAGATCAAAAATTTTAAAAGTAACTTTATCCCAGAACAAAATGTAAGAATATTTAAAGGAATACAAAAACAATCCAGCACACAATTTACAACACAATGTCTGGCATCCAATAAAAATTAGTCAGCATGCAAAAAATAAAAACTATAATCCATTTTAGATTTGATTTTCATTTTCCCGACGATAGGTGATGATAAGCACCTTTTCATGTGTCTTTTGGCCATCTGTATGTCTTCTTTGGAGAAATATCTGTTCATGACTTTGCCCATTTTTTAATTGAATTATTTGTTTTTTGGGTGTTCAGTTTTATAAGTTCTTTATATATTTTGGATACCAGCCCTTTATCAGACAATGAGGTATCACCTCACACCTGTCAAAATAGCTAAAGTCAACAACACATGAAACAAGAGGTGTTGGGGAGGATGTGAAGAAAAAGAAACCCTCATGTGCTATTGATGGAAATGAAAACTGGTGCAGCCACTAGAGAAAACAGTATGGAGGTTCCTCTAAAAGTTACAAATAGATTCAGCAATTGCACTACTGGGTATTTACCCAAAGAATACAAAATCACTAACTCAAAGGGATACGTGCACCCCTATGTTTATAGCAGCATTATTTACAATAGCCAAACCATGGAAGCAGCCCAAGTATCCATCAGCTGAAGAATGGATAAAGAAGAGGTGGTATATATATAAAATGGAATATTATTCAGCAATAAAAAATAAAATCTTGCCATTTACAATGACACAGATGGAGCTAGAGAGTATTATGTGAAGTAAAAATAAGTTGGTCTGAGAAAGACAATACCATATGATTTCACTCATATGTGGAATTTAAGAAACAAAACAAAGAGCAAAGGGAAAAAAAGAAAGAGAGAGGCAAAAGAAGAAACAGACTCTTAACTATAGAGAACAAACTGTGTGGGGGGATGGGTTAAATGGATGATGGGAATTAAAGAGTGCACTTGTCCTGATGAGCACAGGGTGATGTATGGAAGTGTTGAATCACTATATTGCATACTTAAAGCTAATATAACATTGCATGTTAACTAACTATAATTAAAATAAAAACTTTTTAAAAAATCCTTAAAGATGAGAAAAATCAATCCACAGAAAAAGAACTATAAATGACACAGATGATAGAATTAGTAGACAACATTTAACTATAGGAAACAAACTGAGGGTTGCTGGAAGGGAAGTGGGTGGGGGGATGGAATAATTGGGCAATGGTCATTAAGGAGGGCTTTTGATGTAATAAGTGCTGGGTGTTATATGCAACTGATGAATCACTAAATTCTACCCCTGAAACTAATTATACACTATAATTTAACTAAATTGAATTTAAATAAAAATATTAAAAAACTAAAACAACAAAAAGAATTAGTAGACAAAGATGATAAAACATTAATTAGAAATATATGCCATATATACAAGATGGTAGAGGAAAATATGAACATGATGAGGAAAGAATTAGAATATGTAGATCCAAATTAAAATTCTATAGAAAAATGTAATACCTGGGATGAAAAAAATCACAGGATTAAATTGACAACAGATTTGGCATTGCAGAAAAAAACCTGCTAAACCTTCAAGCATAGCAATAGAAACTACCCAAAATGAAACAGAGGGAAAGAATATTTTAAAAAATGATTAAGACCACAATGAGATACTATCTCACACCAGTCAGAATGGCTAACAAGTCAGGAAATGACAGATGTTGGCAAGGATGCGGAGAAAGGGGAAGCCTCCTACACTGTTGGTAGGAATGAAAGCTGGTGTGGCCACTCTGGAAAACAGTATGGAGGTTCCTCAAAAAGTTGAAAATAGAGCTACACTATGACCCAGCAATTGCACTACTGGGTATTTACCCCAAAGATGCAAATGTAGTGATCCAAAGGGGCACATGCACCCCAATGTTCATAGCAGCAATGTCCACAATAGCCAAACTATTGAAAGAGCCTAGATGTCCATTAACAGATGAATGGATAAAGAAGATGTGGTATATTTATACAATGGAATATTATGCAGCCATCAAAAGGAATGAAATCTTGCCATTTGCAATGACATGGATGGAACTAGAGGGCGTTGTGTTAAGTGAAATAAGTCAATCAGAGAAAGACAATTATCATATGATCTCATTGAAACGTGGAATTTGAGAAACAATGCAGAGGATCATAGGGGAAGAGAGGAAAAAAACAAAACAAGACAAAACCAGACAGGAGATAAACCAAAAGAGACTCTTAATCTCAGGAAACAAACAGAGTTGCTGGAGTGGAGGGAGGTGGGAGGAATGGGGTGGCTGGGTGATGGACACTGGGGAGGGTATGTGCTATGGTGAATGCTGTGAATGGTGGAATACTGATGAATCACAGACCTGTACCCCTGATACAAATAATACATTATATGTTAATAAAAAATGATTAGAGTATTAGTGACCTATTGGACAACATCAAGTGGTTTAACATATATGTAACTGGAGACTGAGAAATGAGTGAAATTATTTGAAGAAATAATGTCCAAAGTCTACAAATTTGATGAAAACTATAATCTCATAGATCTAAGCCCAATATTAAAAGTGGTTCTGCAAAATGGAAAATTTAGTTTGTGAATTCTGATTTTGATGAGGGATTTTTCTTTTCTTAGACACTTAATTCTATTCTGATACTAATTTATCAGATTGCTTTTGAGTATCAGATAACACTACAATTCATAAGTTAAGATTCTTGGTATCTGGATGTCTGTTAGATGCCACTAAGAAAATATAAATGAGCTTCCTTTCTGAAAGCTTTTGATGTGGTGCCAGAACAGCATGCTGTAGATACAACCAGCTGTTTTGTTACCTTTAAATTAGACTTTTGTAAATATTAAAACTTAAGAACATGGCATGTGATGCCCCTTCAAATCTTCACCTGTTCAGATCAGACTTAACTAACATTGTTCTTCCTTTTACTTAAAGAGAATTTAGGGAAGGAAAGATGGCGGATGAGTGGGGGACCTTATTTCAACTGGTCCCTGGGATTGAGCTGGATATCTACCAGACCACTCTGAGCACCCACAAAACCAGCCTGAGATGTAAGAAGATCTGGATCTCTACAGACAGAATATCACGGGCAGTTGGTTTTGAGGTGCGAAGCGGGGAGCCCTGATTCTGTGGGCAGACATCGGAGGATAAACAGCAGCAGGAGGGAGCCTGTCCATGGGGATCCTACACCAATGGTAAGCAATAGCCTCACGTGCTGGGGACAGGGCACAGACTCGCAGACCGGTAGTGGTGGGGAAAGGACTTTAGGGCAGCCCCTGGGGCACAAACCCAGAGCGGGGTCACGCACACGAACTTCAGCCCCCGGGCCAGAAACCTGGAGTGGTGGGGTGGCACGTGTGCAAACTGGGAGCAGCTGAGGTTTTAGAAGCACAAAGGGCAGAGATGTGCTCCAACCTGGAGGCAGGACTGGGGGCACTGCAGAGGGGCGCACAACCCAGGACACTGCAGTTTATAGCAGCACGGACAGAAACAGAGACAGTGTGGACTGGAGAGCTCACTGAAGAACAGACTGCGATCTCTCTGCTCTGAAGCAGAGGGTTGGAAACGGTCTCTTCTGCTCTGACTCACGAAAGAGACGCAGAAAGCTGCCAGGGAAAGCCACCAGAGAACAAAAGCCCCCAAAATTGATTCCCGCTGAGTCCATCCCCTGCCACAGGGAGGCAGGGCAACTCCGCCCAAACACCGATGGTGAGTAACAGCGCGGCAGGACCCTCCCCCAGAAGACAGGCTAGGAAAACAAGAGGTCAGCAACCCTAAGGTCCCAAGAAAACAGGTGCATCTTGCTTGGGTTCTGGTCAATAATTTGGACGCCATACATTCCCTCAAACACCCATCAACAGAATGACTAGGAGGAGGAACCCCCAAAATAGAAAAGACTCAGAGATCATGACTTATGCTGCAGATTTACAAATGGATGCAGATATAACCAAGATGTTGGAGATGGAATTCAGGCTAGCAATTGTGAAGACTATGGCTAGAATGGAGAAATCAATTCATGGCAACATAGAGTCTCTAAGGGTAGAAATGAAAGCTGAGTTGGCAGAACTTAAAAATGCTATCAATGAGATCCAATCCAATCTAGATAATCTAACAGCTAGGGTAACTGAGGCAGAAGAACGAATAAGTGACCTGGAAGACAATATAATAGATAAAAAGGGAAAAGAGGAGGCCAGGTAAAAACAACTCAGAATCCATGAAAATAGAATCAGAGAAATAAGTGACACCATGAAGGGTTCCAATGTCAGAATAATTGGAATCCTGGAGGGAGTGGAGAGAGAGAGAGGACTAGAAGATGTATTTGAGCAAATCATAGCTGAGAACTTCCCTAATCTGGGGAATGAAACAAACATTCACGTCATAGAGGCAGAGAGGACCCCTCCTAAGATCAAGGAAAACAGGCCAACACCCCGACATGTAGTAGAAAAACTTGCAAATCTTAGAACCAAGGAAACCATCTTAAGGGCAGTTAGGGGGAAGAGATTCCTTACACTTTGAAGCTAAAGACCACTCTGCTCAAGAATGTTTGGGTCAACCAGGAAATCAAAGAACTTAAACAATTCATGGAAATCAATGAGAACAAAAACACATCAGTCCAAAACCTATGGGATACTGCAAAGGTGGTCCTAAGGGGGAAATACATAGCCATGCAAGCCTCATTCAAAAAAAATAGAAAAATCCCAAATTCACCAACTAACTCTACACCTTAAAGAACTAGAGAAAAAGCAACAAGTGATGCCTAACCCATGCATTAGGAGAGAAATAATTAAAATTAGAGCAGAGATCAATGAATTAGAAATCAGAAACACAGTAGATCAGATCAATGAAACTAGAAGTTGGTTCTTTGGAAGAATTAATAAGATCGATAAACCACTGGCCAGACTTATCCAAAAGAAAAGAGAAAGGGCCCAAATTAATAAAATTATGAATGAAAGGGGAGAGATCACGACCAACACCAAGGAAATAGAAACAATTCTTAGAAATTATTATCAATAACTATATGCCAATAAACTGAGCAATCTGGATGAAATGGAGGCCTTCCTGGCAACCAATAAGCTGCCAAGACTGAAACAGGAAGAAATTGAAAACCTGAAGAGACCAATAACCACTAACGAGATTGAAGCAGTGATCATAAACCTTCCAAAAAACAAGAGTCCAGGGCCTGATGGATTCCCTGGAGAATTCTACCAAACATTCAAAGTAGAAATAATACCTATTCTCCTGAAGCTGTTTCAAAAAATAGAAACAGAAGGAAAACTTCCAGACTCATTCTATGAGGCCAGCATTACTTTAATCCCTAAACCAGGAAAAGACCCCATCAAAAAGGAGAATTTCCAACCGGTACCCCTGATGAGTATGGATTCCAAAATCCTCAACAAAATCCTAGCCAATAGGATCCAACAGTATATTAAAAGAATCCTCCACCACGACCAAGTGGGATTTATCCCTGGGCTGCAAGGTTGGTTCAACATTTGCAAATCAATCGATGTGATAGAACACATTAATAAGAGAAGAGAGAAGAACCATATGGTCCTCTCAATTGACGCAGAAAAAGCATTTGATAAAATACAACATCCTTTCCTGATTAAAACTCTTCAGAGTATAGGGATAGAGGGAACATTCCTCAAGTTCATAAAATCCATCTATGAAAAACCTACAGCGAATATCATCCTCAATGGGGAAAAGAAGAGAGCTTTTCCCTTAAGATCGGGAACAGGTCAAGGATGCCCACTCTCGCCACTATTGTTCAACATAGTACTAGAAGTCATAGCAACAGCAATCAGACAACAAAAAGAAATAAAAGGGATTCAAATTGGCAAAGAAGAAGTCAAACTCTCTCTTTTCACAGATGACATGATACTTTATGTGGAAAACCCAAAAGACTCCATCCCCAAATTACTAGAACTCATCCAGCAATTCAGTAATGTGGCAGGATACAAAATCAATGCACAGAAATCAGTTGCTTTCTTATACACTAACAACGCAACTTTAGAAAGAGAAATGAGAGCAACGATGCCATTTACAATAGCACCAAAGACCATAAGAGACCTCGTAATAAACATAACCAAAGAGGTAAGGATCTATACTCTAGGAACTGCAGAACACTCATGAAAGAAATTGAAGAAGACACAAAAAGATGGAAAAATATGCCATGCTCATGGATCGGAAGAATAAACATTGTTAAAATGTCTATGCTACCCAGAGCAATCTATACCTTCAACGCCATCCCGATCAAAATTCCGATGACATTTTTCAAAGTGCTAGAACAAACAATCCTAAAATATGTATGGAATCAGAAAAGACCCCGAATTGCCAAGGAAATGTTTAAAAAGAAAAACTGGGCGCATCACGTTGCCCGATTTCAAGCTATATTACAAAGCTGTGATCACCAAGACAGCATGGTACTGGCACAAAAACAGACATACAGACCAATGGAACTGAATAGAGAACCCAGATATGGACCCTCAACTCTATGGTCAAATAATCTGACCAAGCAGGAAAAAACATGCAATGGAAAAAAAAAAAAAAACAGTCTCTTCAATAAATGGTGCTGGGAAAATTGGACAGCCACATGCAGAAGAATGAAACTCGACCATTCTCTAACACCATACACAAAGATAAACTCAAAATGGATGAAAGACCTCAATGTGAGACAGGAATCCATCCAAATCCTAGAGGAGAACATAGGCAGTAACCTCTTTGACATCGGCCACAGCAACTTCTTTCAAGATACACCTCCAAAAGCTAGTGAAACAAAAGCAAAAATGAACTTCTGGGACTTCATTAAGATAAAAAGCTTTTGCACAGCAAAGGAAACAGTCAACAAAACAAAGAGGCAACCCACAGAATGGCAAAAGATATTTGCAAATGACACTACAGATAAAGGGCTGGTATCCAAGATCTATAAATAACTTCTTAAACTCAACACCCAAAAAACAAATAATCAAGTCAAAAAATGGGCAGAAGATATGAACAGACACTTCTCTGAAGAAGACATACAAATGGCTAACAGACACATGAAAAAATGTTCATCATCATTAGCCATCAGGGAAATTCAAATCAAAACCACATTGAGATACCACCTTATACCAGTTAGAGTGGCATAAATGGACAGGGGAAAAAAGAACAAATGTTGCAGAGGTTGTGGAGAAAGGGGAACCCTCTTACACTGTTGGTGGGAATGCAAGTGGGTACAGCCACTTTGGAAAACAGTGTGGAGTTTCCTCAAAAATTTAAAAATAGAGCTACCCTATGACCCAGCAATTGTACTTCTGGGTATTTACCTAAAAGACACAGAGGTAGTGAAAAGAAGGGCCATATGCACCCCAATGTTCATAGCAGCAATGTCCGCAATAGCCAAACTGTGGAAAGAGCCAAGATGCCCTTCAACAGAAGAATGGATAAAGATGTGGTCCACATATACAATGGAATATTCCTCAGCCATCAGAAAGGATGAATACCCAACTTTTACATCAACATGGATGGGACTGGAGGAGATTATGCTAAGTGAAATAAGTCAAGCAGAGAAAGTCAATTATCATAGGGTTTCACTTATTTGTGGAACATAAGGAATAGCATGGAGGACATTAGGAGAAGGAATGGAAAAATGAACGGGGGGTAATTGGAGGGAGAGATGAACCATGAGAGACTATGGACTCTGAGAGACAAACAGGGTTTTAGAGGGGAAGGAGGAGGGGGCATTGGTTAGCCCGGTGATGGGTATTAAGGAGGGCACATACTGCATGGAGCACTGGGTGTTATACGAAAACAATGGATCATGGATCACCACATCAAAAACTAATGATATATTGTATGGTGACTAACATAACATAATAAAATTTTTAAAAAAAGAAAAGAGAGACTTATAGCTCAATGTCTTTTTCTGTTCATAATTTGCTGCTGATAATGTATATGAATTTAGCATGCTGTGTAAGCTGTGTCCTAGTTACTGACCAGTTTGTGCAGTGTTATCTTGCCAAATAAAGTTAAAAGAAAGAGGGGTAATATTCCATTGAATATGTGTACCACATCTTCTTTATCCATTCATCTGTTGAAAAGCATCTTGGTTCCTTCCACAGTTTGGCTATAGTGGACATTGCTGCTATGAACATTGGGGTGCAGGTGCCCCTTCTTTTCTGTATCTGTATCTTTCGGGTAAATACCTAGTAGTGCAATTGCTGGGTCATAGGGTAGCTCTATTTTATGTCTTGAGGAACCTCCACACTGTTTTCCAAAGTGGCTATACCAGCCTGCATTCCTACCAACAGTGTAAGAGGGTTCATCTTTCTCCACATCCTTGCCAACATTTGTTGTTTTCTGCCTTGTTAATTTTTCCATTCTAACTGGTGTAAGGTGGTATCTCATTGTGGTTTTGATTTCAATTTTCCTGATGGCTAGTGATGTTGAACATTTTTTCATGTGTCTGTTAGCCATTTGTATGTCTTCTTTGGAGAAGTGTCTGTTCATGTCTTCTGCCCATTTATTGACTGGATTATTTGTTTTTTGGGTGTTGAGTTTGAGAAGTTCTTTATAGATCTTGGATAGCAGCCCATTATCTGTAATGACATTTGCAAATATCTTCTCGCATTCCATGGGTTGCCTCTTAGTTTTGTTGACTGTTTCCTTGGCTGCACAGAAGATTTTTATCTTGTTGACATCCAAAAAGTTCATTTTAGCCATTCTGACTGGTGTGGGGTGATATCTCATTGAGGTTTTGATTTGGATTTCCGTGATGCTGAACAATGTTGAGCACTTTTTCAAGTGTCTGTTAGCCATTTGGATGTCTTCTTTGGAAAAATGTCTGTTCATGTCTTCTGCCCATTTCTTATTTGGATCATTTGTTCTTTGGATGCTGAGTTTGATAAGTTCTTTATAGATTTTGGATACTAGCCCTTTTCTGATATGTCATTTGCAAATATCTTCTCCCATTCTGTTGGTTGTCTTTTGGTTTTCTTGTCAGTTTCTTTCACTGTGCAAAAGCTTTTTATCTTGATGAAGTCCCAATAGTTCATTTTGCCCTTGCTTCCCTTGACTTTGGTGATCTATCTAGGAAGAAGTTCCTGCGGCTGAGGTTGAAGAGGTTGCTGCCTGTGTTCTCCTCATGGAGTTTGATGGACTCCTGTCTCACATTGAGGTCTTTCATCCATTTTGAGTCTATTTTTGTGTGTGGTGTAAGGAAATGGTCCAGTTTCATTCTTCTGCATGTAGCTGTCCAATTTTCCCAACACCATTTCTTGAAGAGACTGTGTTTCTTCCATTGGACATTCTTTCCTGCTTTGTCAAAGATTAGTTGACCATAGAGTTGAGGGTGCATTTCTGGGTTTTCTATTCTGTTCCATTGATCTAGGTGTCTGTTTTTGTGTCAGTACCATACCGTCTTGATGATGACAGCTTTGTAATAGAGCTTGAAGTCTGGAATTGTAATGCCACCAGCTTTGCTTTTCTTTTTCAACATTCCTCTGGCTATTCGGGGTCTTTTCTGGTTCCATACAAATTTTAGGATTATTTGATCCATTTCTGTGAATAAAGTTGATCATGTTTTAATACGAATTGCATTAAATGTGTAGATTGCTCTAGGTAGTAGAGACATTTTCACAATATTTGTTCTTCCAATCCATGAGCATGGAACATTTTTCCATTTCTTTGTGTCTTCCTCAATTTCTTTCATGAGTATTTTATAGTTTTCTGAGTACAGATTCTTTGCCTCTTTGGTTAGATTTATTCCTGGGTATCTTGTGGTTTTGGGTGCAATTGTAAATGGGATCAACTCCTTAATTTCTCTTTCTTCTATCTTGTTGTTGGTGTATAGAAATGCCACTGATTACTGTGGATTGATTTTATATCCTTCCACTTCACTGAATTCCTGTATGAGTTCTAGCAGTTTTGGGGTGGAGTCTTTTGGGTTTTTCACAAAAGTATCATATCATCTGCAAAGAGTGAGAGTTTGACTTCTTCTTTGCCAATTCAGCCGTATTTTATTTCTTTTTGTTGTCTGATTGCTGTGGCTAGGACTTCTAATACTATGTTGAATCGTAGTGGTGATAGTGGACATCCCTGCTGTGTTCCTGACCTTAGGGGGAAAGATCTGTTTTTCCCCATTGAGAATGATATTCCCTGTGGGTTTTTCATAGATGGCTTTTATGATATTGAGGTATGTATCCTCTATCCCTATACTCTGAAGAGCTTTGCTCAAGAAAGAATGCTGTACTTTGTCAAATGCATTTTCTGCATCTATTGAGAGGATCATAAGGTTCTTGTTCTTTCTTTTATTAATGTATTCTATCACATTGATTGATTTGCAGATGTTGAACGAACCTTGTAGCCCAGAAATAAATCCCACTTGGTGGTGGTGAATAATCCTTTTAATGTACTGTTGGATCCTATTGGCTAGTATTTTGGTGACAATTTTACATCCTTGTTCATCAGGGATATTGGTCTGTAATTCTCCTTTTTGATGGGGTCCTTGTCTGGTTTTGGGATCAAGGTAATGCTGGCCTCGTAAAATGAGTTTGGAAGTTTTCCTTCCGTTTCTATTTTTTGGAACAGTTTCAGAAGAATAGGCATTAATTCTTCTTTAAATGTTTGGTAGAATTCCCCTGGGAAGCCATCTGGCCCTGGGCTCTTGTTTGTTGGGAGATTTTTGATGACTGCTTCAATTTCCTTAGTGGTTATGGGTCTGTTCCAGTTTTCTATTTCTTCCTGGTTCAGTTTTGGTAGTTGATACATCTCTAGGAATGCATCCATTCCTTCTAGATTATCTAATTTGCTGGCATAGAGTTGCTCATAATATGTTCTTATAATTGTTGTATTTCTTTGGTGTTGGTTGTGATCTCTCCTCTTTCATTCATGATTTTGTTGATTTGGGTCGTTTCTCTTTTCTTTTTAATAAGTCTGGCCAGGGGTTTATCAATCTTATTAATTCTTTCAAAGAAACAGCTCCTAATTTCATTAATCTGTTCTACTGTTCTTTTGGTTTCTATTTCATTGATTTCTGCTCTGATCTTTATTATTTCTCTTCTCCTGTGGAGTTTAGGCTTTATTTGCTGTTCTTTCTCCAGCTCCTTTAAGTGTTGGGTTAGGTTATGTATTTGAGACCTTTCTTGTTTCTTGAGAAAGGCTTGTATTGCTATATACTTTCCTCTTAGGACTGCCTTTGCTACATCCCAAAGATTTTTAACAGTTGTGTTTTCATTTTCATTTGTTTCCCATCAATTTTTAAAATTCTTCTTTAGTTTCCTGGTTGACCCATTCATTCTTTATTACGATGCTCTTTAGCCTCCATGTATATGAGTCCTTTCTGACTTTCCTCTTGTGATTAAGTTCTAATTTCAAAGAATTGTGGTCCAAAAATATGCAGGGAATGATCTCAATCTTTTGGTCCTGGTTGAGACCTGATTTGTGACCTAGGATGCGATCTATTCTGGTGAATGTTCCATGGGCACTAGAGAAGAATGTATATTCTGTTGCTTTGGGATGGAATGTTCTGAATATATCTGTGAAGTCCATTTTGTCCAGTGTGTCATTTAAAGTCTTTATTTCCTTGTTGATCTTTTGCTTAGATGATCTGTCCATTGCAGGGATGGGGATTTGAAGTCCCCTACTATTATTGTATTGTTGTCAATGTGTCTCTTTGATTTTGTTATTAATTGGCTTATATAATTGGCTGCTACCATGTTAAGGGCATAGATATTTAAAATTGTTAGATCTTCTTACTGGATAGACCCTGTAAGTATGATATAGTGCCCTTCCTCATCTCTTATTATACTCTTTGTTTTAAAATCTAATTTGTCTGATATAAAGATTGAATGCCAGCTTTCTTTTGATGTCCATTAGCATGATAAATGGTTTTCCACACCCTCACTTTAAATCTGGAGGTGTCTTTGGGTCTAAAATAGTCTCTTGCTGACAGCCTATTAATGGGTCTTGTTTTTTGTCTAATCTGCTACCCTGTGTCTTTTGATTGGGGCATTTAGCCCATTTACATTCAGGGTAACTATTGAAAGATAGGAATTCAGTGCCATTGTATTGCCTGTAAGGTGACTGTTACTGTATATTGTCTGTGTTCCTTTCTGGTCTATGTTGCTTTTAGGCTCTCTCTTTACTTAGAGGACCCCTTTCAATATTTTTTGTAGGGCTGGTTTTGTGTTTGCAAATTCTTTTAGTTTTTGTTTGTCCTGGAGGCTTTTTATCTCTCCTTCTATTTTCTTTTCTTTTCTTTTCTTTTTTTTTTTTAAGATTTTTTATTTATTTTTTAGAAAGTGAGCGAGAGAGAAACAGCATGAGAGGGGCGAGGGTCAGAGGGAGAAGCAGGCTCCCCGCTGAGCCGGGAGTCCAATGTGGGACTCGATCCCAGGACCCTGGGATCATGACCTGAGGTGAAAGCAGACGCTTAACCATCTGAGCCACCCAGGCGCCCCTCTCCTTCTATTTTCAATGACAGCCTAGCTCAATATAGTATTCTTGGCTGCATATTTTTCTCATTTAGTGCTCTGAATATATCCTGCCAGTCCTTTCTGGCTTGCCAGGTCTCTCTGGATAGGTCTGCTGCCAATCTAATGTTTCTACCCTTGTAGGTTACAGACCTCTTGTCCCAAGTTGCTTTCAGAATTTTCTCTTTGTCTCTGAGACTTCTAAGTTTTACTATTAGATGTCAGGGTGTTGACCTATTTCTATTGATTTTGACGGGTTTCTCTGTGCCTGCTGGATTTTGATGCCTGTTTCCTTCCCCAAATTAGGGAAGTTCTCCACTATAATTTGCTCCAATATACCTTCTGCCCCTCTCTCTCTTTCTTCTTCTTCTGGTATCCCAGTTATTCTAATATTGTTTTGTCTTATGGTATGACTTATCTCTTGAATTCTGCCCTCGTGATCCAGTAGTTATTTATCTCTCTTTTTCTCAGCTTCTTTATTCTCCATCATTTGGTCTTCTATATCACTAATTTTCTCTTCTGCTTCATTTATCCTAGCAGTTAGTGCCTCCGTTTCTGATTGCACCTCATTAATAGCCTTTTTGATTTTGACTTGGTTAGATTTTAGTTCTTTTATTTCTCCAGAAAAGGTTTCTCTATTATCTTCCTTGCTTTTTTCAAGCCCAGCTAGTATCTTTATAATTGTCATTCTGAACTCTAGTTCCAACATCTTACTAATGTCCATATTGATTAGGTCCCTGGCAGTCGGTACTGCCTCCTATTTTTTTTTTTTTTTGAGGTGAGTTTTTCCGTCTTGTCATTTTGTCCAGAGAAGAATAGATGAATGAGAGATCAAAATGCTAACAGGGTAACAACGACCCCAGAAAACTATACACTAAACAAATCAGAAGAGACCCGAAACCAGGGGGAAAAGAAAGGGAAAGAAAAAGAAAAAAAAAGAATATGATCAGGCTGGTGAATAGATCAGAGCCACACACTAGATTTTGGGCATATTTTGGTCTGTTAGAAGAAACTGCCTCCTAAAATTTTAAAGAATGAAAAACTTATATATGTACAAAAGTAAGGGTAAGTACAATGAAGGGATGGAATATGACTGTAAAGGTGAAATTTATAAAAGTTTTTATAAAAGGAATTTATAAGATAAGAAGTTGGTTGACAAATGAAAGAAGAAAAATTTAAAAAAAAAAAAAAGAAAAGAGAGAGAATGTGATCAGTCAGGAGACTAGAACAAAGCCATACACTAGAGATTTAGGGTATATTTTGGTCTGTCAGAAGAAGCTGTATCCCAAAATTTTAAAGAGAGAAAAACTTATATATATAACAAAAATAAGGTTAACCACAATGAAGGGATAGAATATGACTCTAAAAATGAAAATTAAAAAAGATTAAAAAAAAGAATTGATAAGATATTGGTTGAAAATGGGAAAAAGAAAAATTCAAAAAAATAGAAAAAGAAAAATATAAAGAAAATTTTAAAAATTAACTTTGAAAGACTAAAGAATCATGGCAAAGAAAGCCATGAATTCTATGTGCTGTATTCCCCTAGTGCTGGAGTTCTGGCGTTCTCATTGATCAGTAAACTTGGTCTTGGCTGCCTATTCTTGCTGATCTTCTGGGGGATGGGCCTGTTGCAGTGATTCTCAAATGTCTTTGCTCGAGGTGGAATTGCACTGCCCCTGTCAAGGGCCAAGTTAGGTAATCTGTTTGGGATTGCTCTCTTAGCTTTTGTTCCCTCCAAGCTTTCTGTACAATTTGGAGGTTGAGTGAAAATGGCAGCCTCCCCATCTCTGCCCCAGAGGAGCCAAGAACTCGCGGCCCCACTCCTCAGTGAGCCCCCAGAGAAAAGCAGTCAATCACTCCCATCTCCCTATGCTCACCTGGCCTGTGTCCAGCATTTCGCTCTCAGGTACACGACCCCATTTGGAGTCTCCAAACCCAGATCCCTGTGGTGTGCTCCCGTGCCACTCTTCCCAGGGGAAGAAGTGGAGTCTCCCCCGATCTTCCATTTGTTGTGTCCCTACTGGAAGAGCAGTGGCCTGATTTTGCCGTGGAACATGGTTTATGGCAACCCCGAGCTGAGAGCCCAGTCCTCGGCTCTGTCTTTGCAACCAGCTTCCCTGCTCCGATACCTGGGAGCTCTGCCACCCTCAGGCACCCCCAGTCTTTGTGTGACCCCAAGTATCCTGAGACCACACTGTCCCAGCAAGGGTTCCACCCCCCGCTTAGCCACTGGAGTGATGTCCCTCAGTGGAGCAGACTTCTAAAAGTTCTGATTTTGTGCTCTGCTGCTCTATCACTTGCCAGGAACCAGCTGACGGAGGTTCCCTCCCACCGTGGTCTATCTTCCCAAATATCCCCTGGGATTCACTTCTCCACACGTCCTACCTTCCAGAAAGTGGTCACTTTTCTATTCATAGAGTTGTAGCTATTCTTTTCTTCAATCTCCTGTTGAGTTTGTAGTGTTCACAATGGTTTGATACCTATCTAGCTGAATTCCTTGGACCAGGCAAAATTTAGGTCTCTTACTCCTCCACCATCTTGCCCACTTCTCAACCAGTATTTAATGCGCTACTACTGCAGACCATACACTGTTGTATTGACTAAGGGATATAGCAGTAAACAAACAAACAAGGTCAGAACCTAAACTGGGACCCATAGCCCAGACTCACAGAAATTCCAGGGGAGAAGTCTCAGATAATCTCTAGTCCAAGATCACAAAGCAAAGATCAAGACTAGTGCCCAAGGCAGAGATCAAGCTTTCTGTTAGATGCTATAGAGAAAGATACAAAGATTTTTTTAATGGCAAGTGGCATAAATTAGAGCTAAGCTTTAGGATGATGAATTAACCCATGTGTTTGTGATTGAGGATGAAGGCAGAGCAGTGGCTGGTTCATAGCAAGCACTTAGTAAATATGAAAGGAAAAAAAGAAAAAGAAGGACCATCCAAGAGAGAAAAGTGGCTCCAGATACAAAAGAAGCCCTCTTCTTCACAGAACTCTGAATCAAATGGTCTTGTAGCATTCCCAGAGAGAAATGGAATACAGAGGAAACAGCTGCTAGAAGCTATGCTCACCTACTCTTCCAGGTCCCCTGGACTCTGTAATTTTCCAGACATTGCATGCAATTGGAAACTCTAGAACAGAGCTGGAGGTGTAATGCCTGTTTAAAGATAGATTTGGAGTCTTAAATAAATTCCTCCTGGCAATGTTCTCAGCTCTTGCCCCTGGGGACTGGTACAGATTTCCATTCAAGTATCAAATGACCAAATATTCTGAAGTATTTAACTCAAATTCATCTGAACCAAGTTCCTCAATGATAATCTAACATGCAAATCAAAAGAGCAATGTTTCTTGGGAGGTTTTGTTGCTTTCTGCCTCCACTGGCAGTTCCCACATGTTTGCAATCCCAGTCAGTCAGGGAAATTGGTAAACTGTCCAATCAAAATAGAAAGCATTCAGAGCAGTTGAACAAGTTGGTGACATAGAAGGCTCCTGGACTTCCCTCCTCCCATGCACATGCCAAATGTACAGATACACATGGAGCAATTCCCCCTGAAAGAAACCCAGAAACTATCTAAGCAACTTCTATATATCAGGTGAATGAGAAAATGCCTGTATCAAAATGGGTAGGAAAGGCTGAGACACTCATCATAAATCCCACTCAAGTAAAGTGCTATACAATTGGGAGGGAATCCCAGCTCCCAGCTTCTCCCTGAGAAGCAAAGGGTTTTGACTGCATATCTAGTGCCCCATCTTTTAAGACTCCCACCCCCAAATGGGCCCCCCAAAACACCTACCTCTGAAAGCCAACAGGACTTTCATCCATAAGACCTAGACAACTACAGCAAACAAAAAGCAGTTCTTAATGGGTGCAAGCAGGGCTCAGCATAGGTCCACTAGGTCTCCACACAGAGAGAGCAGACAAAAATGCCCATCTCCCAGTCTTTTCTTAAAAGGGGTCTAACTGTATATTTTACAAGCTGTTGCCTGAGGGTATGGATCTTAACTTTAACATGCATTTAGAGGCTAGCTGCAATCCTCCTTACAGATAGGGAAGCCAGTGGGAACTTCCCCTACCCCCTCCTTCCTGTTGACTCAAATGATAAAAACCAAGCCACCAGTATCTCCCTGGAAGGAGCTTATAAACAAATCTGGCACCCCACCTTTTGTAGCTGCTACCCAGGATGGGATCCCAAATCACCTAGCTCTGACAGCCAACAGGGCTTGCATTCACGAGTCCTATAGGATATAACAAAGAAAATTTTAAATGGATGCAGGAGGACCTCCCCCATGGCTACTCCCCCAGGGCTCAGCACAGAGGGAGAAGGCAAAAATGCCCATCTCCCTGTTTCTCCTTGGAAGGGTCTCAACTACATACTTTACCAGCTGTTGCCTGAGAGCCCAGTTTCTAATCAGCCTGCATCTAGGTGCTGATTTCAATCCTCCCTTCTGGGACACTGATTGGTCTTGGCACACCTTCAACTACTGGGAGCCACTAAGAACAAAGAAGGTGGCCTGAACAATCACACAGGTTTGAGAGACAGTCAGGAACTCAGGTGAAGCTGATTGAAGAAATTCATCTACTACACAAGACCACTTTGTCAAGACTGGAAGAGATGGCTGTTTTATCTGATGGACAAAAACCAACACAGAGAGTCAGTGAAAATGAAGAAACAGAGGAATATATTCTAAACATGAGAACAAGAAAAATCTCCAGAAACCGATCTTAATGAAACAGAGAAGTGATATATCTGATAAAGTTCAAAATAACCATCATAAAGATATTCATGGAAGTCAAGAGAAGAATTCATGAACAATCTGTGGAATGGGAGAAAATATTTGCAAACCATACAGCCAATAAATGGTTGGTTAATAGCCAATATACACAAGGAACTCATATGATTCAATAGCAAAAAAACCAAACCAAACCAAACAAACAAATAACCCCAAATAACCCAATTTACAAATTGGCAAAGGACCTGAATAAATATTTTTCCAAAGAAAACATACAAATGACAAGCAGTGCTCAAAAAAACCTACAAAAGGCCAACAAAGAAAGAAAAGGAAGGAAGGAAGGAAGGAAGGAAGGAAGGAAGGAAGGAAGGAAGGAAGGAAAGAAGGAAGGGAGGGGGAGAGGAAGGAAGGGAGGGAGGGAAGAAGGAAGGAAAAGAAGGGAAGGGAAGTGAAGAGAAGGGAAGGGAAGAGAAGGGAGATGAAGAGAAGGGAAAGACAGAAGGGAAAGTTGAATTCAGAAACAGAGTAGAAAATGGTTACCAAGACAGAGACTGGGAGGTGGGGAAAATGAGGAGAGGTAAAAGGGTACAAACTTTCAGTTATAAGATGAGTAAGGTCTGAGGATCTCATGTAAAACATCATGACTATAGTTGATAACACTATTGTGTAACTTAAATTTGCTAAGAGAGTAGGATGTAAATGTCCTCACACACACACACAAACACACACACAAAGAAAGGTAAATCTGTGAGGTGATGAATGTGTTAATTAATTCAGTGAAGGGTATCCTTTCACAATGTATACATATATCAAATCATTATGTTGTACATTTTAAATATCTTATGATTTTATTGGGCAATTATAATTCAATAAAGCTGAAAAATAGCAAGCATCTGATGGATTTAATCATTCAACTCTTGGCCAGTAACCCCTGGTAGGGTCTCTGGAGGCTGAAGTTATAATTTGGAAAAGCACTTTGCTAGGCAGTGTTGATGCCCAATCTTGCTCCCCGCACCCACCACCCACTTTGAGGTTCCATTGCAACCAGTTATCACCAATTCATAATTTACTAGAGCTGTGCTGAATTTTGAAAATCTTGTTTCCACAAACCTCCTTCTAGTCCTCATGAAATCCAACCATATAGCTGTTTTAATATCTACCCTGAGATTCCTGTTCATTTCTTCTCAAATCTTGACAGACAATCCCAAACCAATCCCTTCAACGTGTGAAGTTACCTGAACCACTGTCTGTTCTTGTAACAATAGGAGCCTGAAACAAAGTCCTTGCTCTACCATTTATTGGCTATTTGGGAATGAACCCATTACTTCATCACTAAACCAAGCAACCTGAGCAACCCTTCAATGGTTATGAAGAAAAAGTGAATTACCATTTATTTATTAAGTGCTTGTATGTGCCAGGCACTATATTAGGTGTTTTTAATACCTAATTATTATTAGGTATTAATACCTAATAATATTTTGGTAACAAATTGGTAACAATTTGCATTGTTGGGCAATTATACTTCAATAAAGCTGAAAAATAGCAAGCATCTGATGGATGCAAAAGGGTTCCCCTTTCTCCATATCCTTGCCAACATCTGTTGTTTCTTATGTTGTTGATTTCAGCCATTCTGATAGGTGTGAGGTGATATCTCATTGTAGTTTTGAGTTGCATTTCCCTGATGATCAGTGGTGTTGAGCATCATTTCATGTGTTTCTTGGCCATCTGTATGTCTATTCATGGCTTCTGCCCATTTTTTAATTGGATTATTCACTTTTGGGGTGTTGAGTTTTATAAGTTCTTTATATATTTTGGATATTAACCCTTTATCAAATATGTCATTTGCAAATATCTTCTCCCATTCTGTAGGTTGCTTTTTTGTTTTGTTGATTGTTTCCTTCGCTGTGCAGAAGCTTATTTTGATGCAGTCCTAATAGTTTATTTTTGGTTTTGTTTCCCTTGCCTCAGGAGACATATCTAGAAAGAAGTTGCTATGGCCAATGTCAAAGAAGTTACTGCCTGTGTTCTCTTCTAGGATTTTTATGGTTTCAGATCTCACATTTATGTTTCGTTCATTTTGAATTTATTTTTGTGTATGGTGTAAGAAAGCGGTCCAGTTATATTCTTTTGCATATTGCTGTCCAGTTTTCCCAAACCATTTAGGTATTTACCCAAAGGCTAGAAAAGTACTAATTCAAAAGGATACATGTACCCCTATGTTTATAGCAGCATTATCTACAATAGCCAAATTATGGAAACAGCCCAAGTGTCCATGAAATGATGAATGGATAGAGAAGAGGTGATACACACACACACACAATGGAATATTACTCAGCCATAAAAAGAATGAAATCTTGCCATTTGCAATGACATGGATGGAGCTAGAGAGTATTAGCTAAGAAAAATAAGTCAGTCAGGGAAAGACAAATACCATATGATTTTACTCATATGTGGAATTTAAAAAACAAAGCAAATGAGCAAAGAGAAAAAAAGAGAGAAACACAAACCAAGAAACACACTCTTAATTATGGAGAACAAATTGATGGTTACCAGAAGGGAGGTGGGTCAGTTGATAAGTGAAATAGGAGATGGGGATTAAGGACTTCACTTGCGATGAGCAACAAGTGTGTTGTATGGAAGTGTTGAATCACTAAATTGTACACCTGAAACTAGTATTACACTGTATGTTAAATAACTGGAATTTAAGTAAAAACTTTTTAAAAAGATAAAACCAGAAAGTGAAATTATAATAAATTCTTTTTCTTGATTTGAGTCCTTTCCCTTTTCTTTTGGATAAGTCTGGCCAGAGGTTTATTGATCTTATTAATTCTTTCAAAGAACCAGTTTCTATTTTTGTTGATCTGTTCTACTGTTTTTCTGGTTTCTATTTCATTGATCTCTGCTCTAATCTTTATTATTTCTCTTCTCCTGCTCTGTTTAGGTTTTATTTGCTGTTCTTTCTCCAGCTCCTTTAGGTGCAAGGTTAGCTTGTGCATTTGGGATTTTCCTACTTTTTTGAGAGAGGCTTGGATGGCTATGTATTTCCCCCTTAGGACCACCTTTGCAGTTTCCCATAGGTTTTGGACCAATGTGTTTTCATTCTCATTAGTTTCCATGAATGGATGAAGTTCTTCTTTAGTTTCCTCATTGACCCAATCATTCTTTAGCAGGATGCTCTTTAACTTCCAAGTGTTTGAATTCCTTCCAAATTTTTTCTTGTGATTGAGTTCCATTTCCAAAGCATTGTGGTCTGATAACATGCAGGGAATAATCTCAATCTTTTGGTATCAGTTGAGATCTGATTTGTGACCCAGTATGTGGTCTATTCTGGAGAAAGTTCCATGTGCACTTGAGAAGAATGAGTGTTCTGTTGTTTTAGGGTGGAATGTTCTGTATATATCTACGAAGTCCCTCCGGTCCAATGTGTCCTTCAGTGCTCTTGTTTCTTTGTTGATCTTCTTAGATGATCTGTCCATTGCTGAGATTGGAGTGTTGAGGTCTCCCTATTAATGTATTATTATCAATATGATCCTTTATTTTGGTTAACAGTTGGTTTATGTAGTTGCCTGCTACCATGTTGGGGGTATAGATATTTACAATTGTTAGATTTTCTTGTTGGATAGACCCTTTAAGTATGATAGTGTCCCTCTACATCTCTTACTACAGTCTTCAGTTTAAAATCTAATTTTTCTGATATGAGAATTGCCACCCAGCTTTCTTTTGAGGACAGTTGGCATGATAAATGGTTCTCCATCCCCTCACTTTAAATATGGAGGTGTCTTTAGGTTCAAAATGAGTTTCTGGTAGACAGCATGTGAATGGGTCCTGTCATTTTATCCAATCTGCAACCCTCTGCAGGTTCATGGGAGCATTTAAGGCCGTTCACATTGAAGGTAACTATTGACAGGTATGTATTTAGTTCCATCATATTGCCTGTAAGGTCCCTGTTTTTATAGATTGTGTCTGTTAATTTCTGGTCTATATTATTTTGGGGGTCTTTCTTCTTTTATAGAATCTCCCTTACTATTTCTTGCAGGGCTGGGTTGGTGGTCACATATTCTTTCAGTTTCTCTCGGTCCTGGAAGCTCTTTATCTCTCCATCCATTCTGAATGACAGCCTTGCTGGATAAAGTATTCTTGGCTGCATGTTCTTCTCATTTAGTACCCTTGAATATGTCTTGCCAGCCCTTTCTGGCTTACCAGGTCTCTGTGGATAGGTCTGATGTTATTCTGACGTTCCTCCTTCTGTATGTAAGAAATCTCTTCCCCCTAGCTGCTGTCAGGATAGCTTCCTTGGCTCAAAGATTTGCAAGTTTCACTATTATATGCTGGGGTGTTTGTCTATTTTTATTGATCTTGGGAGGGGTCCTCTCTGCCTCTTGGACATGAAAGCTCGTTTCCTTCCCCAGATTAGGGAAGTTCTCAGCTATGATTTGCTCAAATATAACTTCTAATACTCTCTCTCTCCACCTCGGGGATCCCAATAATTCTGACATTGGAATGTTTTATGGCGTCATTGATCTCTCTAAGTCTGTTCTCGTGGGCTTCTAGCTGTTTATCCCTATTCTCCTTGGCTTCCTTCCTTTCTCTCAGCTGATCTTCTAGATCACTAATTCATTCTTCTGCCTCATTTACCCTGTTAGAGTATCCAGTTTAGACTGCATCTCATTCATAACATTTTTTAGTTCAACCTGATTAGATCTCATTTCTGCCCTTAGTGATTCTATATTGCCAGTAATGCTTTTCTCAAGCTTTGCTATTGACTTCATAATTGCTACCCTGAAGTCTGTCTCTGACATCTTGCTTATATCCATGTCCATTAGATCTGTGGTAGAGGACATTGTGTCTGGTTCTTTTCTTTGTTGGGAGTTCCTCCTCCTAGTCATTCTGTTGAGGGATGGTTGAGGGAATGTACAGAGTCCAAAATATCAACCATGACCCAGCAAAATGCACTTACAAAAAAATCCAAAGTGGTCAAAAGCTACCACAGATACACCATCAAAGCCAAGGTGATCCTCCAAAACAACAAAAAAGAAAGATAAAAGAGGAAAAAAGAAATGAAAAAGGGGGTTGGGGAGAGAGATTATAATCTCTCAGGGTGGACACAGCAGGGTGATCTGCCTGTTCCTACTTGATTTTTGGCCTGTGTGTTAGAAGACACTATATCCCAAAATTGCAAAGAAATCAGAACTTATATATATATCAAGATAAAATTAAATAGAGTGAAAAATGGGCTAATATGGGGTATAAATCTATAAAACATATACGTGAAAAAGAAAAAAGTTAAGAAGCGACATAGGTTGGGAAATACAAATCTATTTGAAATGGGAGCAGGGTTAAAAAAAAATAAGAAAAGAAACTGATAAAGAAATGTAAAATGTTAGCCTGAAGTATAAGCGAGTCATGAGGGAACACCTGGAGCTCCCTATATTATTTCCCCCTGGCACTGGAGTTTTACAGTCCTGTGGGAAATAAGCTTATCATTCACCTGTTCTTCCAGTCTGTCTTTTGGGGGGGCCTGCTGTTTGGCTTCTTAGGCGTCCTTGCCTGGGTGGAGTGCTCCCCCTTGTCAGGGGGATGGGCTTAATGTGAGTTGGTTGGCTGCATGGCTTTTGTTCCCTGGCCTCTTTCTACTTCTCTTTAGAGGGTGAGAGCAAATATGGCCATGTGGGAATCTCCAGCCCAGAGCCGCAATGTCGTGGTCCACCCCCCTCAACAGATCCTCTAGGTCAATCCATCTCCTCCTCTGCCTGTACCAAACTCCATAGACTCATGATCTTCTGGGGGAGGGGCCTGTTACATTGATTCTCAAATGTCTTTGCCCCAGGTGGAATTGCTCCTCCCTTGCCAGGGGACCAGGCTAAGTAATCTTCTCTGGTTTGCTCTATGTGGCTTTTGTTCCCTGAAGGCTTTCCATGCAGGTTCAGAGGATGAGAATGAAAAGAGTGGCCTCCCAATCTCTGGCCCCAGATCCAAAAGTTCAGGGCCCCACTCCTCTGTGAGCCCTCAGAGAAAAGCAGTCAATCACTCTTGTCTCCCTGCTCTCCAGCCACACTCCGTGCTCACCTGGCCTGTGACAGAGGGTTTCTATCTCAGGCACATGATCCCATTTGGAGTCTCCAAACCCAGCAGGCTCCTGTGGTGTGCTCCTGCACCACTCCTCCTGGGGGAGGTAGGGGACTCTCCTGGTTCTGCCACTTGTTGGGCCCCTGTTCGGAGAGCAGTCACCTGACTGCCACAGTTCATGGTTTATGGCAACCCTGAGCTGAGATCCTACTCCTGGGCCCACTCTTTGTGGCTGGCTTCCTGGCTCCAGTATCTGGGAGCTATGCCGCACTCAGGCACCCCCAGTCTTCCTGTGACCCCAAGGATCCTGAGGCCACACTGTCCCAGCGAGGGTTCCACCTTCCTCTTAGTAGCCTGAGGGGAGTCCCTCAGAGGAGCAGAATTCTAAAAGTTCTGATTTTGTGCTGTGCTGCTCTATCACTTGCTGGTAGCCAGCTGATGGAGGCTCCCTCCCCCCATGGTCTATCTTCCCATATATCACCTTGGATTCACTTCTCCACACCTCCTACCTTGCAGAAAATGGTTGCTTTTCTATTTGTAGAGTTGCAGTTATTCTTTTCTTTGATCTCCAGTTGAGTTTGCAGGTGTTCATAATGGTTTGATAGCTATCCAGCTGAATTCCTGGGACCAGAAGAAATTAAGGTCTCCTACTCCTCCACCATCTTGGACTACACCCCCAAATTCTTTTTCTGAGCTACTTAAAAATTAAAATTTAAAATAATGTGTTTTAATATACCTCTTTACATTTTCAATATTTTTTTTCAAAATCTTTCACATAATAGGAAAAATTAACTGTTAAAGATTAATGAGAGTAAAAAAAAATCATTAAAGTATGTACATAATTGTAAAATTTTCCCCTTTGGGGATTCTGTATATATCAGCCATGCACATTCATGTCCCCCCAACTCGTTGGACTGGAAGGTCCCAATATCTTGTATATTCCTTTCACAATTGCCCATGTGTTTTCCTCTCTCTTAATCTGTGCAGGAATTTAAAAAAATAAATAAATAATAAAAATAAAAATTATCTCAGTAAAGATTATCACAATGTGATAATCTTTGTATCAATGTAAATGCCTCAATGTAAAATGCCTTGTAAACAGTAACCCTTTAAAAATGTTAAGAAGTTATTTTTGTGGGGTGTTAATGCTGCAATCCCTTCCTTACACTAAGAAAATTAGCAGAAAGCATTCCCATGGTGCCTCATACTTTTCTCAAAGTATGCTAACAAGAGGCAAATGGTGATATTGCATGTGTCTGCATCCCTTCACTAGACTGTTAGTAATCAGAGGGCAGAGACTAGGTTTTGTTTCTCTTTTTGTGTCCACAGCTAAACAGAATGAGCACAGTGCTTAACTCAAAATAGGTGCCTAGCAAATGAGTGTTAAATAATCCAAAGGCAATTTAGGGTAAGGGGATCAGACACTAATTGACAATGCTGATAAATGTGATGACTGACAGATTAAGGTGATAAAGATGATGGAAGTGCCATGCTTAGATTATCCTTACCATGAGTCCTACAGTATCTTGCTCCTGCTGACTTTTTCAAAACCTCATTATACTCCAAACATGGCAGTCTTATACACATGTACCAAGCAACTCCTACCTCAGTGCTTTCACCTTTGCTGTTTCCTCTAACTGGATCACTCCTTCCCTAAAAATCTTCATGACTTACTCTTACTTCATTGATATCTGTGTCCAAATGATACCTCCTTGGAAAAAAACTTTTCTGACTAGCTTTTCTAAAACAGAATGCCTTAGATCTCTCTAGCCCTTTACCCTTTACCCTGCTCTATTTTTCTTCATCACACTTATCAATAGCCAACATTAAAAATCGAATTGCCTATCTCTCCCACTAATCTATAAGCTTAAATTAGGACAGGGATGTTGTCTTATTCACTGTGGCAAACTCCAGGACCTAGAATAAAGCCTGGCATGCAGCAAGTACTCAAAACTTTGTTGAAAGAATAAACAAATTGATGAATGATTTAGGTCTAGAGTCACATGTCAGGTTGAGTCACCTGAAACCTAAATATTCTTGATAATTTTCATATCATAATTAAAATAGAAGTATAGAACCAGATATGTTGCAAATAATACACAGGTTACCCAGCCTTTCAATTTCTAGATTCTTCTGGAGATATTTAATTTGGAAAATGAAATTGAATCCCACATTAGTTTACTCAAAATAAACTTTGAATAATTAAAATATCATGAATTCAAAATTCCAATGAACAGCAAAAAAAAAAAAAAGCAAAGTTAAAAGAATTTGAACTACACAAAATAAACTAATTCAGATAGTCCTAATTTGTATTCAGAACACAGAAGAAAACATCTTAACCAAATACAGTTATTTTCCTTCTCTAGTTGACCCACTGTACCCAGAGAATCTGCCAGCATGAATTCTAGTTGTAACCAGTAGGGTCAGAATGACATGCCAGAAAATCTGACAAATCAAAAGGAGTAACAGAAGTGGAGCCTTTTCCTAGGGGGAAGGGTAAGTATGTAAGGACAGGTGTCTTTTTCAAAATATGAAATTACTTTCTGATTAAATATATATATGCTGCCCAGGAACCCCTATGTTTCCTGGATTTTTTAAAAATCAAGAGCCTGTAATATTCTTACAATAATTTTAAGTTATCATGGATTTTATAAACAGGCATGAGCTTAAGCCAAAACCTCTTTCTAAACCAGCGAGGGGAAGTTGGCAAAGTCATATTGATTGTGAACTTTAGCCTTAATGAGATCACTACTTAATTTTCAAGAAATATAAATTTCAATCAATCCAATAAGTAGGTGTCTCCATCACCCAGTTACCTCATTTCCCCCCACCCATCTCCCCTCCAGAAACCCTCAGTTTGTTCTCTATAGTTAAGTCTCTTATGGTTTGCCTCCCTCTTTATTTTCATCTTATTTTATTTTTCCTTCCCTTCCCTACGTTCATCTGTTTTGTTTCTTATATTCCACCTATGAGTAAAATCATATGGTATTTGTCTTTACTTTTGACATTGGAAATTTGACATCCATAATGGTGTCCCAATGAATATCTGAGCCATGCTGTTCCTCCTAACTCGTTAACCCCACTGACCTCCTTGCTTTATCTGCATTTCACTCCAGCCATATATCATCTTAAGCCAACTTTACTATAAAACAACATCTAACAGTACTGACTATAACCTCTATCATGAGAAAACAAACATCTTATTATTGAATTTTCATAATTCTTGCAATACAGTTGCCATGGCTACCATTCAGCTTAAGAATTACTATATGGTAAACCTTTAACTGGAGGGCTTTTTAAAGGCACTTTTATTGTACGTCAGTTTGGGTGTCCAGGAATCACGTATTGAAGAGTTTAGAAGTGTAAGAGGCTTATGGAGGAGTAATGCCTGTGAAAGAAAAAAGGGAAAGAAACAGGATGAGCAGAAAAAGCCTTCCCACTGTGCTGCAGATCTGTGATCTTTGAAAGGAAAATAGGGAGGAAGAAATATTTGGTAAGGAGAGCTTCAGATCAAAGTGCAGGTCTGAGAAACTCTTGGGCCTCCTCTCAAACACTGAGGCAGACCATAGAGGTGTTGCACTCGGAGGGTGCCAGCTTGTTAGTTTATAACCTCCCAGAAACTTTCCTGGTATAATCTGAAACTGGCTCCTGTACTCAGAGGGCAAAGAAAGACTGAAAAAAGAGACAGGCCAGGTTGGTAGGTAGCAGTATTAATAAGCAATGGGAACTTACATATGAGGTTTGTCTTGGGCAGCAGCAAGATAAATGGATCCTAGCACCTACCTGCCAAATCTTAAAAATTTATAAAGAGGCCTTAACTGGGTTCAGTCACATATACCATGCAGGTGTTCCCAACACCATATCACTATCTCAAGGCTATGTCCTTGGGACAACCTCTGGGAGTGAAGTGGAAAACGCAAGTGGAACCCCAAATCCAAGGACAGGAGAGGTGGTAAGGAGCATCTGAGTGCCAGAGTCCAGCTTACAGATCAACTGGAGGTCAAGTCTTTTTGATGATGTTCCTCAACACAGATCACTGCACTCCTTGCAGATGACCAGCAAGTTATTTCTTAAAGGAAGATCCAAGCAATGCAGCTCCATGGCTGCCACACCTGGAGATCAAATCTCACCTAGAAGTTATAGCCATTCATTGTTTCATTCATCTATGAGTGAGGCATGACCTTTGAATTAGAAAACAGAGCTTAATGGGAGAGTCCTAGGTAGGTGACAGAGTTAGAATATGGACTTTTGTACATGTTCAAAAAGAGAATACATTGACCAGTTTCTGAGAAGTGGAAAATAAGATGACTGACCACATGATTAATTAGGGGTTTGGGGACCAGGCAGAGGAACTATGAATACATGTATGCTTTTTAAGGCTTAATATTAGTTACTGCAGTTCAAAAATTTGGGTTTGAGAACTACGTGCCATTGGTATTTTTTAGTTGAAATTTTTATTGGGATAATTGTAGGTTCTAATGCAGTTGGAAGAAATAATACAGAGTTCCCAGGTACAGTTTTTCTGTAACTAATCTATAGTTTCCTCCAACAGCAACATTTTGCAAAACTATAGTATAACATCACAACCAGGATACTGACACTGATACAATCCACCAATCTTATTCAGATTTCCTGTTTTAGCTGTACTCATTTGTGTGTGCAAGTGTGTGTGACCACAATAATAGCCATGATCCTGAATAGTCCTATCACCACAAAGATCCCTCATGTTGCCCTTTTATAACCCTGCTTACTTTGCTCCCACATTCCTATCCCCATCCATAGCCCCTGGAAACCAACAATCTGTTCATCTCTCAAATTTTCTCACTTTGAAAATGTTATATACATGTAATAATCCATTGTGCAACCATTTGAGATTCATTTTTTTTCACTCAGCATAATGCCCTTGAGATCCATCCAAGTTTTTGTCATGTATCAGAAGTGTATTACTTTTTATTGCTTTATCTATTTCATGATATGGATGTGCCACAGATTGTTTAACCATTTACCCATTGAAGGACACATGAGTGTTTTTCCCCCAATATTTGGCTATAAATATTCTTATATAGATTTTTTTCTAAAGATTTTATTTACTTATTTGACAGAGAGAGACACAGCGAGAGAGGGAACACAAGCAGAGGGAGTGGGAGAGGGAGAAGCAGGCTTCCTGCCAAGCAGGGAGCCCGATGTGGGGCTCGATCCCAGGACCCCAGGACCATGACCCAAGCCGAAGGCAGACACTCAACCATCTGAGCCACCCAGGTGCCCCTTTGTATAGATTTTTGTGTGAATATAAGTTTTTATTGCTCTAGGATAAATGCCCAGAGACACAATTGCTGAGTTGGATTGTAGTTGCATGTTTAGTTTTTTTAATAAACTGCCAAAATGTTTTCTGGAATGGCTCTACCATTTTGCATTCCACCAGTTTCTCTGCATCCTCACCAGCATTTGGTGTTGTCACTATTTTTTATTTTAGCCATACCATGTGTAGTGATATTTCATTGTGTTTTCAATTTGCATTTCCCTAATGGCTAATGATGTTGAACATCTTTTCATGTGCCCATTTGCATTTTGACAGTTTCTGTACTGGCTTCTCTGAGTATTTAGCCAAGTTAGTTTTGAAGAGACCAACATGATTCAACTAAGCGAGAGAAGCCAAAGGAAGGAAGAGTAAGATCATATGACATTGGAGTTTTAAAGGGGAATGTTATCCATTCCATGATCCTATTTAAACTTATCTTTCCATATTCATCTCACATTCTTCATCCAATTTAATCCACTTTTCAGAAAACAATTACCCAATGCTCCCTATACATACCCCAAACTTTCTGGCCTCTGTGTTTCTGCCTGGATTATTTGTTTCTCCATTTCCAAACGTTCAGATTGCAAGAATCACAAAGTGCTAGTTCAGATGCCGCCACCTCCACGGAATTTCCCTTAATCCCAGCAGCTGGAATTAATCTCTCCCTCATCTGACTTTCCTAAGAATATTCTAGAAAATTTTCAATTTTTTTTGCTTTGTATCATAGTTAAATGTCATATATATTAAATATCTAAATAGTCTGTGTATTCAGGAGTTAATGGAAACTAGACCAGGTCTTCTATCTCTTAGTCCAGTTGTCTTGCCTATATCAAGCTCCTCACATTAAAATGCAAATTGTTAAAGACCAAATCCAGGGTGTCCTCCTGGTAGGAAACAATCCTCTAATTATCCAGAGAAGTACCTCAGGGCCACACATCATTTAAAACACTTAAAATGAATGAATTTTTTAATGTAAATAAAGCCTCAATACAACTGATAAAAAAATTAATGGGGTGGAAGTTATGATATTACATAGACTAGTCTGAGAAGGCTTTCATGAAAAGAAAACATTTTATCTGACTGCATTTAACCTCTAATCTCTTTATTTCACAGAAATTTATTCTTTTCTCTTGCCTTGCTCTCTACATTTTCTTCCAGCTGAAAAACACTGTGAGAGAGAAGCCCTTCTACTCCCAAATTGTGGAAAGCAAGCTGAAGATAAACTCCTCCATTGTCAAACTTTCAGCAGATCCTCTGTAAGAAAAAAAGTTATTCTTTATTGCCAGAGTCCTGTGATTCATTTTTATTTATAACTAACAACCTACATATTTCAAAAAGAGTATCTCTCATAAAAAAGTTATTAAAATGGAAACAATATACTGTTGGTGGGAGTGTATAGTAGTGTGACCTTTTAAAAGGTAATTTGAAATTCCTTTGACTCAGAAATTACTCTTCTAGTAATTCATCTTCACAAATTTATTTGTCTAACAAACACTTACTCTGTGCCAGACACCGAGCTGAACACTGAAGAGACAGCAGTAAGCAACTCAAAGTTATAGTTTTATAGGGTTCTTATAGTCCAGTAGAGAGTGAGACTACAAGAACTGTCAGATGGTAATCAGTGCTTTGAAGGAAAATAAGTATAGTTGTGTTCATTTTATTACCTTGTTCATAATCATTCATAACTTAAATATACATGGCATGTATTATTTTGCATGCATTTCACATGTATCAAATAATATATAACAAATGAAAGAGAAAGCATGATAAGGGGACTGGAGTGATGGGGGAAAGGAGGGGTGTCATTATTTGTTGGGTGGACAGCCAGAGAACACTTCTCTGATAAGGTGACATGTCAGAGAGACCTGAAGAAAGTCAGGAGATGAGCCACACAGAAAATTCAAAGGTTCTGAAGCAGAAAGTAGCTTGATGTGTTTAAGGAAAGGACATTGTGGCTGGAGTGGAGTGAGCAACAGGGAAAATGATGGTCATGGAAGTGACAGGTATCCATATCCTGAAGGCCCTGATAGACCACAGTAAAGAAGTTAGATTCTAGCTAAGTGAGATGGGAAGACGTTGAAAGGTATTCATTAGGTTTATATAGCATAATGATCATAAACTGTTTGTTGTGTGGAAGACAGACTTTAAGAAAATAAACATGTAGAAATGTACAATTATGATCACTGTCTCTGCATTTAAAAGAATAGAAATAGTTCATATATCCATTAATGAGAATAAGTTAAAGAATTTCCTGGATCACTAGGCAGTCATTCAAAAGAATGAGGCAGAACCATATGTAATGATGTGGAAAGATGCATATGATATACTGTTAAGTGAACAAAAAGCCAACTGCAAAACAAAATGTCTGGTAAAAATCTTTGTTTACTTAAAAACAAAAAAGAAGAAAATATATAGGGCATGCACACACATGCACACATGCATGCACATTTACACCTATTTATAGAAGCAGAGAAAAAACTAGAAGCACATGGAACAAACTGGTAAACTATGGTAGATAGAAAAGTGGTCAAAAATATTCACATCGTAATCCTTGGTATCTGTAAATATGTTACCTTACATGCAAAAATGGCTTTGCAGATGTGACTAAGGCTGTGGCCCTTAATTAAAATAGGGAGATCATGCTGGCTTATCTGGGTAAATCCAATCTAAACACATGAGTCCTTAAAAGTGGGAAAAATCCAGATGAATCAAACAGATGGCAGTGTGAGAAGTATTTGACAACGCTTTGCTGGTTCTGAGAGGTAGAAAGCCATGTGAAAGGACCAGAAAGAGACTTCTAGTTGCTAAGGGCAGCCCCTGGAAGACAGTGAGTGATGCAAAGAGGACCTCAGTGCAGCAAGACCACTGAATTCTGTCAACGCCTGAATGAGCTTGCAAGCAGATTCTCCTCTAGAGCTTCCAGAAGGGAATGCAGCCTGCCAACAACTTAACTTTAGCCTAGTGAGAACTGTAGCAGATTTCTGACATTTAGAACTGTACAGTAATAAATGTATCCTGTTTTAAGCCACTAAATTTGTGGTAATTTGTTATAGCAGTAATCAAAAACTAATACATAACCTCTGGCAAGTAGGATTGGAGAAGGTTGGAGACTTCTATTTTCTATATTCACACAGTGTTAAAATTTTTACAAGACACAAATGCAGAGACAAAGATAGAGATAACTTAGATTAGATCAAATTGCTGGTCTCCACCCTAGAGTTGCTGAGTCAGTTGGTCTGGGGAGGAGGCTTCAGAGTTTGCATTTTTTAATTTAAATTCAATTAGCCAACATATAGTACATCATTTGTTTCAGATGTCATGTTCAATGATTCATCAGTTGTGTATGACACCCAGTGTTCATCACATCACATGTCCTCCTTAGTGCCCATTATCCAGTTACCCCATCCCCCACCCACCTCCCCTTCCACAACCTTCAGAGTTTGCATTTTATTTATTTTTTTTATTATGTTATGTTAGTCACTATACAGTACATCATTAGTTTTTGATGTAGTGGTCCATGATACATTGTTTGCGTATAACACCCAGTGCTCCATGCAATATGTGCCCTCCTTAATATCCATCACTGGGCTAAACCATCCCCCCACCCCCCTCCCCTCTAAAATCCTCAGTTTTTTCCCAAAGTCTAGAGTCTCTCATGGTTCATCTCCCCCTCTGATTTCTCCCCCTTCATTTTTCCCTTCTTTCTCCTAATGTCCTCCATGCTATTCCTTATGTTCCACATATAAGTGAAACCATATAATAATTGACTTTCTCTGCTTGACTTATTTCACTTAGCATAATCCCCTCCAGTCCCATCCATGTTGATGCAAATGGTGGGTATTCATCCTTTCTGATGGCTCAGTAATATTCCATTGTATATATGGATCATATCTTCTTTATCCATTAGATAGGAGGCATCTCACCGCCTTCCACAGTTTGGTTATTGTGGACATTGTTGCTATAAACATTGGGGTGCATGTGCCCCTTCTTTTCACTACATCTGTATCTTTGGGGTAAATACCCAGTAGTGCAATTGCTGGGTCATAGGGTAGCTCTATTTTTAACTTTTTGAGGAACCTCCACATTGTTTTCCAAAGTGGCTGTACCAACTTGCATTCCCACCAACAGTGTAAAAGTGTTCCCTTCTCCACATCCTCTCCAACATTTGTTGTTTCTTGCCTTGTCAATTTTTGCCACCCTAACTGGTGTAAGGTGGTATTTCAATGTAGTTTTGATTTGAATTTCCCTGATGGCTAATGATGTTGAACATTTTTTCATGTGTCTGTTAACCATTCGTATGTCTTCTTTGGAGAAGTGTCTGTTCATGTCTTCTGCCCATTTTTTGACTTGATTATTTTCTGTACTTTCAATGCCATCCCAATCAAAATACCAATGGCATTTTTCAAAGTCCTGGAACAAACAATCTTAAAATTTGTATGGAACCAGAAAAGACCCCGAATCATCAAGGAAATGTTGAAAAAGAAAAACAAAGTTGGGGGCATCACGTTGCCTGATTTCAGGCTATATTACAAAGCAGTGATCACCAAGGCAGCATGGTATTGGCACAAAAACAGACACATAGATCAATGGAACAGAATAGAGAGCCCAGATATGGACCCTCAACTCTATGGTCAACTAATCTTCAACAAAGCAGGAAAAAATATCCAATGGAAAAAAGACAGTCTCTTCAATAAATGGTGCTGGGAAAATTAGACAGCTATGTACAGAAGAATGAAATTCGACCATTCTCTAACACCACACACAAAGATAAACTCAAAATGGATGGAAGACTTCAGTGTGAGACAGGTATCCATCAAAATCCTTAGAGGAGAACATAGGCAGTAACCTCTTCGACATTGGCCACAGCAACTTCTTTCAAGACACATCTCCAAAGGCAAAGGAAACAAAAGTGAAAATGAACTTTTGGGACTTCATCAAGATAAAAATCTGCACAGCAAAGGAAACAGTCAACAACAACAACAAAAAAGAGGCAACCCACAGAATGGGAAAAGATATTTTGCAAATGACACTACAGATAAAGGGCTGGTATCCAAGATCTATAAAGAACTTCTTAAGCTCAACACCCAAAAAACAAATAATCAAGAATTTGCATTTTAAATGAGTTCCCAAGTGCTGCTGATGCTGTGGGTACAGGAACCACACTTTGAATACCACTGGTTGAGAGAATGGGGTCTGGAACCAGACTTCCTAGAATGAAATTTTGGTTCCATCACTTATTAGCATTTTGGCCTTGAACAAATTATTTAATCTCTCTTTGTCTATAGTTTCTTCAACTATAAAATGGGAGTGATAATACTAGTGCCTACCTCACAAGCTTAGTGTAAGAATAAATATGAGTTAATACATGTAAAATATTTGAAACAGTGTCCAGCATGTAGTTAGAAGTAGGTAAATATTAAACCATTATAACTTTATCTATTTACTTAACCTGCAAACTTGTTTTAAATCATCCAGAATCCCTTCTTGAAAGCCATTCATGTTCTTTCCCAACTGCCTCTCTTTTCTCTCACTTTCCATAATTTATCCATCTTTTGATGAAAGTATACTTAATAAAGCTTTTGTTGTATCCATCCTATTAACCTTTAGACCAAAACCTTTATAGATAGGCTTCTTTCTTCAGCAAACCTGGCCCTCACTGGGGTAATGAATACCTCCAGCTACAGACCAACAATTGCCCTTTCTCTTTTTCCTGCACCTTATCCCTGTAATAGAAAATCCCTCTTGCTCAGCCTTAATTACAGTAGTTTAGTAATTGGGACTGGTTCGTCCCACTCTGGACGTGCTCCAGAATTATTGTTCTGGTGAGGATTTGATGAGGAGATACTGAAATAACAAATGGTATTTACTTCAGCTTTTGCTAAACTAAATAGTTTATGCATCATGTTATGTCTTTTTTGTAAACTGCCTCTACTCATGTTCAAAAATATGTGGCTTATAAATAAATTCAATCAACAGACAAGGCACTTTCAGCTCCCATTTGTAAACTGAGCCCAACTGGCTTCTGCAAACCCCTTGTTCACACTCTTCCCCTACCCAGCAGCCAGAGGCAGGTTCTTAGCCTAATTCTTTTTCTGTGATAACTTTGAACCCACAAAAATTTACGCTGGGTGAGGCAAATTTTACTGGTAGTGAGTAAATTTACACAGATGATGGTCACGTGTCCTCTGGCTCTCCAGCCTCTCTGCTGGGAAAAGCAGGAAGCTGGTTGCAAAAGGGTATGAGGAAGGGTGAGTTCCAGATTTGCCCTGGCTCTGACTGAGCCACACCCTGGCCTGGGACTCCAGTCAGAGCTTGGGTTCCTCATTAGCTCCAGAGCAGGTCCAGCCTTGCCCACTGACACTGCCAACTCTACAGCTGGACTTTTAACCCCTGTGCAGCTCAGATCCTACACAGAACTGAAACAAAGCCACCTGACCCACTAGTTGGGGGATGAGAGAGAAGAGATTTATTTGTAGGTACTTTTTTAAATCCCAGGAGATCCATCTTTGCAATTGCTTGTGTTGGCTTTTCAACCCAGAAAGCCTCAAATGTGTGCTAAAGCATCTTGTGAAAGTGCTAATGGGGAATGCAGCACCTCTGAGTTAGACTCTTCCAAATATGGCACCCTCCAGCAAGGAAGGAGGCAAAATCCTTACTGTGTGATAACCTCTGGGTTACTTCATTCTCTGCAGGCAAGGTGACTGTGACACAGCCTCCTAGCCTATGCACCCACCCACGGGGAAGCTGGTGGAAAATTCTATTGATAATAATAATAATAATATGTAATATTATTAATAATGTTATATGTAATAACAATATAATGGCATCAAATATAATTCATTCATTAATACTTTGCCTTCAGTGCCTTAACCCAGTAGGTCCCAAAGTTGGCTAAACGTTCTTATCACCTGGAGAGCTTTGCCAATCCCCAGTGACCAGGTAGCACCCCATACCAATCAAATCAGGAGAACTCTGGGTCAGGAATGAGTGGGAAATATTTGTTAAAAATTATTACAGGCTATAGCAAAAGTTGAGAACAACTACCTGAACTTAAAGAAGACATTGAGAAACCTGGACAGGCAAGCAAGAGCTAACTTTTTGAGCTGAGCCAATTCTCCACATAAAGTACTATGTCCTCCATCCTCTTGCCTCTTACAACCCTGCTGTTCCAGAATTTGTGTATGTAGGGGAGGGGTACAAGGGTCACCCAGGCATATAATGTCTTTAAGACAGAGGCTTACACACCCACCTACTAGTAGCCTGGGTTCCTGCTACCCTTTCATTACCCATTCTGGGCCCTAGCTAATCTGAGCAGTACTCTGTCCTTCCTCTACCCCCTTACCTCCAGTCTGTGACCATCATGTTTCCACTACTATAGTGCATTCCCTAAATCCTGGCTCCAAATTTTTACCTTCTAATCATCAACGGATGCACAAGCCAAATGCCATTTCCTCCAAATTTACCCTGATCCCCTCTCCAAGTAGTCATTTCAAAAATAAGGGTCAGGCCCATAGATTTCATGAAAAGAGTATCACACATGTGACAGTAGACCTGGATATGAGGCTTTACCACTATAGCAGAAATGCTAGTTATTAAGTCGATTTTTTAAAAAGATTTTATTCATTTATTTGACAGAGAGAGACACAGCAAGAGAGAGAATACAAGCAAGGGGAGTGGGAGAGGGAGAAGCAGGCTCCCCGCAGAGCAGGGAGCCCGATGTGGGACTCCATCCCAGGACCCTGGGATCATGACCTGAGCCAAAGGCAGTCGCTTAACTGAATGAGCCACCCAGGCGCCCTATTAAGTCGATTTTGATTCTCCTCTTCTTTAAAAAAAAAAAAAAAAAAAAAACTGACTTGAGGCAACAATGTGCTCAGCTCAATAAACTAACCTCCCTTGTAAATGGAAGTGGCCAATAAGATGGAAATTCTAGCTGGCATTTCTCAAAAGGCTCTTCAGAGTGAATTGACTTGGTTTGGAGACAGGCATCATTTACCTCTCTGCCCCCCATCATGTCACAGCTGGAATTACAGTAACCCTCTTGGGCCTCTGAGGCACCACTGAGGATGGAAGATAGCTCTCAGAATGACAAAGCATACAGATAAGAAGCCAGGATCTCTGAGAACCTCCAAAGGCTGAGAAGCTGCCATGCTGACCCTGGACTGTCTAACACTATGTTGGGAAAAAAGAAACTTCTATCTCATTAGGCTCTTTATTAACAGGCAAACCTAACTCAAATTGGAACAAGCAGCTTCTGGCTGTGGAATCCTGAGCAAACCATTGTTTCTTTTGAACTTTAGTTTCTTCAACTAAACAGAGAGAAAATGATGTTGTGAGAATTAATTAGAATCACCAAACAGTTGCAGGAACTCAAGAGATTATAGTTGAACCTGTCTGGATCTTAATCAATTAATCTAATAAAATGTTCTCACTTTGTAGACAATGGAACTGAGCACTGAAAGGGGAAGTGATTTGCTCAAGGACACAAAAAATTAGTAGCAGCTGCAAAAGTTGAAACCAGGGCTCTTTTGATTTGGGGTCCAGCTTAATATATGTATAGAGCTCATACATAACTACCTTCAAATCGTTGTAAGCAGTAATGAGAACATATCGATTTAAAAAACATGATAGTAGATGATCAAACACAAAAGCTATTTAAACCATTGGGAATTGCTTTTAAGCTTGTAGCATGTGGGAGTGATCTTATAGATAAATAACCAACAGCCAATTACCCCCACACTATGTACGGAACAGTTTATTCTTCCCCATTTATATGAAATTCCATCTACACACACACACACACAGGGAGAGAGAGTCTTACTGATCTGTCTATTCCTGTGCCAATAACTCATTGTGCTAATTATTAGTAAGACAAGCCCTTCCCCCATGTTCTTTGTAAAATTTTTCTTGGCTTTTGTTACTTGTTTTCTCTTTCTAAGGAATTTTAGAATCAGTTTCTCAAGTTCTATAAAATATCTCACTGGGATATCTATTGGAATTGAATTACATTTATAATTTCTAAAGAATTAACACTTTAATAATAGCGCTTTTTATGTACCAGGTAATTTCCTATGCATCTGGGGTACAATTGCAAAAAATATAGACATTTATAAAAATTGAAAAAAGTAAGAGATTTTTGCCCTCAATAAGCATATATTTTAGCAGAAATAGGCAGGCAATAAGCAATAAATAAATAAGTAAATGGTGTAGCATGTTAAAGGGTAATAAATGTTACAGAAAAGTAAAAAGTGAGGAGAGTAAGATGTGGAGGTCAGGAGAACAGGGTACAGGTCATAGCCTTATATACATTACTCATGGAACAGTATCTCATTTAGTCCTGCCTGTATAAAATACAGACTTTCATGATTATCACCACTTTACAGGTAAAGGAAACTAAGGCATAAAGAGGTTAAGTAACTTGGCTAAGGCCCCACTGCTAGGAAGTCACAGATCCAGGATTTGAACTTGAGCAGTCTAAACTCCAGATTCCTGGAGCCAGAGTCAGTATTCTTTTTTTTTTTTTTTAAGATTATTTATTTATTTATTTATTTGACAGAGAGAGACACAGCGAGAGAGGGAACACAAGCAGGGGGAGTGGGAGAGGGAGAAGCAGGCTTCCCGCGGAGCAGGGAGCCCGATGCGGGGCTCGTTCCCAGGACCCTGGGATCATGACCTGAGCTGAAGGCAGACGCTTAACGACTGAGCCACCCAGGTGCCCCCAGAGTCAGTATTCTTTACACTACATCCCATTCAAGCTCCAGGTATGCTTCTCCATTTATTCACATCTTTCTATCCATTATCAGTAATGTATAACGTTTCTTGTCAGGTTTCATTCTAGGTATTGATAGTATTTCTTGCTATTGTGATGTGGAATATTTTTGCCATAATATATTCTAATTAGCTTTGCTAGTATATTATAAAGGTATTGATTTTTATGTGGTAATCAGTCATTTCTTTGAGTGCTTATTAGTTCTAATAGTTTTCAGGTTGATTTTCTTGGATTTTATAATTAGAAATATAATGACAGTTTGCTTTTTTCCTTTCCAGTATGTTTTTATATTTCATTTTCCTTATCTTTCAGTTCTAAGTATTTGTTAATTTCCACTATGATTCCATTTTTGACCCATTGGTTATTTAGGAATATGTTGCTTAATTTCCAAATATGTGGGGATTTTCTAGTTATCTTTTTGTTATTGATTTCTAGCTTAATTCTACTATGGTTAGACAATTTACTCTGCATGATTTGAATCCTTTGAAACTTGATTTATGGCCCAATATATGCTCAATTTTGGTAAATATTCCATATGCACTTGGAAAAAGTACATTCTGCCATTGTTAAATGTCAATTGGCCAGGCATGTTAACCATATTTACATGATGCTCTATGTACTTAACTGATTTTTTAATCTGCTTATTCTTTTGGTAGTTAGTTTAGGGAATGCAACATGTATGGCTGAATTTTCAGAGTGTAATATGAAGTAGTACAGGACTATGTAGGGCCTTAAAATACTTTAACCTCATTAACTCTCTCCTGCCACTTGTGCTATTTATGGTCAGGTAAACATATAATATTTATATGACATTGTTGTTTCTGTTTAACATAATCAATATTTATTTAGATTTTTCTATATAGTAATAATTACTTTTCCATTGCTCTGTATTCTTTTTAAAATCTACTGGCTTCCTCTTGGAATAATGTTCCTGCTGCCTGAAGAATGCTCTTTAAGGTTTTTCCTTTAGTGCAAGCCTGTTGGTGATGAATTCTCTCAATTATTATTTTTTATTTGAAAATGTCTTTGTTTTGCCTTCATTTACAAAGATGACCTCGTGAATACAGAGTTCCAAACTGGCAGTTATTTTATTTCATTACTTTCAATATGTCAGTTTGTTTGCTTCTGACTTCTATTATTTTTTGAGAAGTCATTATCAACCTCATAGTTTCACCTTTGAAGAGAATATATCTTGTCTTCTTCTGGATGCTTCTAAGATTTTTGCTTTGTCTTTGGTTTTCAGAAGTTTAACTATAATGTGTGCAGGAGAAACTCTCCTTGAGTTCTATAGGACTTACTAAATCTTTGGCTCAACATGTTTCATCAATTTTAGAAAATCTCAACCGTTATCTCCTCAAACATTGCTTCTCTCTTCCCCTCCTTCTGAAATTCCAATCCCAGATATGCTAGATTTTTTTTTCACACTGTGCCATACTTCCTTACCTTCATTTCTGTATTTTCTATCATTTTGTCCCTTTGTCCTTCAGTCTGAAAATTTTTCTTTAGAATTATCTTCTTGCTCACTAGTATTCTCTTCAACTATAATCAGTTCTTAAACCTATCTATTAAGCTCTTGATTTACTGATTTCCATGAATCTGCCAAAAGTTCAGCCCAACTTCTTAGTCTCTTATACACAGGTTTTCAGAATCAGTTATTTCTTAGAATGGTAAAGCCCCACCAAATGCCAGACTCCCCTTCCTGAGTTTCTATTTTCTCTGGGATCTTGGCCCTGTAAATCGTTGCTGCCTTGTTAGCTCCCTGATGAATTCAGAGAAGTGTTTTGAAATATTTTGTCCAGCTTCTCAAGCTGTTCTCAGTGGGAGCTGTTCTTAATGGGAGGGTTGATATGGAACAACCTATTCTGCCATTAATGGAAGTGGAATTTCTCCATTATTTTGGGAGACAGCATAGTGCCTAAAGGACTTTGAACTGAGTCTGGCATGATAGTATGTACTCAATAAGTTTATGTTATTATTATACATAAAAGTAGCCTACAGTTCTTTTTTTGTTTTATCCTTGATCAATTTTTTTATCATTAGTGTGACAGCTTTGTAAAATGAGTTGGATGGCATTCCATATTTCTCTATCCTCTAGAACTCTTTATATAACATAGAGATTATCTGTTTCTTGAAGATTTGATAGAACTTACCTATAAAATTACTTAGACCTATTATTGTTATTTTTAGGGATAAACTTTTGCTTATGTTTTCAATTCATTATATAGTTATTAGTTATCTTATACAGGAATTATTCAGAAATTCTATCAGTAATTGAGGAATTATTTCTATTTAGGTTTTCTATCCCTTCTTGAAAAAATTTACAAAATTCCTAGCATATGTTGAATATAATATTATTTAATAAAATACCTTCTGGGTGTGTGGTTATGCTTCATTTATCATTTCCAATATCATTTGTGTTTTTCTTGCTTTTTAAAATCACACCTGACCAATTTCACTTTATTTGATTTTTAAGAAAACAACTTTAGATTTTATGGCTCGAGTCTACTCTTGTGAAAAGCAGCATGTGTGGCTTTTGGGCTGATGTAGTTGGTTTAAAGCTCTATCTTCCTCTGCCTTGGTGATATAGAAGGCCACATGTTCCAGGTGGAAAAAGACATATGAGCAGTACTTAAACCACACCAGACTATGTGTGAGAAGTAAACCTTAACTTTATCTAGCCACTGAGCTATTTTTCTAGTGTATTAAGGACTTTTGGATTAAAAAAAGGACATCTACTTAGTCCCCATTTTGATCTAACCTATACCATTTGTCTAGTTATATTCTATATTCAGTTATATTCTTATATTCATTTTGTAACTGGACATAGATTTTTTCAGCATCTTTTTTTTCTTCCAAGTTTTCATTTAAATTCCAGTTAGTTAACATACAGTGTAATATTAGTTTCAGGTATAGAATTTGGTGATTCAACACTTCTATACAACACCTGGTACTCATCACAACAAGTGCACTCCTTAATACCATCACCTATTTAATCCATCCCCCTGCCCACCTCCCCTCTGGTAACCATCAGTTTGTTCTCCATGGTTAAGAGCCTGTTTCTTGGCTGGCCTCTCTTTTTTCCCCCTATGTTCACTTGTTTTGTTTCTTAAATTCCACATATGAGTGAAATCATATGGTATTTGTCTTTCTCCGACTAACTTATTTTGTTTAGCATAATACTCTCTAGCTCCATTCATGTCATTGCAAATGGCAAGATTTCATTCTTTTTATGGCTGAGTAATACTCCGTTGTATGTATATACCACTTTTTTATCCATTCATCAGTCATTGGACACTTGGGCTCTTTCCGTTATTTGGCTACTGTTGATAACACTGCTATAAACATCGGGGTGCATGTACCCCTTTGAAACTGTATTTTTGTATCCTTTGGGTAAATACCTAGTAGTGCAATTGCTGGATCATAGGGTAGTTCTATTTTTAAAATTTTGAGGAACCTTTCCCAGAGTGGCTGCACCACTCCAATAGTGTAAAAGGGTTCCCCTTTCTCCACATCCTCGCCAACACCTGTTGTTTCCTATGTTGATAATTTTAGCTATTTTGACTGGTGTGAAGTGATATCTCATTGTAGTTTTGATTTGTTTTTCCCTGATGATGAGTGATGTTTAGCTTCTTTTCCTGTGTCTATTGGCCATCTGTATGTCTTCTTCGGAAAACTGTCTATTCATGTCTTCAGCACACTTTTTAACTGGATTATGTGTTTTTTCAGTATTGAGTCTTATTATAAGTTCTTTATATATTTTGGACACTAACCCTTTATCAGTAACGTTGCAGGATACAAAATCAATGTAGAGAAATCTGTTGCATTTTCATACACCAATAATGAACCAGTAGAAAGAAAAATCAAGGAATCAATCCCATTTACAATTGCACCAAAAGCCATAAGATACCTAGGAATAAACTTAACCAAAGAGGTAAGAGATCTGTATTCTAAAAACTGTAGAACACTTATGAAAGAAATTGAAGATGACACAAAGAAATGGAAAAACATCCCATGTTCACAGATTGGAAGAACAAATATCATTAAAATGTCTATATTACCCAAAGCAACCTGCACATTTAATGCAATCTATATCAAAATACCACCAGCATTTTTCACAGAGCTAGAATAAACTATCCTAAAAAATGTATGGAACAACAAAAGACCCCAGATAGCCAAAGCAACCTTGAAAAAAAAAAGCAAAGGTGGAGGTATCACAATTCTGGACTTCAATTATATTACAAAGCTATAGTGATCAAGACAGTATGGTACTGGTACAAAAATAGACACATCCATCAATGGAACAGAATAGAAAACCCAGAAATGAGCCCACAACTATATGGTCAGCTAATCTTCAACAAAGCAGGGAAGAATATCCAATAGAAAAAAAAAACAGTCTCTTCAACAAATGGTGCTGGGAAAACTGGACAACAACATGCAAAAGAATGAAACTGGACCATTTTCTTATACCATACAGTAAAATAAATTCAAAATGGATGAAAGACCTAAATGTGAGACAGGAAACCATTAAAATCCTAGAGGAGAACACAGGCAGTAAGCTCTTTGACATCAACCATAGCAACTTCTTACGAGATATATCTCCTGAGGCAAGGGAAACAAAAGCAAAAAACAAACTACTGGAACTTCATCAAAATAAAAGCTTCTGCACAACAAAGGAAACAATCAACAAAGCTAAAAGCTAGCCTATGGAATGGGAGAAGATATTTGCAAATGACATATCTGATTAAGGGTTAGTATCCAAGATATATAAAGGGCATGGATTTTTTTTAAGTTTTTATTTAAATTCCAGTTAGTTAACATACAATGTAATATTAGTTTCAGGTGTATAGTATAGCGATTCAACACTTCCTTACATTACCCAGTGCTTATCACAAGTGTACTCCTTAATCCCCATCACCTATTTAAGAAACTGATGGCTACCAGAAGGAAGATGGGAGGGAGATGGACATGGATATTTTTTAAGAAACCAGGTAGTAAAAGTCACGTAGGCTTTATCATTTTAGTGCTCATCAAGGAAATGTGAACTTTGTAATTATAATCTTTTTATTGACAAGTCAGAAAGTAGTGAGTTATAAACATGAAGTCCATACTATCACCACCATCCCCTCCCCAGCCTGATCACTGCCTTCAATTATGTCCTTGTTTCCTAATGACATCTCAAGCAGGTCTCGCAGCACTTAGGTCACTTGCAGCACAAAAAATTCCATTTCAGGCTAATTCAGTCAATTGCAAATTTTAATCTCAGATCCTCCCCTCCTAAGCAAGTGCCCCCTAGGCTTTCCCAGTAGAATTTGCAGTGAGAAAGACATTGCCCTTTGACAACTACCCCTCCCTCTTCTGGGTCTCCCTTTCTGCTTAGATATGCAAATGATTTCTTAGTTCTATGGAATGTGTGCAAAGATAGGGCAATGTGGCCCTATTTAGATTATACAGTTATTCAGAAGCTGTTACTGGCAGAGTTGGTCCTTCAGCCACAGACACAACAGAAAATGTCTTATTCAGCATACTTTAATTATATATATTCCAAAAAAATGCTTAAAGGGATAAAGAAAGTTTACTCTTTTGAAAGGCCGCATACTCCTTAAAAAAAGAATCTTATATTCATACTACTGGTGATAGACATTTTATATTCTTTCATTTTGAGTTTGATAAATATTTATTAAGTATGCATGAGTTCTTGGTAGAGCTTAAGATTCTGGAATAGAGACCTGTCAATACAGACAAGGTACTTGTCCTCCAGGAGCTTACATTCTAATAAGGGGTAGACATACCAGAAACAAGTAAATAAAATCTGTGATAAGACAGGTAAATAAAATTTGTTTTAAGTGTTATGGAAGAAATAAAACTGGAGGATGTGATAGAGTGAAGGGGAGTGTGAGGCTATTTTAGAGCTGTCAAGGAAGACTACTCCAAGAAAGGATATTTGAGCCAAAATCTGAAGCATAGCAAGGAGCCAGGCAAAGGGAAAGGGTCTGGGAAAGAGTTTCAGGCAAAGAGAATAGCAATTGCAATGTAATCTTGAGACTGGAATGAACTTTGCATAACAAACAACAAAGATCCAGATAGGCTGCATTTCCATGAAGGAGATGGTTGGCAAATTAGGCAGAAAATAGACCAGGTAGAGCCTTATAGGTTGTGGAAAGAAATTTGAATTTTATTTCAATTGCTATGAGAAACCTTTAAATGGTTTTATAAGGGGATAGAAATGAATGGTTTGTTTTTTTTTTAAAGGGTAATTCTGGCTGCCTATGAAAAATGGAATTTAAGGGAGCAAGGGAGGAGGCAGTGAGTTCCAGCCAGAAGTTTTTACCATGGTCCAAGTAACACATATGGTGGTTGGGACCAGGGTGGCAGCACTGGATATGAAGAGAAGTAGGTGAACTAAAGATATATTTTAGAGATAGATTAGGACACATTTTCTGTGGATTATGAGGAAAAGGCAGGAATCAAGGATGATTCTTAGGTTTGAGGTTTAAATAATTGGGTTGATAGTGGTACCACTTACTGGGGAGGATTGAGATGGTGGTAATCAAGAGTTCAGTTTGGGATATAATGTTTGAGATACCTATGAGATATTTAAGTGGAAAAATCAGGTAAGCAGTTGGAATAGTTATAAATTGCATGCATACACAGAGATAATATTTATATCCATAGCACTAGATGAAATCGTATAAGATTAAAGTGTAGTAAAAGGCCTGAGCTATAGGACACTCCATAATGACTATGATATTTCTATTCTAATTTTTGCAAAGCAGCTTATAAGGAAGAAGATCTCTGTAAAGAGAAAAACTTGGAGGAATTAACTCAATAGCGGTCTATGATATATTCACAGAATCAAGGAGAATTATCTTAATTTTCCACTCAATTACAGGGGTCCATCTCTGACCTCAGAAGAATGCTATAACTTTCACTCCAACAGTCAGAATGCTGAATACAAGGTCAGAGCCCTTTCACATGCTGCAGATAGGTACAAGAGAGTTAAATATTTTTCTCACTGAAATCTGATGCAAAGCAAGTAAAAAAATTAAAATTTGTAACAAAGATGAGTAAGATGTCTAATTGTACCCAGGTGTTTGTAGTTCCCTAAATCTTGCTTTAAATTATATCCTGTTTATATTTAATATTTATGCCAATACTAGTTACTATTTATGCATAGTTGATTCAGTAAAGTGTTCTCACTCTATGGAAAAAATGTAAATTAGTAGAAAAGCATGATAATTCTCTTTAATTCTGTTTATCATACTGAGCTGTTCATGACATGATAACCATAAGCAAATCACACCTTCCACTTGTTGGCAGCTTATTCAAACTGCAGAGAGAACAGGGTGAAATAACAGTTTCTGGAGTGTTAGCCTTACATAGCAAAGGGTATACAGAGATTGCAAATAGCATAGCAGTTAAAGAGTCGCCAACATGGAGAAATATCATCAGACTAATAAGGCTTACAACAATTAGTCCTTTAGGGTAGAATTACTCTGCAAGTAACATGCATGTTGTTTTTTCATATTTGTCCAAGTAAATCACTGATAAAAAAAACAACCTTATCTTACCACTTCTATAAATAAATTCCACACCAATGAATGAAAGGATAGATGAATTAAATTAGCCATATCAATGTATTTTTTAAAGGCATTTGGTCCATCAAAATCCCAGTTCCTTATTTTTCTTATGAGAAAAACATTTACAAAAAAATGACAGAGGTTAAATCGGAGGTAGATACAATAAACAGCAAAAGAAATGTCTTTGATTTTTTTAATGTTTCAAAGAAGTAATATAATAACTGTTTGTGTAACTCCAGCACTAGTCACGTTATCAGGGACAGGAGGGGTGGTTCAGGTCATTTTTCATTTTTGTCATGGCTGTCAGGAAACTCAAAACCAAATCTGAATTTAAATCACAGCAATAATATCAACCCCTTTGGTAGCATATTTCTTCCTTCCTTGGTCCTCGTTTTCTATTTTTTGTTGTTGCGTAGGCAGTGGCATTTCAGAGAGCCAAAATGCCCACCTCTTCCAGTCTGGAAATCCCAACTGCTTTTCATCTGTCTTCTTCCCAGACTTGAGTTTACATTACAAAAGCTATTTGGAGGTATGCCGGCACCAGGTTTCTCTGCACAGTGTGAAGGTATGCTTGCTTTCAGGGGGATGGTCTCTGCTAAACATGAAGATGGCCACAAGTTGTACTGTAAGAGTTCTGTAGATCCAGTGTGGTCTACTGAAATCTAAAGTGAAGGAACTTACAGAATCATTTATTTTACCTGAGCTTTTGATCAGGACACTATTAAACAAGTTAGTGTGATGGTTTGTGTTACTTATTGAGAGCAGATACCTGTATGCTTTGGACACCAGTCAAAAGATTTGTAGACATAAGATCCAGCAATCTCATTTCTGGGTGTATACCCAAAGGAATTATAATTAGGATCTTGAAGAGAAAGATGTACTTACATGTTCATTGAGGTATTATTAACAATTGCCAAGACATGAAAGCAACCTAAATGTCTATCAATGGATGAATAGGTAAAGAAAATGCAGTATATACATACAATGGTGAATTATTCAACCTTCAAAAAGGAAATCCTGCCATTTGTGACAATATAGATGGACCTGGAGAGCATTATGCTAAGTGAAACAAGCCAGACACAGAAGACAAATACTACATGATACCACTTATAATGAGGAATCTAAAATAGTAAAACTCATAGAAGCAGAAGATAGAATTGTGATTGCCAGGGGCTAGGAGTAGGGGGAAACAGGAGATGTTGGTCAAAGGGTACAAAGTTTCAGTTATGCAAGATGAATAAGTCCTAGAGATCTACTCTACATCATAGTGTCTATAATAAACAGTACCATATTGTATACTTAAAAACTTGCTACTAGGGGGCGCCTGGGTGGCTCAGTTGGTTAAGCGACTGCCTTCGGCTCAGGTCATGATCCTGGAGTCCCGGGATCGAGTCCCGCATCGGGCTCCCTGCTCGGCGGGGAGTCTGCTTCTCCCTCTGACCCTCCTCCCTCTCATGCTCTCTGTCTCTCATTCTCTCTGTCTCAAATAAATAAATAAAATCTTTAAAAAAAAAAAAAAAAAAAAAAAACTTGCTACTAGGGTAGATCTTATGTTAAGTGTTCTTATCACACACACACACAAAATAATAATAAAGAGGGTGGGAGGAAACTTTTGGAGATGATAGATATGTTTATAACATCAATTGTGGTGATGGTTTTAAGGGTACAAAGTTATCTCCAAACTCATCATGCTGTTTATATTAAATACATACTGATTTTTGTATGTCAATCATACCTCCATAAAGTTTTTTTTTTTTTTAAGAGAGATTAGTAGGGTTGATGCTTTATTATGAAACTTCATTTGGGAATTATGGTCAAGATTGAAGTTTTATTCTTGTCCTGGTCTTCTGTCACTGATCTCAACCCTAGCCTAAACCTCACCTCTTGTATTCCCCATTCCCTATACTCATGTTAGTCATATATCCCCATTCTTCTCCACCCAGGATTGAAGTTTGGAAATATAAATGGTTTCCCATATCAGCTCTCACATTTATTTTCTGCTTTGGATTTTTCCAAATCAGATGGGAAATAAGAGGTAAGGAAGACAAATGGCCAATGGAGGAGTTGGAGTTTAAGGAAATGAAACAAAAGTAATACAGAGAGGGAAGGCAGAAAAAGCCTCCCAGCATGTGTGATTTTGGGCAAAACTCTACTACTCTTTGCTTCTCAGTTTGCTTTTTTGTAAGATGGAGGTAGGGTTTTTTTTTTAATCCCTAATTTTTACCTAGTGAGTATTGTAAATCCCATAAGATGACATATGTAAAAATATTTTGCAAACCATCAGGAGCCAAACCTATCTAAGGGGTTAGTGATGGAAGACTTACATAGGTACCAACAAAGTCAGAACAAAAATGACATTTATTTTTTTTTCTTCATGTGCCACTTAGTTTCACATTCTTTATAGCCCAGTATTATCATCTAGAATATTTCTGTAATTTATTCATCTAACAGTCTTTGATTTTCTTTATCCTTTTTTTTTTTTTTTTTTTTTTTAGTTTCTACTTCAAACTGATCTTTGTATGCAAACATGCCCTGGGTTCCTCTTCAGGAGACCAAAAAAAAAAAATGAAGGGAATATGATTACTAGATTATTTGTGTTATGTTGCATGAGGACATACTGGTAATATCTTAAATCCTTAAATGCATACAGTATAAGCCTGGGCCCACATATATGATTAAATATATAAACACAAATGCATACATGCCTTCTCTCTGTCACACACACACACACACACACACACACACACACACCCCACAGCGAAGTCCTCACCCTCTTTTTTACACCTAGCACATCACACAGTACATGGTGACAGTCCTTGGGAAGGAAAGTCTTGCAATGTAGGTCATGTTAATTTTTTCATCCAAAGATTATTTTATCCAATGAGATGCTCTACCAATTTCACATGTTCTGTTTCTATTTTAATGTGAATTGAAGCAGAACTAAATCATTTTAAAGCATCTGTTGATAGGCAGTTATCCAGCCACTTAGTTTCATGTTCTTCATAACCCAGTGTTAGCATTTAGAATCTTTTTGTGATCCGTTTATGTAAGAGCCTCTCAGTTTTCTGTCTTTCTTCTACTTTCTCTTTCAAATTGATCTTCACAGGTAGACAGGCCCTGGGTGGTCACAGACTTCACCAGGAGACAAAATTGAGGAAAGGAGTCAAATGTTTGATTACTTTGTGTCATGTCCTATAAGGAAAAACCTATGTCAGTAATAATCCCTTGGATTTATACAAAGTGCTTTGAAAACAGCCCAATGCTAGTTATGTAACCATGAGTGTCACTTTACTTCTCTGAATTTATTTCTTCATCTGTAAATGGCAGTAATATTGGTAATTTAAGCAGCTTATTTGGGGTATAACCACTCAACCAATTAAAAATTGACCCAATAATTTTCTCATTTAGCCCTGTTCTCTCTACCTTGTCCATGAAAATATCATGAAGGACTTTGTCAGATGCCTTGCTGAAATCCAGATTCACTGTGCCCAACATTTCCTTGATCTATAAGAATAGTAAGAAACCTGATTGAAAACTTAAAAAGAAAGAGGATGTGAGGTTGTTTGGAGTGATCTGCACTCCATATCCCCATGCTATCTTCTGCTGATGGTCACCTCACGCCACAAGTGCTCACAAAACATGCATTTCTACTTGGCCAAATTGTTGGAACTTAAGATCCACTGGTGAGTATTTTCTAAAAATGACTATTGTTTCATTTTTAAAATAAAATTAGCTTTTGCCCAGTTGTCACTTCTCAATAGTTTCTCGAAAATCCTCAAGAGAAGCTTACATCCAACAGGAGAGAAGAATTTGGAGGAAGCATCCCATGGATGCAAATTTCCATCCACTCATCATCTAACCTCAGAGGACATTTTGTTCCTCCCAAGGAGTTTGATGGTCCTCCCAGGTCCATGGCAGCACCACTGGGGATGTCCTGGGGAAACTCTCAAGTCACTGAGAAGGTATGTGCACAGTTATACTTTTCATTTTCATTTCAGCTAACATTCATAGAGGGCCTACTTCATGCCAAGACACAAAATAACTCTTTTCACAGACTTCACTGTCTAGAGTGAAAGATACATGAACAAATAAATATAACCCAATTGTAAGTGCATCTGAACTTACATAGTAGGACTATAGTTTCAGCTTCCCATGTTTATGGACACTGTTATTTTAGCTAAGAATATGGCTGGGAATGGCCTGGTTTACTGCAAGACAAGACAAGCCAGGTGGGACCAAGACATGAAAATATGCTGGATTAATGAAACAAAATGAGTACATGACAGGCCCTTTTTAGATTCTGGAAGACAATTTGATCTAGAAGGTAAAGGTGTCATATAGCTACAGCTATAGTTTAAAGAAGTAGGATGGCAAGGGTCCAAGCCTAAGTATGTACTGAGTATCCCAACAGGTGGCCCAAGTATAGTGATGGGAAATTTAGAGGAAGATAATGCTTATATTCCAAGGAAACAATCTTTCAGTATTGGGGAGATTCACTAGCAGGTATGAAGCCTCAGTCACCAGGCTAAAGTTCAAGGGAAGTTCTCTAGTTAGCAGATGCCCTGCCTACAGTACAGTGCATTCTGAGCTAACAAAATTGACAAGCCAGTACAGTCAGCCTCACTGTACATCTGAAAGGCTAGTGCTCCCCATGGAATAGTAAGTTTCAACTCTATAACTACCTTCAGATATGACTTAATACACCACTTGCATATGTAGTTGACCCTAAAGTTTAACTCCAATGACTGCATCCCCCATTCCTAAAGTCTGCCCCAAGTTCAAGCCCATGTGAATGTGTCCATTGAGAAAACATCAAAACTCCATATGATGGCCACCAAACCTATAGAATTATGGATGGGAAAAGAGGGGTAAGGATTGCATAGATTAGTGGTTTTCATTTGGAGGGTATGGGCAGGGGACTAGAAGAGGGAAAAAATGGGAGGGATGTATAATTTGAATACATTTCCCCAAGTTCTTCTTTCTTATCTATACATCCTCAATTGAGAATCAGTAGCATAGTTGAATAATTTTATTTTATTCAGTATTGAAATCTCTCTCCTGTGGTATTGAACTGTTTGTGATATTTGGAGAAGGAACTAGAAAGATCATCTTAGCTGGACTGATATTCAGGAAAAGAAAATCCAATAGCTTTTCAAACAATTAAAAACTCTGACTTTTACATAAAGTAAATACATATGCCCATTTAGCAAGAAGTACTTAAAATCAAAGTGCTTATTGAGACTTGAGCACCATGATTCAGAATTTTCTTTCAACTAGAAATTAATCCCAATTGGAGGTCCATATAAGCACTGATGCACCACCTCTTACCTCACCTCCAGTTTTCTGACACAATCACAGGGGCTGAAAATGTAAGGACATTTTCTGAAAGACTTAGGGGGCTTCTAAACATCACAAAGCTACACTAAATCCAGATCTATTGGAAAGAGAGCTCCAGTAGCATTTCCTGGGGCTTGTTGGCATGAATGTACAGGCCTGGGAATAACCTCTGTGGTTCTGGCAGTGGGGTAGGAAGAGTATTGATTGAAAGGCCTGAAGGGATCTGTGAGAAGGGGCAAGTGTATATTCTTCATTCTCATCTCCACTCAGGACACTTGGTACTAGCTTGTTACTTTCTCCTGAACTAAGATAAGAGGTTTATTGTATTTTGTACAACATTTCTGGGGGTATTATACCCTTTGAGAGTATTCTAAGGGCTTTTAAAAACATTTATTTGTACTTCCAGAAGCAAAAGTTCAAACTTAAAAATTAAAAGAAAAAAATTTTGTGTTCTCATAAGATTGATATTAAGCATTAAGAGTGTTTTGGCAGAGGGGAGGAGCAAGATGGCAGAGGATTAGGAGACCTAAATTTTGTCTGGTCCCAGGAATTCAGCAAGATAGGGATCAAACCATTCTGAAAACCTACGATCTCAACAGGAGATCGAAGAAAAGAATAGGAGCAACTCTGAACAGAAGAGCAACCACTTTCTGGAAGGTAGGACATGCGGAGAAGTGAATCCGAGGTGATATTCAGGAAGATGGACGGTGGGGGAGGGGGCCTCCGTCAGCCGATACCAGCAAGTGATAGAGCAGCAGAGCACAGAATCGGAACTTTTAGAAGTCGGCTCTGCTGAGGGACGTCACTCCAGTGGCTAAGCGGGGGGTGGAACACTCTCTGGGACAGTGTTGTCTCAGGACCCTCAGGGTCACAGAAACACTGGGGTTGCCTGAGTACAGGAGAGCTCCCAGGTATTGGAGCGGGGAAGCCGGCTGCAGAGACGGAGCTGAGGAGCGGGCTCTCAGGTCAGGGTTGCCATAAATCATGATCCATGGCACAGTCTGGCCCCTGCTCTTCCAGCAGGGACCCAACAAGCGGCAGATCCAGGGAGACTCCCCTTCCTCCCCTGGGAGGAACAGTGCGGGAGTGCACCACAGGGATCTGCTGGGTTTGGAGACTCCACATGGGGTCGGGTGCCAGAGATAGAGACGCTCGGTCACAGGCCGGGTGAGCATGGAGTGTGGCCAGAGACCGGGGAGACGGGAGTGACTGACTGCTTTTCTCTGGGGGCTCACTGAGGAGTGGGGCCCTGAGTTCTTGGCTCCTCTGGGGCGGAGATTGGGAGGCCACCATTTTCACTCTCGTCCTCCAAAGCTGTACGGAAAGCTTGCAGGGAACAAAAGCTCCCGAGAGTAAACCCTAGCAGATTACTTAGCCCAGACCTGGCAAGGGCAGGACAATTCCACCTCCGGCAAAGACATTTGAGAATCACTGCAACAGGCCCCTCCCCCAGAAGATCAGCAAGAATAGCCGGACAAGACCAAGTTTACTGATCAATGAGAATGACAGAACTCCAGCACTAGGCGAATACTACACATAGAATTCATGGCTTTTTTCCCATGATCCTTTAGTCTTTCAAAGTTAATTTTTTTAATTTTCTTTTTCTTTTTTTTATTTTGGATTTTTCTTTTTCCCTATTTTAACCAACATCTTATCAATCCCTTTTTTTAAAAAAATCTTTTTTATTTTTCATTTTTAGAGACATATTCTATCTTTTCATAGTAGTTAACCTTATTTTTGGTATATATACATAAGTTGTACTCTCTTTAAAATTTTCGGATACATTTGCTTCTAACAGACCAAAATATACCCTACACCACTAGTGTATGGCTTTGTTCTAGTCTCCTGCCTGATCACATTCTCTCCCTTTTCTTTTGTTTTTTTAAAAAAAATTTCTTCTTTCTTTTTTCAACCAACTTCTTATCTTATCAATTCCTTTTATAAAATCTTTTTTTTAAAGATTTATTTATTTATTTATTTGAGAGAGAGAGTACATGAGAGGGGGGAGGGTTAGAGGGAGAAGCAGGATCCTCACCAAGCAGGGAGCCTGATGCGGGACTCGATCCAAGGACTCCAGGATCATGACCTGAGCCGAAGGCAGTCACTTAACCAACTGAGCCACCCAGGCGCCCCTATAAAATCTTTTATAATTTGCATCTTTACAGTCATATTCCATCCCTTCATCATATTTACCCTTATTTATGCACATATATAAGCTTTTCTCTCTTTAAATTTTTGGGAGACACTTTCTTCTAACAGACCAAAAAACGCCCAAAATCTAGTGTGTGGCACTGAACTATGTACCACCCTGATCATATTTGATCATATTTTGTTTTTCTTTGTTTGTTATCTCTTTCTTTTTCTTTTTCTTTTTTCCTTTTTTCTTTTTTCTTTCTTTCCCTTTCTATTCCCCCAGTTTCAGGTCTCTTCTGATTTGTTTAGTGTATATTATTCTGGGGTTGTTGTTACCCTGTTAGCATTTTTTTCTCTCATTGATCTATTCTTCTCTGGACAAAATGACAAGACAGAGAAAATCACCTCAAAAAAAAGAAAAGGAGGCAGTACCGACTGCCAGGGACCTAATCAATACGGACATTAGTAAGATGTCAGAACTAGAGTTCAGAATGACAATTTTAAAGATGCCAGCTGGGCTTGAAAAAAGCATGAAAGATATTAGAGAAACTCTTTCTGGAGAAATAAAAGAACTAAAATCTAACCAAGTCAAAATCAAAAAGGCTATTAATGAGGTGCAATCAGAAACGGAGGCACTAACTGCTAGGATAAATGAGGCAGAAGAGAGAATTAGTGATATAGAAGACCAAATGAGGAAAAATAAAGAAGATGAGAAAAAGAGAGAGAAACTACTACTGGATCACAGGGCAAAATTCGAGAGATAAGTGATAGCATAAAATGAAACAATATTAGAATAATTGGGATCCCAGAAGACGAAGAGAGAGAGGGGCAGAAGGTATATTGGAGCAAATTATAGCAGAAAATTTCCCTAATTTGGGGAAGGAAACAGGCATCAAAACCCAGGAGGCACAGAAAACCCCTCTCAAAATCAATAAAAATAGGTCAACACCCTGACATCTAATAGTAAAACTTATGAGTCTCAGAGACAAAGAGAAAATCCGGAGAGCAGCTCAGGAGAAAAGATCTGTAACCTATAATGGTAGAAACATTAGATTGGCAACAGACCTATCCACAGAGACCTGGCAGGCCAGAAAGGACTGGCAGGATATCTTCAGAGCACTAAATGAGAAAAATATGCAGCCAAGAATACTATATCCAGCTAGGCTGTCATTGAAAATTGAAGGAGAAATAAAAAGCTTCCAGGACAAACAAAAACTAAAGAAATTTGCAAACACAAAACCAGCCCTACAAGAAATATTAAAAGGAGTCTTCTAAGCAAAGAGAGAGCATAAAAATAACATAGACCAGAAAGGAACACAGACAATATACAGTAACAGTCACCTTACAGGCAATACAATGGCACTAAATTCCTATCTTTCAATAGTTACCCTGAATGTAAATGGGCTCAATGCCCCAGTCAAAAGACACAGGCTATCAGACTGGATTAAAAAACAAGACCCATCGATATGCTGTCTGCAAGAGACTCATTTTAGAACCAAAGAACCCCAGATTGAAAGTGAGGGGGTGGAAAACCATTTACCATGCTAATGGACACCAAAAGAAAGCTGGGGTGGCAATACTTAGTTCAGACAACTTAGATTTTAAACCAAAGCCTGTAATAAGAGATGAGGAAGGACATTATATCCTACTGAAAGGGTCTATCCAACAAGAAGATCTAACAGTTGTAAATATCTATGCCCCTAACATGGGAGCAGCCAATTATATAAGCCAATTAATAACAAAAGCAAAGAAACACATCAACAACAATACAGTAACAGTGGGGGACTTCAACACCCCCCTCACTGAAATGGACAGATCCTCTAAGCAAAAGATCAACAAGGAAATAAAGAGTTTAAATGACACACTGGACCAAATGGACTTCACAGATATATTCAGAACATTCCATCCCAAAGCAACAGAATACACATTCTTCTCTAGTCCCCATGGAACATTCTCCAGAAGAGATCACATCCTAGGTCACAAATCAGATCTCAATGGTTACCAAAAGATTGGGATCATTCCCTGCCTATTTTCAGACCACAATGCTTTGAAACTAGAACTCAATCACAAGAGGAAAGTTAGAAAGAATTCAAATACATGGAGACTAAAGAGCATCCTACTGAAGAATGAATGGGTCAACCAGGAAATTAAAGAAGAATTTAAAAAATTCATGGAAACCAATGAAAATGAAAACACAACTGTTCAAAATCTTTGGGATGCAGCAAAGGCAGTCCTAAGAGGAAAGTATATAGCAATACAAGCCTTTCTCAAGAAACAAGAAAGGTCTCAAGTACACTACCTAACCCTACACCTAAAGGAGCTGGAGAAAGAACAGCAAATAAAGCCTAAACCCAGCAGGAGAAGAGAAATCATAAAGATCAGAGCAGAAATCAATGAAATAGAAACCAAAAGAATAGTAGAACAGATCAACGAAATTAGGAGCTGTTTCTTTGAAAGAATTAACAAGATTGATAAACCCCTGGCCAGACTTATTAAAAAGAAAAGAGAAACGACCCCAATAAATAAAATCATGAATGAAAGACGAGAGATCACAACCAATACCAAAGAAAGATAATTATAAAAACATATTATTAGCAACTATATGACAGCAAATTAGACAATCTGGAAGGAATGGATGCATTCCTAGACACCTATGAACTACCAAAACTGAACCAGGAAGAAATAGAAAACCTGAACAGACTCATAACCAGTAAGGAAATTGAAGCAGTCATCAAAAATCTCCCAACAAACAAGAGCCCAGGGCCAGATGGCTTCCCAGGGGAATTCTACCAAACATTTCAAGAAGATATAATACCTATTCTTCTGAAACTGTTCTAAAAAATAGAAATGGAAGGAAAACTTCCAAACACATTTTGCGACGCCAGCATTACCTTGATCCCAAAACCAGACAAAGACCCCATCAGAAAGGAGAATTACAGACAGAACTACAGAACATGGATGCAAAAATTCTCACCAAAATACTAGCCAATAGGATCCAACAGTACATTAAAAGGATTATTCACCACGACCAAGTGGGATTTATCCCTGGGCTGCAAGTTTGGTTCAACATCCGCAAATCAATCAATGTGATACAATACATTAATAAAAGAAAGAACAAGAACCATATGATCCTCTCAATAGATGCAGAAAAAGCATTTGACAAAGTATAGCATCCTTTCTTGATCAAAACTCTTCAGAGTATAGGGATAGAGGGTACATACCTCAGTATCTTAAAAGCCATCTGTGAAAAACCCACAGCAAATATCATTCTCAATGAGGAAAAACTGAGATCCTTCCTCCTAAGGTCAGGAACAAGGCAGGGATGTCCACTATCACCACTGCTATTCAACATAGTATTAGAAGTCTTAGCCACAGCAATCAGACAACAAAAAGAAATAAAATGCATCTGAATTGGCAAAGAAGAAGTCAAACTCTCACTCTTTGCTGATGATAGGATACTTTATGTGGAAAACCCCAAAGACTCCACCCCAAAACTGCTAGAACTCATACAGGAATTCAGTAAAGTGGCAGGATATAAAATCAATCCACAGTAATCAGTGGTATTCCTATACACCAACAACAAGACAGAAGAAAGAGAAATTAAGGAGTCGATCCCATTTACAATTGCACCCAAAACCATAAGATACCTAAGAATAAATCTAACCAAAGAGGCAAAGAATCTGTACTCAGAAAACTATAGAATACTCATGAAAGAAATTGAGGAAGACACAAAGAAATGGAAAAACATTATATGCTCATGGATTGGAAGAACAAATATTGTGAAAATGTCTATGCTACCTAGAGCACACATTTAATGCAATTCCTACCAAAATACCATCCAATTCTTTCAAGGAAATGGAACAAATAATCCTAAAATTTGTATGGAACCAGAAAAGACCCCGAATAGCCAGAGGAATATTGAAAAAAAAAAAAAAGCAAAGCTGGTGGCATCAGAATTCTGGACTTCAAGCTCTGTTACAAAGCTGTCATCATCAAGACAGTATGGTACTGGCACAAAAACAGACACATAGATCAATGGAACAGAATAGAGAGCCCAGAAATGGACCCTCAACTCTATGGTCAACTCATCTTCGACAAAGCAGAAAAGAATGTCCAATGGAAAAAAGACAGTCTCTTCAACAAATGGTGTTGGGAAAATTGGACAGCCACATGCAGAACAATGAAACTGGACCATTTCCTTATACCACACACAAAAATAGACTCAAAATGGATGAAAGACCTAAATGTTAGACAGGAGTCCATCAAACTCCATGAGGAGAACACAGGCAGCAACTTCTTCAACCTCAGCTGCAGAAACTTCTTCCTAGAAACATCGCCAAAGGCAAGGGAAGCGAGGGCAGAAATCAACTATTGGGGCTTCATCAAAATAAAAAGCTTTTGCACAGCAAAAGAAACAGTCAACAAAACCAAAAGACAACCGACAGAATGGGAGAAGATATTTGCAAATGACATATCAGATAAAGGGCTAGTATCCAAAATCTATAAAGAACTTATCAAACTCGACACCCAAAGAACAAATGATCCAATCACAAAATGGGCAGAAGACATGAACAGACATTTTTCCAAAGAAGACATCCAAATGGCCAACAGACACATGAAAAAGTGCTCAGCATCACTCGGCATCAAGGAAATCCAAATCAAAACGTTAATGAGATAGCACCTCACACCAGTCAGAATGGCTAAAATTAACAAGTCAGGAAATGACAGGTGTTTGCGGGGATGTGGAGAAAGGGGAACCCTCCTACACTGTTGGTGGGAATGCAAGCCAGTGCAGCCACTCTGGAAAACAGTATGGAGGTTCCTCAAAAAGTTGAAAATAGAGCTACCCTATGACCCAGCAATTGCACTACTGGGTATTTACCCCAAAGATACAAATGTAGGGATCCGAAGGGGTACATGAACCCCAATGTTTATAGCAGCAATGTCTACAGTAGCCGAACTATGGAAAGATCCAAGATGTCCATCGACAGATGAATGGATAAAAAAGATATGATATATATATACAATGGAATATTATGCAGCCATCAAGAGGAATGAAATCTTGCCATTTGCAACGACATGGATAGAACTGGAGGGTATTATGCTAAGCGAAATAAGTCAATCAGAGAAAGACATGTATCATATGATCTCACTGATATGAGGAATTCTTAATCTCAGGAAACAAACTGAGGGTTGCTGGAGTGGTGGGGGGTGGGAGGGATGGGGTGGCTGGGTGATAGACATTGGGGAGGGTATGTGCTATGGTGAGCGCTGTGAATTGTGTAAGACTGTTGAATCACAGACCTGTACCTCTGAAACAAATAATACATTATATGTTAAAAAAAGAAAGAAAGAAAATGAAGAAGACAGCAGGAAGGGAAAAATGAAGGGGGGAAATCAGAGGGGGAGAAAAACCATGAGAGACTATGGACTCTGAGAAACAAACGTGCCCTCCACTTTGGGCCCTGACTGATGTTCTAGAGGGGAGGGGGTGGGGGGATGGGTTAGCCTGGTGATGGGCATTAAAGAGGGCACGTACTGAATGGAGCACTGGGTGGTATTCGCCAACAATGAATCATGGAACACTACATCAAAAACTAATGATGTAATTATGGTGATTAACATAACATAATAAAATTTAAAAAGAAATTTTAAGAGTGTTTTGGCAGATATGGGGATGTGCCACTTAGAACAGGCTTCAAGAAAGGATGTCCTCCTGCCCAGTTGCAAGTAGGCATCCTTCAATTGTGAACCCCTTCAGAGCCCACCTCATCATTTAAGCCAGTCATGCTCTTAACAAGATGGCCCCAACTAATGACTGAGAAAAATAGTACAAGGACCTAGCTGTTTCCATCCAGTGGGTCCTAGCAGGACATCTTAGGAGTACTCCTGTAAAAGGCAGTCTTTGCTTTTATCTCTCCTTTAGGCAAGCAGAGACCTTGTCATGTCTACACTGGAATCTGACTGCTCCTTCTTCCCAGTTCTATTTCCTCCATTTTCTTTTCACAGGTGTTACTCTCCAACAACTTTTTGTACTCTCAACTCCATCCCAATATCTGTTTCCCAGAGAACTCAAATTGGCACATGTGTCATATTAAGAATCTGGGGAGATTTTATGGAGAGACTGATTGCATGAAATCACTCAAAGGGAAAGGTATAACACTAAAGAAAAGTGGACAAATAACACTATTTTAAAGGGTACTCCACAAGAGAGAACTGAACTGGGAGTGGTACACTAGAACTTTGAAGAGAGGAGTGGACTGGGAATCAACAGATTTGACCTCTAGTATTTGGAGATAGGGTCTTTACAGAAGTCATTAGAGTGGACTCTAATGCAATATGACCTATATCCTTACAAAAAGATTAGGACACAGACACACAAAGGATTAGGTCACAGCCACACAGAGAGAAGACCATGTAAAGACACAGGGAGAAGATGGCCATCTATATGACAAGGAGACAGGCCTTAGAAGGAACCAGCCTGCTGACACCTTGATCTCAGACTTCACAACTGTGAGAGCTTCAAAACTGTGAAATAATAAATATCTGTTGTTTAAGCCACCGAATCTATGATACTTTCTTATAGCTGCCCAAGCAAATGAATACAAAGGTCCTTAAGGGGAAGAGTTCTACTGTAGAATATTAGTTTCATTCATTAGGACTCTTGGGGAGTCTGGGGAAAGCCTTCAGATCCACCTCAGTGTTGGCTGGGCAGGTGCATGTCAATGACCTCTGTAACAGCTAAGGAAATGCTGCTGCTGCTGCCACCCACTCTGCTCCTCCACCTTTACACTTTCAAAATCAATTTGTTATAGCCTTTCCTATGACTTGCCTTTCACTAGGTTTGTAAGATTCAAATGATGAGCCCTGACTCTGGGTACTGGATTTCATAAGAAAATAGTGAGTAAACAAACCTGGGTAATCAAATTCATGCTTTATCATTATGGGCACCAGAGCTCCAATTGAGAGCCTTCCCCAAGTAGCAGGAATAACTGCAACCTAGGCATGAGTGAAACTAAATTGGCATCACATAGTTAGAGTTCCTTTAGTTCAAACAACTAGTTTTTAGCCCTGTCACAGGCATGCTAGCTGGCTCTTGGGTTCCTGAGTCACTGAATGTCAAATGTGGTGAGATGCTGAGGTGGCACTGCTAAAGTTAGAAGGCTCAAAGTTGCCAATTAATTCTGTGCAAAAGAAGTGTTTACATCAGCCTCCACTTTGGGCCCTGACTGATGTTCCCAAGCTTCTTCCAAACTGGGGCTTCCTCAGAAGTGACTGCTTGCCTCAGGCCTGGAAACAAAAGTGATTACTTACAGCAAAGTTACCAGCTTCTTTGTTGGATACCAACTAGCTATATTTATCTCCTATCCTCCTCCTACCCTCTCTCACCCTGTATTTGTTTTATATTGCTATGTAACAAATTACCACAAATTTAGCAGCTGTAAGCAACACACATTAGCTCAGTTTCTGTGAGTCAGGGGTCTATGTACAGCTTAGTTGGGTCCTCTGCTCAGGGTCTTACAAGGTTGCAATAAAGGTTGCAGTAAGGCTGCCTTCTCATCTGGAGTTTAGGAGCCCCTTCCAAGCTCCTGTAGTTACTGGCAGAATTCACTTCATGTGCTATATAACTGAGAGCCCTGATTTTTGCTGGCTCTTAACTGTAGGCTTCCCTCAGATTCTAGAGGCCAAGGCAGTCACAACATGGCGGTCTGCTTCTTCAAGGCCAACATTAGAATCTAGTCTGCTAGGATAGTCTTAAATAACATAACATAGTCATGAAAGTGACATCTATTACCTTTTTCATATTGTTGTTTAATAAAAGCAAGTTTCAGGTATTGCTCACACTCTAGGGAAAGGGTTATATAAAGTTATGACTCACTGAAAGTCATCTTAGGGTGTTCTGCCAGCCCTACCCCCTTACTGCTCACCTCCTTGAGGACAGCAAGCATGGCAGTTGCTGATCACTTCTGCTTATAATACCACCAACTAAGCTTGAGAGGGACTCAAGGTGCCATTTTTTGTTATTCTCTTCTCCTCGCTTAGCTGTCATACCAGACGCATGCATGCCATTGTGATCATCACTATAAATTTCAGTTAAATCACACATGGGTTATTACAATTTATTACAATCAACAGAGTGAAGAGACAGCCTACAAAGTGGGAGAAAATATTTGCAAATCATATATCTGATAAGTGCTTAATATCCAAAACATATAAAGAACTCAAACCACTCTATAACAAGAGAAAAAATAACTTGATTTAAAAATTGGCAAAGGGCCTGAATAGACATTTCTCAAAATAAGACACACAGGACGGGAAGCAAGATGGCGGAGGAGTAGGAGACCTGGATTTCCTTTCCTCTCAGGAATTCAGCTGGATAGGGATCAAACCATTCTGAACACCTACAAACTCAACAGGAGATCGAAGAAAAGAATAGCAACAACTCTCTCATCAGAAAAGCGACCACTTTCTGGAAGGTAGGACGTGCAGAGAAGTGAATCCAAGGCGATATTCGGGAGAATAGACGGGGGGGAGGGGCCTCCGTCGGCCACTTCTGGCCAAGTGATAGAACCACGGAGCACAAAATTGGAACTTTTAAAAGTCTGCTCCGCTGAGGGACGTCACTCTGGTGGCTAAGTGGGGGGTGGAACCCTCCGGGAAAGTGTGGTCTCAGGACCCTCGGGGTCAGAGAAAGACCGGGGGTGCCTGAGTGCGGCAGAGCTCCCAGGTATCGGAGTGGGGAAGACGGAGCCCAAGCACGGGCTCTGAGCTCGGGGTTGCCATAAACCGCGATCCGCGGCACAGTCGGGCCACTGCTCCTCCAGCAGGGACCCAACAAGCGGCAGATCCGGGGAGACTCACCTTCCTCTCCCGGGAGGAGCCGTGCAGGAGCGTACCACAGGGATCTGCTGGGTTTGGAGAGTCCACACGGGGTCGGGTGCCAGAGATAGAAACGCGCGGTCACAGGTCGAGTGAGCACGGAGTGAGGCCGGAGACCAGGGAGATGGGAGTGACTGACGGCTTTTCTCTGGCGGCTCACTGAGGAGCAGGGCCCCGAGTTCTCGGCTCCTCCGGGGCAGAGATTGGGAGGCCGCCATTTTCACTCTCCACCTCCAAAGCTGTACAGAAAACTCGCAGGGAACAAAAGCTCCGGAGAGAAAACCCAAGCAGATTACTTAGCCGGGAGGGGGCAAGGGCGGGGCAATTCCGCCTCTGGCAAAGACATTTGGGAACCACGGCAACAGGCCCCTCCCCCAGAAGATCAGCGAGAACAGCCAGCCAAGACCAAGTGTACCGATCAATGAGAACGGCAGAACTCCAGCGCTAGGGGACTACTGCACATAGAATTCATGGTTTTTACCATGATTCTTTAGTCTTTCAAAGTTAATTTTTTTTAACTGTCTTTTTTTCTTTTTCTTTTAAATTTTTCTTTTTCCCCTTTTCAACCAACTTCATATCAATCCCTTTTTTAAAAAACATTTTTATTTTTCATTTTTAGAGTCATATTCTATCCCTTCATAGTAGTTACCTGTATTTTTGGCATATATATATAAGTTGTTCTCTCTTTAAAATTTTGAAATAGTTTCTTCTAACAGATCAATATATACCCTAAATCTCTAGTATATGGTTTTTTCTACTCCCCTGCCTGATCACATTCTCTCCCTTTTTTTTTCTTTTTTCTTTTTTAAATCCTTCTTTCTTTTTTCAAACAACTTCTTATCAATTTTTTTTATAAAATTTTTTATAATTTCCATCTTTACAGTCATATTCCATCCCTTCATATCAACCCTTATTTTTGTACATATATAAGTTTTTCCTTTTTTTTTTAAGATTTTATTTATTTGCGAGAGAGAGAATGAGAGACAGAGAGCATGAGAGGGAGGAGGGTCAGAGGGAGAAGCAGACTCCCTGCTGAGCAGGGAGCCCAATGTGGGACTCGATCCCGGAACTCCAGGATCAAGACCTGAGCAGAAGGCAGTCGCTTAACCAACTGAGCCACCCAGGCGCCCCCATATATAAGTTTTTCTTTCTTTAAAATTTTGGGAGGCATTTTCTTCTAAAAGACCAAAATACACCCCAAATCTAGTGTGTGGCACTGATCTATATACCAGCCTGATCATATTTGATCACACTCTGGTTTTCTTTGTTGTTGTTGTTTGTTTTGTTTGTTTTTGTTTGTTTTTATCTTTATCTTTTTCTTTTTCTTTTTTTTCTTTTTCTTTTTTCTCTCTTTCCCTTTCTTTTCTCACTGCTTCAGGTCTTTTCTGATTTGTTTAGAGTATATTTTCTGGGGATATGGTTACTCTGCTACCATTTTGTTCTCTCATTAATCTATTCTTCTCTGCACAAAATGACAAGACGGAAAAAATCACCTCAACAAAAAGAAGAGAGGTAGTACCGACTGCCAGGAACCTACTCAATACAGACATTAGTACGATGTCAGTTCTAGAGTTCAGAATCATCACTTTAAAGATACTAGCTGGGCTTGAAAAAAATATGGAAGTTATTAGAGAAACCCTTTCTGGAGAAGTAAAAGAACTAAAATTTAACCAAGTAGAAATCAAAAAGGCTATTAATGAGGTGTAATCAAATATGGGGGTGCTAACTTCCAGGATAAATGAGGCAGAAGAGAGAATCAGTGATATAGAAGACCAAATGATGGAAAATAAAGAAGCTGAGAAAAAGAGAGAGAAACAACTACTGGATCACGAGGGCAGAATTCAAGAGATAAGCGATACCATAAGACAAAACAACATTAGAATAATTGGGATCCCAGAAGAAGAAGAAAGAAAGAGAGGGGCAGAAGGTATACTGGAGCAAATTATAGCAGAGAACATCCCTAATTTGGGGAAGGAAACAGGCATCAAAATCCAGGAAGCACAGAGACCCCTCTCAAAATCAATAAAGATAGGTCAACACCCCGACATCTAATAGTAAAACTTACGAGTCTCAAGGACAAAGAGAAAATCCTGAAAGCAGCTCAGAATAAGAGATCTGTAACCTACAATGGTAGAAACATTAGATTGGCAACAGACCTATCCACAGAGACCTGGGAGGCCAGAAAGGACTGGCAGGATATATTCAGAGCACTAAATGAGAAAAATATGCACCAAGAATACTATATCCAGCTAGGCTGTCATTGAAAATTGAAGGAGAAATAAAAAGCTTCCAGGACAAACAAAAACTAAAGAAATTTGCAAACACAAAACCAGCCCTACAAGAAATCTTGAAAGGGGTCCTCTAAGCAAAGAGAGACCCTAAAAGCAACATAGACCAGAAAGGAACAGAGACAATATACGGTAACAGTCACCTTACACGGAATACAATGCACTAAATTCCTATCTTTCAATAGTTACCCTGAATGTAAATGGGCTCAATGCCCCAGTCAAAAGACACAGGCTATCAGACTGGATTAAAAAATAAGACCCATCAATATGCTGTCTGCAAGAGACTCATTTTAGAACCAAAGACAACCCCAGATTGAAAGTGAGGGGGTGGAAAACCATTTACAATGCTAATGGACACCAAAAGAAAGCTGGGGTGGCAATACTTAGTTCAGACAAATTAGATTTTAAACCAAAGACTATAATAAGAGATGAGGAAGGATATTATATCCTACTGAAAGGGTCTATCCAACAAGAAGATCTAACAGTTGTAAATATCTATGCCCCTAACATGGGAGCAGCCAATTATATAAGCCAATTAATAACAAAAGCAAAGAAACACATCAACAACAATACAGTAACAGTGGGGGACTTCAACACCCCCCTCACTGAAATGGACAGATCCTCTAAGCAAAAGATCAACAAGGAAATAAAGACACTAAATGACACACTGGACCAAATGGACTTCACAGATATATTCAGAACATTCCATCCCAAAGCAACGGAATACACATTCTTCTCTAGTCCCCATGGAACATTCTCCAGAATAGATAACATCCTAGGTCATAAATCAGGTCTCAACCAGTACCAAAAATTGGGATCATTCCCTGCCTATTTTTAGACCACAGTGCTTTGAAACTAGAACTCAATCACAAGAGGAAGGTTGGAAAGAACTCAAATACATGGAGGCTAAAGAGCATCCTACTGAAGAATGAATGGGTCAACCAGGAAATTAAAGAAGAATTAAAAAAATACATGGAAACCAATGAAAATGAAAACACAACTATTCAAAATCTTTGGGATGCAGCAAAGGCAGTCCTAAGAGGAAAGTATATAGCAATGCAAGCCTTTCTCAAGAAACAAGAAAGGTCTCAAGTATATAACCTAAACGTACACCTAAAGGAGCTGGAGAAAGAACAGCAAATAAAGCCTAAACCCAGCAGGAGAAGAGAAATCATAAAGATCAGAGCAGAAATCAATGAAATAGAAACCAAAAGAACAGTAGGACAGATCAACAAAACTAGGAGCTGGTTCTTTGAAAGAATTAACAAGATTGATAAACCCCTGGCCAGACTTATCAAAAAGAAAAGAGAAAGGACCCAAATCATCAAAATCGTGAATGAAAGAGGAGAGATCACAACCAACACCAAAGAAATACAAACAATTATAAGAACATATTATGAGCAACTCTATGCCAGCAAATTCGATAACCTAGAAGAAATGGATGCATTCCTAGAGATGTATCAACTACCAAAACTGAACCAGGAAGAAATAGAAAACCTGAACAGACCTATAACCACTAAGGAAATTGAAGCAGTCATCAAAAATCTCCCAAAAAACAAAAGCCCAGGGCCAGATGGCTTCCTAGGGGAATTCTACCAAACATTTCAGGAAGAATTAATACCTATTCTTCTGAAACTGTTCCAAAAAATAGAAATGGAAGGAAAACTTCCAAACTCATTTTATGAGGCCAGCATTACCTTGATCCCAGAATCACACAAAGATGCCATCAAAAAGGAGAATTACAGACCAATATCCCTGATGAACATGGATGCAAAAATTCTCACCAAAATACTAGCCAAAAGGATCCAACAGTACATTAAAAGGGTTATTCACCACGACCAAGTGGGATTTATCTCTGGGCTGCAAGGTTGGTTCAACATCCGCAAATCAATCAATGTGATACAATACATTAACAAAAGAAAGAACAAGAACCGTATGATCCTCTCAATAGATGCAGAAAAAGCTTTTGACAAGGTACAGCATCCTTTCTTGAGCAAAACTCTTCAGAGTATAGGCATAGAGGGTACATACCTCAATATCATAAAAGCCATCTATGAAAAACCTACAGCGAATATCATTCTCAATGGGGAAAAGCTGAGAGCTTTCCCCCTAAGGTCAGGAACACAGCAGGGATGTCCACTATCACCACTGCTATTCAACATAGTATTGGAAGTCCTAGCCATAGCAATCAGACAACAAAAAGAAATCAAAGGCATCCAAATCGGCAAAGAAGAAGTCAAACTCTCACTCTTTGCAGATGATATAATACTTTATGTAGAAAACCCCAAAGACTCCACCCCAAAACTGCTAGAACTCATACAGGAATTCAGTCAAGTGGCAGGATATAAAATCAATGCACAGAAGTCAGTGGCATTCCCATACACCAACAACAAGACAGAAGATAGAGAAATCAAGGAGTCGATCCCATTTACAATTGCACCCAAAACCATAAGATACCTAAGAATAAATCTAACCAAAGAGGCAAAGGATCTGTACTCAGAAAACTATAAACTACTCATGAAAGAAATTGAGGAAGACACAAAGAAAGGGAAAAACATTCCATGCTCATGGATTGGAAGAAAAAATAATGTGAAGACGTCAATGCTATCTAGAGCAATCTACACATTCAATGCAATCCCCATCCAAATACCATCCACTTTTTTCAAAGAAATGGAACAAATAATCCTAAAATTTGTATGGAACCAGAAAAGACCCCGAATAGCCAGAGGAATGTTGGAAAAGAAAAGAAAAGCGGGCGGCATCACAATTCCGGACTTCCAGCTCTATTACAAAGCTGTCATCATCAAGACAGTATGGTACTGGCACAAAAACAGACACATAGATCAATGGAACAGAATAGAGAGCGCAGAAATGGACCCTCAACTCTCTGGTCAACTAATCTTCGACAAAGCAGGAAAGAATGTCCAATGGAAAAAAGACAGTCTCTTCAACAAATGGTGTTGGGAAAATTGGATAACCACATGCAGAACAATGAAACTGGACCATTTCCTTACACCACACACAAAAATAGACTCCAAATGGTGGAAAGACCTCAATGTGAGACAGGAGTCCATCCAAATCCTAAAGGAGAACACAGGCAGCAACCTCTTTGACTTCAGCCAAAGCAACTTCTTCCTAGAAACATCACCAAAGGCAAGGGAAGCGAGGGCAAGAATGAACTATTGGGACTTCATCAAGATAAAAAGCTTTTGCAAAGCAAAGGAAACAGTCAACAAAACCAAAAGACAACCGACAGAATGGGAAAAGATATTTGCAAATGACATATCAGATAAAGGGCTAGTATCCAAAATCTATAAAGAACTTATCAAACTCAACACCCAAAGAACAAAGAATGCAATCAAGAAATGGGCAGAAGACATGAACAGACATTTTTCCAAAGAAGACGTCCAAATGGCCAACAGACACATGAAAAAGTGCTCAATATCGCTCGGTATCAGGGAAATCCAAATCAAAACCTCAATGAGATACCACCTCACACCAGTCAGAATGGCTAAAATTAACAAGTCAGGAAATGACAGATGTTGGCGGGGTTGCGGAGAAAGGGGAACCTTCCTACACTGTTGGTGGGAATGCAAGCTGGTGCAGCCACTCTGGAAAACAGTATGGAGGTTCCTCAAAAAGTTGAAAATAGAGCTACCATATGATCCAGCAATTGCACTACTGGGTATTTACCCCAAAGATACAAAAGTAGGGATCCGAAAGGGTACGTGCACCCCAATGTTTATAGCAGCAATGTCCACAACAGCCAAACTGTGGAAAGCGCCAAGATGTCCATGGACAGATGAATGGATAAAGAAGAAGTGGTATATATATACAATGGAATATTATGCAGGCATCAAAAGGAATGAGATCTTGCCATTTGCAATGACGTGGATCGAACTGGAGGGTATTATGTTGAGCGAAATAAGTCACACAGAGAAAGACATGTATCATATGACCTCACTGATATGAGGAATTCTTAATCACAGGAAACAAACTGAGGGTTGCTGGAGTGGGGGGTGGGGTGGGAGGGATGGGGTGACTGGGTGATAGACACTGGGGAGGGTATGTGCTCTGGTAAGCGCTGTGAATTGTGCAAGACTGTTGAATCTCAGATCTGTACCTCTGAAACAAATAATGCAATATATGTTAAGAAAAAAAAAGAAGAAGAAGAAGGTAGCGGGAGGGGAAGAATGAATGGGGGAAATCGGAGGGGTAGACGAACCATGAGAGACGATGGACTCTGAAAAACAAACTGAGGGTTCTAGAGGGGAGGGGGGTGGGAGGATGGGTTAGCCTGGTGATGGGTATTGAGGAGGGCACATTCTGCATGGAGCACTGGGTGTTATGCACAAACAATGAATCATGGAACACTACATCAAAAACTAATGATGTAATGTATGGGGATTAACATCAGAATAAAAAAATAAAAGTAAAAAAAGTAAAAAAAATAAAATAAGAGATACCAGAAAAAAAAAAAACAAGACACACAAATGGCCAACACGTGCGTAAAAAGGTGCTCAATATCACTATTTATCTGGGGAATGCAAATCAAAACCACAGTGAGATATCACATCATATCTTTTAGAATGGCTATTATCAAAAAGACAAAAGATAGTAAGTGTTGGCAAGGATATAGAGAAAAGGGAACACTTTTGCTTTGTTGGTAAGAATGTAAATCAGTACAACCATTATGGAAAACAATATGGAGGTTTTCAAAAAATTAAAAATAGAATTACCATAAGATCCAGCCATCTCACTTCTGGGTATTTATCCAAAGAAAATGAAAACAAAATCTTGAAGAGATATCTGCACTACCATATTTATTGCATTTTTATTCAAAATAGCCAATATATGGACACAACCTAAGTATCCATCAATTAATGAGTGGATAAAGAAGATGTGGTATGTATATAGACAATGACGTATTATTCAGTCATGAGGAAAAAAGGAAATCTTGCATTTGCAACAAAATGGATGGTCCTTGAGGGCATTATGCTTAGTGAGATCAGCCAAACAAAGACAAATATTATATGATATCACTTATATGTAGAAGCTAAAAAGCCAAACTTGTAGAAACAGAGTAGAACAGTAGTTGCCAGGAGCTAGGGCATGGGGAAATTGGGGAGGTGTTGTTAAAGGGTGCAAACTTGCAACTAGGAGATGATTAAGTTCTGGAGATCTAATGTACAACATAGTGATTATAGTCAACAATACTATATTGTAAACATTAAAGATGCTAAGAGATTAAATCTTAACTGTTCTCACCGCAAAAACAGAAATGATAATTGTGTGATGTGATAGAGGTGTTAAAGATACTGTAGTAATCATATTGCAATATAGAAATCCATCAAATCAACATGCTACACACCTTAAACTTCCACAATATGTCAGTTATATTTTAATTTAAAAATGAATATTTAAAATAAAAATAAAACATGCAATAAATATTTTCATAAGCATGATAACTGCTTGCTACACTGCAAACAGTTTTATTTAAGGCAATGAATGTGATAGTCATTCTGTAATGAAAGTAGATAGAGAAGTATTTATAAAGGTATGTAATATATATGGTCATAAGAGTACTATATCCAAAAAACAAAAGCAAAGAGAAAGAAGTGAATGAGAGAATGAAGGCAACTTTGAAAACTATTATAGCTATGGTGTGACTTGGCCAGATTTGCCTTCTTAAAAAACAAATATTCAAATTTTAAAAATCAAACAATATACAGATTTAATAATGCAAAGCAGTAGTCTTCTATGTGACCCCAGTCCTGCTCCTGAGAAGGAAACTTTCGAACATTCCTATCTGATTATCTTCTCACCAGAAGACTTCCACCACATCTCTAAATAATTTGCTTTTACTAATCCATTAATTGATGGATACTTAGGTTGTGTCCATATTTACAGTTTTGTGCCTTATCATTTTTTCTCTTTCTGCTATTTCATTAATGGTGTATGGAAATGCTACCAATTTCTGGGTATTAATTTTGATTCTTACAACTTTACTGAATTCATTTATTACTTGCAGTGTTTTGGTGGATTCTTAACAGTTTTCTATGTATATTATTATGTCACCTGCAAATAGTGAAAGTTTTACTTCTTCCTTGTCAATTTGGATGCCTTTTATTTCTTTTTCTTATCTGATTGCTAAGACTTCCAGTACTATGTTGAATAAAACTGATGAGAATGGACATCCTTGCTTGTCCCTGATCTTAGAGGAAAAGCTCTCAGTTTTTCTCTGTTGAGTATGGTGTCAGCTGTAGGTTTTTCACATATGGCTTTTATTATGTTGAGGTATGTTTCCTTTAAACCCACTTTGTTGTGAGTTTTTATCATGAACAGATGTTGAATTTTGTCAAATGTTTTTTCTGCATCTATTGAGATGATTATAAAATTTTCATCCTTTAGTTTGTTGATGCAGTGTATCCTGTTGATTGATTTGTGGATATTAAACCATCCTTGCATGCCCAGAATAAATCTCATTTGATTGTGCTGAATGATCCTTTTAATATATTGTTGAATGTGGTTTGCTAATATTTTGTTGAGGATTTTTGCATTTATGTTCACCAGGCATGTTGGCCTGTAGTTTTCTCTTTTCTTGTAGTGTCTTTGGTTTTGGTATCAGGGTAATGCTGGCCTTTTCAAATATATTTAGAAGCTTTCCTCCCCCTTCTATTTTTTGGAATAGTTTGAGGAGAATAAGTATTAACTGTTCTTTAAATGTTTGGTAGAATTCACCTGTGAATCCATCTGGTCCTGAATTTTTGTTCTTTGGGAGTTTTTTTATTTCTTTCTTTTTATTACCAATTCAGTTCCATTAGTAGTAATTGGTCTATTCAGATTTTCCATTTCTTCCTGGTTCACTTTTGGAAGATTGTATGTTTCTAGAAATTTATCCATTTCTTCTAAGGCTGCCCAATTTCTTGGCATATAATTTTTGTAGTATCCTTTGGAATTCTCTGTATTTCTGTGGTGTTTTTTGTCACTTCTCTTTTGTTTCTGATTTTTTAAATTTGGGTCCTTTCTCTTTTTTATCCTTGAGTCTGGCTAAAGTTTTGTCCCTTTTGTTTATCTTTTCAAAAAAAAAAAACAGCTCTTGGTTTCACTGATTTTTTTTTTTTAGTCTCTATTTCTTTTATTTCTGCTCTGATCTTTATTATTTCCTTCCCTCTATTCATCTTGGGCTTTGTTCTGCTTTTTTTAGTTCCTTTCAGTATAAGATTAGATTTCTTATTTGAGATTTTTCTTGTTTCTTGAGGTAGGCTGTATCATTACAAATTTCCCTCTTAGCACTGCTTGCACTGCAACCCAGAGGTTTTGGACTGTTCTCATTTTACTGTCTCCATGTGTTTTTAATTTCCTCTTTGATTTCTTTGTTGACCCATTGGCTGTTTAGTACCATGTTGTTTAGCCTCCACATGTTTGTGGTTTTTCCAGTTTTTTCTTGCAGTCGATTTCTATTTGTGGTTAGAAAAATGCATGATATTATTTCAGTATTGTTAAATTTATTGAGACTTGTTTTGTGGCCTAACATGTGATCTATCCTGGAGAATATTCCATGTGCACTTAAAAAGAATGTGCATTCTGTTGTTTTTGGATGGAATGTTGTGTATATATCTGTTAAATCCAACTAGTCTAATGTGTTGTTCAAAGACACTGTTTCTTTATTGATTTTCTGCCTGGATGATCTATCCATTGATGTAAGTGGGGTGTTAAAGTCCCCTACTATTAATATATTAGTGTCAATTTCTCCTTTTATATCTGTTAACATTTGCTTTATGTATTTAGGTGCTCCAATATTGGGTGCATAAATATTTACAATTGTTATATCCTCTTGTTGGATTGACCCCCTGTATCATTATGCATTGCATTTCTTTGTCTCTTGTTATAGTCTTCATTTTAAAGTCTATTTTGTCTCATGTAAGTATTGCTACCCTGGCTTTTTTTTCATTCACATTTGCATGAAATATCTTTTTTCATCTTTTCATTTTTAATCTATATATGTTTTTAGTTCTGAAGTGAGTCTCTTGTAGGCAGCATATAGATGGTCTTGTTCTTTTATCCATTCTGGCACCCTATGACTTTTGATTGGAGCATTTAGACCATTTACATGTAAAGTAATTATTGATAGGTATATATTTATTGCCATTTTGTTAATCGTTTTCTGACTGCTTTGGTAGTTATTCTCTCTTCCTTTCTTTTCTTGCTTCTCTTTCCTTATGATTATGACTTTCTGTAGTGATTTGCTTGGCTTTCTTTCTTTTGTTTTTTGTGTACCTATTATAGGTTTCTGATTTGTGGTTACCATGAGATTGACATATAACATCTTAAGTATATAGCAGTCTATATTAAGTTGATGGTTACTTAAGCTAGAATACATTCTATTTTTTAAGTAGTATGAAATTAACTTCTATTTTTACCTCAAAATAAATGCTTAACACTTTTCCAAAACCAAAACTAAAGGTGAACACTTAGAAAGAAGGGTGGAAGATTAGTTTTTCCTTCCCTGGGGAAGCCAGTAAGGCAGATGTTCTGACATGTGTGGTTCTTCCCACAGGACTAGTCTAGACCAAACCCTCTCCTCAACTTTTCCTCTATTGTCAGTTGTCCTCACCAGGGTTCTGGCTGGCAGGAGGACCCCACACCCCATCTCCACTCCCAGACCAACACAAACAAGGGATTTGAAAAGCTGGGGGAAATCGTTTAACACAGGACCAAACATTCATAGAAAATCCTTTCTAAGGAGATTTAGTGAAGGTATGATCTCTCAGCAGCTGTGCAGTGGTCTCTGCCTGGTCAGTGAGCAATGAGAATGCCAGGCACATTCATATCAGTGACTGGAATTTGCCTTAGCTACAGCCCTGAGTTCACTTCAGGGACGTCTTAAAGTTGAGCTTCAGCTTAAGCAGGTACTTCAGACTTACCTGAGTTATGTTGTAGACAATGTACTCATTATACAGCAGACAGATGTTGTTAACACCAGATGAAATCCCAGTCCCAAAAAGAACTTCTACACCATCCATAGGAACTTCTACACCATCCACAATCCATCCATAGACTAGCAGAAGGGTCAGGGGTAGTTTTGCCCAAACCTTTGGCACTGTGCTTACCCTTGGGTAACTTGCTGATATGCGAAGCATGCATTAGTTCATACATGTTTCCAAGGGCAACTGAATTAGAACACATTCTAAAATAACTTCCTTTTTATTCCCCCCTCTATGTTTTATGTATATGTTGTCATATTTTACATCTTTTTATTCATAATTTTCTTATTTCTAATTATGGCCGTTTTTTTTTTCTATTTAAGAAATCCCTTTAACATTTTTTGTAAGGCTGGTTTAGTGAGGATGCACTTCACTTCTTTAAGCTGTGTAGCTTAGCTTAGCTGTGTAGCCTTGGACAACTTGCTTAGCCTTGCTGAATGATAATCTTGCTGGGTAGAGTATTCTTGGTTGTAGGTTTTTTTTCTTTCAGCACTTTGAATATATCATGCCACTTTCTTCTGGCCTGCAAATTTTCGGCTGAAAAATCAGCTGATTGCTGATGGGTGCTCAATACAGGGGATGTCCTGACAGGGCAACTGGTGCCAAGACCAGCATGGGCTGGGGTGTTCTGGGTCACTCCACACTGGTGGCACCCTGGCAGGGCAACTGGAGCCAATACAGGATGTAGGCCAGGGGTCCCAGTGTATTTCATACAAGAGGTACCCTAGAGGGTAGCTGGAACTAAGATGGGAAAGGGCTGAGGGTTCCTGGGACACCCTGGTGAGGCAGCTTCAGCAAACTAAGAAGTATATCTCAGACCTCAACATAGGGGAGTTCTTAAACCTCCAAAAGCAAGGTAAAAAAAAAGCAATGGATTTGGCTATGTCAAAATTAAAGATTTATTTTCAACAGTGGACACCATAGACAAAGTTAACTGAAGGGTGAGAAAGATATTTGTCATGTCTAAAAACAAAGGAATAATATCTAGGATGGACAAGAAACCTCTTCCAATGAGTAAATGAAAGACAGGAATTCCATTAAGAAAATGAGCAAAGGGTATGATAGGCAACACTGTACCTGGGATTATACACCAAGATCCAAAAGTAGACATGTAAAAAAGTGTTTCATGAAATGGTGTTTTGGAGAATAAGGACAGGAGTATCCTTGATCTCCATCATTAGGTATGTGGAGTAGTAAGCAATAGTTACAAATAAGAAATTATGTTTATGTGCAACCAGAAGGTAGACTTCAAAATATAATGTTGCATGAAAAAAGGGAAGAAAAGGGAAAGGAATGAATGGATATTTAAAATACAATGTTATTTTTTTCAATTAAATACAGCAATGCTATGATTTTTTTCAATGATATACATCTAAACACTCATATGGAAATTGGATTGGAAGGACATACACTAAATACACAAGAGTGGGCTAAGAACAGAAATTGGAAAGGGGATGGGAAATGAAATGAAAAACAATAGAAGAAAATAAAACAAAGGGCACCCCACACCATTCAATGACATTGGTGTGCTTTGAACTACGGAGTATGATCAATTTGGTTCTGTGCATCCAAAGATCTAAAGGGAGAAAACAAGGCCACACAAAGACTGAAAATCAAGTGTAGTCAACACCTTGACAATCCTTAAACCACAATTCATTCATTTATTCAACAAATATTTATTGAACACTTGATTTGTGCTGGGCACCACTCTGAATGCTTGAGATGCAACAATGAACAAAACAGACAAAGTTTCCTGCCCTGTGGAGCTTCCCTTCCAATAGGAAACAGACAATAAATGATAAATATAATAACTAAATTACTTAGCATGTTAGAAGATAATGAGTGCTATTTAAGAAAAGAACAACACAGAATTAAAAGTATCAGGAGTGTTGGGGGTGGAGCTACAACTTTGAGCCAGATGGTCAGGGTAAGCCTCATTGAGCATCTTACATTGGAACGGGGACTTGAAGGAGGCGAGGAAGTTTGCATTGAAGATCCAGGCAGAGTGACCAGCCAGTGACAAGGCCTTGAGGCAGGGGCATTCCTGGCACGTTAGAGGACCAGGAAGGAGGCCAACATGACTGGAGCTGAGTGAACCAAGGAGAGAGTAGGAGGAGGAGAGGGCAGAGAGGTGATGGAAGCCAGACTGTGTAGGGCTTTACACGGCCATTGTAAGAATTTTGGCTTTTACTTTGAGGGACAAAACTACAAAGCCATTGCAGTTTTGAGTGAAGAAGTGACATAACAATGATAAAAAAAACTCATATGTAGACTTTACAGATACCAACATATTTAATCCTCACAGCATTCCTCTGGCAAATAGGTACTATTACCATTGATATTTTTCAAACAAGGAAAGTGAGGCAGGCAAGGCTAGGCAAGTTGTCCAAGGCTACACAACTAATATGTGGAAGAGCCAGGCTGCAAAACCAGGTAATCTGGCCCCAAAGTCCACCCACTTACTCACTGCAGAGAGTCCTTCTAATGGGACTTTGGTTTTAAAAGGCTCACTTCAGCTGCTACCATCAAGTGTAGTGTGCAGGCATACCATGTGTTAGTATGTCCATCACCACCAGCTTCCCCTCAGCACAGGAAGAGATCACTGTGTGCAGATGAGCACCAGATGATGTCTTTGGCTTGCATCCAGGAGCCATAGCGATCGTGGTTGCAAAATGCCTATCTTTAACTACTGGAATCATGCTCAGAGTTTTGCCCAAGATTAGAAACTCTCAAGAGAGAGGCCAACTGAGACTACATCTGAATTATGTCTCTGCATCACATACACCGTGGGCTGTAAATTCATCAACAGACAGCATCAATCACTCTCCTCCCTCCCGTCCCATGTCTTTTGCCAGCAAGTATATTTGAATGTGAGTTAAAGTCCCAGAAGACAATGACTCCTCTGTCCAACTATTGCTGATTTGCTTGTTCCTCCCTCCATTTTCCCCTTGCCAGAGAGGACACTTGCTCATGACACTTGCCTGCTTCTTCCCACCTTTACTTCCTTTCTAGAACTTGCACTCACCCTGGCTCTCTGGCACCAGTTTGTCACTCCTTTTATTTCCACTAGGCCTTGGCCTGATGCATACCACAAACTGGGAACTTTTCCAGGTATCTCCTGCATCCTTTATTTCCTGAACTTGGTCCTTGTTATTTGTACCCATTCCTTTGTGTATAATTCTCTTGGAATCTCCTCCCTAAAATACAGTTCCTCTTCTGGAAGATTTCTTTTGCCAAAGCAGAAAACTGTGTTTCTTAGCTAATTGCATTGTTTTTCACATTTCTTAAATGAAAACAAACTGCTCTATGTGGTAGTTTCATTCAAAAATATAGACAGAATTATAAGGGAGTAGAAATCAAGAGCTTCAGCTCTAGCACATCTGAGACACTTTGAGCTTCTGTAAATTGGAGATAATAATTTTCAACCTCCCAGTTTACACAGTTGTGAAAATCAAATACAATATGAAAATGACCATTGCAAAGGATGTTCATGGTTAATATAAAATTAATTTTCATAGCAAACACTGTGGGAATCTGAGATTTCACTTTTGATGATTAATTCCATCTATGTTAGGATTGAATCAGCAGGTGCTCAGTGAATGCTTGGGCATTCAAGTGAATCAACAAAGTGGTGTGAAATGCTATGTATTGCTTGTGTTTCAAAGCATTTTAGACCACAGTTAGCTAAGTGCAGGTGGGTGGGTGCTTGGTGGTGACAATAATGGAAATGATGATAATCAACTTGTTCTGTTGCCCTAAGCCTGTCAGTACTACAAGAAACTACCTTGTTCTACAGGCTGGGAATACTCTAGGACAGAAATGGCTTGCTCCTGTCAGCGTTTTCCCCAGCAGTAAGCACAGTGTTTGGCACATAATAGTGGCTCATGATTGTTTTTAATAAAAGAATGAATGAATAACCAGATAAAATATAGTATTATGCCTGGCAATATGATTGAGAACAAAGTGCTGTGGAAATAGCACTGAACATGGAGTCAGAGCCCCTAGGTTTTCATCCTGATCTGTAAATTCCATGTGTGGCTTTATGCAAGTCCCTTCCCTCCCCTTTTCCTTACACATATCTGGAAAACAATGGGGTGATTGTGGAGAGGGTGGAGAGAGTGATGGACTAGGTGATTTCTAAGGGCTCTTATTGACTTGATGTCCTATGACAAGAGTGACCACAACTTGCTAAATGGTGAATTGATCGAGTACAGGGAGTTGGGATATGGTTGTGGAGCAAGCCATCATGGAATCCAAGTTTTACCCCCTATCAGAGAATGTGAATGATAGGACAGTGCCTCAGACCCTGTAGCCTCAAAGGAAAAGGCAACAGTCCTTGTCATTGTTATAGCCCTGTCTTTGCCATGCAGAACAATGGTACTAACTGAGGCTAGAAGCCAATATAACTCGACAAATATATCACTCTGATGCAGATCTTTGGCAGAGGAGAGGGAAACACCAAAGACCTGGGGAACTGGAAGTAAAATCAAGGTTAAACCCTTCCTTAGAACATAGGACCCCAAAAAGTTGGAACTGGAAGGGAAGGCTCTTAGCAACCATCTAATTCAACCTCTTAATTTGAAAGGATAACAAAACAGGTCAAGATTAAGGGAGGGCACTTGACTAAAGTCACACACACAGTACAAGACAGAATCAGAACTAGACCCAGGCCTGTTGATTTCAAATGCCACAGCTGTGTCTTCAAATAGGAAGTCCACAGAACTCCTCTCTCTCTCTTTCTCTCTCTCTCAATTTCCCTTTCTCCTTATATTCATAAAAGGATGAGTCCATGAATAATTTAGATTTGGAATAGAGAGTATGACCTGGGCATAGCTCACAAAGGAAGGGAACAAAATGATGAAAAATTTGAACTTTTCCTCCAGAAATTTTAAAAATTTGCCTGCATTCTCAAGTGGTGATCAGACTCCACGTTAAGAACCCATGTAGTGTAAGAGGCTATAGAATCCTCAAAAGTTGGGGAAGGAAGGGACTCTATCAGTGAGTCCCTCTGACAGCTCTGCTGTTTGACCATTTTCTTTATTAGAACATTTTCCTGATATTCTAATCACATCAAGATTGTATTGCTTTTGGCCAAAAGCCATTATAATACTCAGAGTAAAGTGGTTATGATGTCAGCTTTAAAATAAGTTGGGAGGATTAAAATAGACCAAATGAGAATGAGCTTCTAAGAGTAAGAAGGGGTCATATTTTAAGATTGTGTTCATAAAAGAAGTCATCCAATTTATGCATCTCTAGTCATTTTATCTGCAACATTTAAACAGTTTTCACTTGGATTTCTGATATCATCATTGCAAAAAAAAAATGCTACAGCTTGTGCCTGCATTCATCTTGTATAGTACTTCACTTGTTTTTTCTGATGTTGTTTTATAGTTAAATTAAAAAGCACTGATAAAAATTTCTTGAATGAATCTAAATTCATAGGGACAGAGAAAAGAGTAAATATGGAAAGTTTTCTCTTTCTTTTTTTTAAGATTTATTTATTTATTTTGGTGGGGGAGCAAGAGGCTGAGGGAGAGGGAGAGAATTCTCAAGCAGACTCCCGGCTCAGTGTGGAGTCCAATGCGGGGCTCAATCTCAGGACCCTGAGATTGTGACCTGAGCCAAAATCAAGACTTGGACACTTAACTGACTGAGCCACTCAGGTGCCCTGGAAGGTCTTTTCATAGAGGCAGAATTGCTGGGGTGAGAGTATCCATCTGTAAAACTTGAGTAGTGAATTCATAGAAGTTTGCCTGAGATTGGAAAGGTAAGATAAAGTGAAGATTAACACAAATCTGTAAGTTTGTGTTCCAAGTAGCCAGTCTGTGGGACCCTACTTTTTAAATATGTATATCTTTTTTAATCAATTGTTTTTAATAGCTTTATTGAGGTTTAATTGACATGCAATTAAATATGCATATTTAAATATTTGATTTAAGTTTTGACATATGTACATATATATATGTACTATGAAATCATCACCACAATGAAGATAGTGAACACATCCATTACCCTCAAAAGTTTTCCTCATTCTCCTAAAACCCTTCCTTTCCATACCTCCCCATAACCCAATCCCCAGACAAACATTGATCTGCTTTCTGTCACCATTGACTAGTTTGCATTTTATATAAATAGAATCATTGCAGCATGTACTCTTTTTGTCTAGCTTTTTTCACTCAGCATAATTATATTGAGTTTCACCCATGCCGTAGCATGTATCAATAGTTATTTTTATTGCTGAGTAGTATTCCATTTTATGTATGTACCACAATTTGTTTATTCATTCACTTGTTGATGGACATCTGGATTGTCCATTCCAGTTTTTTATTACAAATAAGGTTACTGTTAGCATTTGTTACAAGTCTTGAGTCAACAGATCTTTTAGTTACTTGGGTAAATACCTAGGAGTAGTATGCCTAGGAGTCATATGCCTAATAGTATGGTAGATGTATGTTTGTTTAACTTTTAAAGAAACTGATGAAATATTTTCCAAAGTGGTTGTACCATTTGATATTCCCCAAAGCAATATATGAGTGTCCCACTTGTTCCATATCCTTGCCAACACTTGTTGTAATCGGTCTTGGAATGTTAGCCATTCTAGTGAGTGGGTATATACATCTTATTGGGGTTCTAATTTGCATTTAATTAATGACTAATGATATTTAGCATCTTTTCATGTGCTTATTTGCCATCAACATATCTTCTTTGGTGAAATGTCTTTTCAAATCTTTTACTCATTTTATTCATTGGGTTGTTTGTCTTCTTATCATTGAATTATAAGAGTACTTTATACATTCTGTATATAAGTCCATTCTCAGATATACGATTTGCAAATATTTTCTCCAATTCTATGTCTTATCTTTTCCTTCTCTTAACAGTCTTTCAATGAGTAAAAGTTTTTAATTTTGATAAAGGTCAATTCATCCAAATTTTCTTTTATGGATCATACTTTTTTGTACCCTATCAAATAATTTTTTGCTTAACTAACCCAAGTTCTCAACAATTTTATCTTATATTTTTTCTAGAAGTTTTATAGTTTTAGGTTCTACATGTAGGCCTATGATTCATTTTGACTTATTTTTTTTTTATATGTACAAGGTATGGGTCAAAGTTCTTTCTTCTTTTTTTGCATATGGTTATCCAATTGCCCCAACGCTATTTATTGTTGAAAAGACCATACTTTCTCTACTGAATGGCGTTTGCACCTTTGTCAAAAATCAATTGGCCATAATATGTGGGTCTATTTCTGTACTATCTGTTCTGTTCCACTTCTCTATCTATATGCCAATACCACACTGCTTTGATTAATATGGCTTTGTAATACTATCTCTTGAAATCAACTGAAGTAAGTCCTACATCTTTGTTTCCAAAATTGGTTTGGCTATTGTGGGACATTTGCACTTCCATGGGAACTTTAAGATTAGCTTGTCAATTTCCACACAAATGCCTTTTAAGATTATGATTGAGATTGCATTACATTTATAGGTCAATTTGGGGATAAGTGACATTTAATAATATTGAGTCTTTTATCCCGTGAACACAACACATCTATCAATTTTTTAAGGTATTCTTTAATTTATCTCAATGATGTTTATTAGTTTTCGTTGCACAGGTCCTGAGTATTTCATATTTTTATGACATTGTAACTGGAAATTTTTTTTTCAATTTCCAATTGCTCATTGTTAGTATATAGAAATTCAGTTGGTTTTTGTATACTGATCTGGTATCCTGCAATCTTGCCAAACTCACTTATCTGTTCTAATAGTCTTTGTAGAAGTCATAGAATTTGCTACATAGATGAACATGTCATCTTCAAAGGACAGTTTTGATCATTCTTCCTTTCTAATATGGCCTATTATTTCTTGTTTTTGTCTTGTTTTATTTTGTTTATTGCACTGGCTAGACTCTTCAGTACAACATTGAATAGAGATGGTGAGAGCTGACATCCTTGTCTTGTTCTTGATCTTAAGGGAAAGCATTCAGTCTTTCACATTTAAGTATGATGTTGGCTGTAAGTTTTGCATGAATGTCTTTTATCAAGTTGTAACCAGCTGTTTTTAATTTTAAAAGAAATACAGTGGAATACTCCTGACAGTGTGGTGGATTAGTATTCTGAAATACTTTCTTGCTCCACAAACCAATATCTGGATAAATTATAGCAAATTTCCGTATAAATGTATAACTGACCTTGCAAGAAAATAAAGAAAACCAATCACCAGGAGCTAAAACCAGAGCAACAAGTGAAGATAGAAAGAGGCCTGGGGTCATTTTCCAATTCCAGAAGCATTATATCCTTGGGTTTTAATAGCTGACAGCCTCTCTGGCTGATCCACCTCAGCCTCCCTCAGAAACTCTCTTCTTCTACCTGCTTTTAAACATTAGTGTTTTTCAGGGCTCTCTCCTAGGATTTCTTCTTTTCTCACTCCCTGGTTGACCTCATATATTACAATTTCAAGTATCACCTCAATGCTAATGACATGAAAATCTTTATCTACCATGTTCTTTCCTGAACTATCTTTCCTATCCAACTTCCTAGAGAATATGATCTTGACTCTGATGTACTACATATCCTTTAAACTCATATCAAAACTTCATCTTTCCTCTGCCTGTGTCTGTTCCTGTTTCCACCTCAGTTATTGACACTTTAATTTTTGAGTCATCCATGGTTCTTTTTACCTCTCTCACCCTTCCATATCTGATTATTTTTAGCTCAACCTTCCAAGTATCCCTTGAACCAAATAGTAGTTCAGGTGAAAGTTGGCTAATTTATTTTTCTGTTTTTTTTTTTTAATTAAATTTTAGGTAGTTAACATACAGTGCAATATTGGTTTCTGGAATAGAATTCAGTGTTTCATCATTTACATACAACACCCAGTGCTCATCATAACAGGTGCCCTCCTTAATACACATCACCCATCTAGCCCATCCCCCACCCATCTCACTCCTCAGACCCTCAGTTTGTTCTCTATCTTTGAGAGTTTCTTATGGCTTGTTTCCCTCTCTCCTTTTTTATTTTTCCCCTTCCCATATGTTCATCTGTTTTCCATCCATGTCACTGCAAATGGCAAGATTTCATTCTTTTTGATGGCTGACTAATATTCATTGTATGTATACCACATCTTCTGTACCCATTCATCAGTCGATGGATATTTGGGCTCTCTCCATAGTTTGGCTATTGTTTATAATGCTGCTATAAACACTGGGGTGCATGTATCCCTTGAATCTGTATTTTATTTTATCGAAGGGGGCACTGGGACCAACAATCACTAGTTGCACAGGTACCAAAAAATTATGCTTCTGAAATCTCTTGATGTCAATTCTGCAAGAAGAGCAATGGAGCTGCCCTACATGTGCCACTCACAACAGAAGTCCTTTTTTACTACTTGACCATTTTAAAGATAGAAATACTGTGTTGCAAATATCTTCTCCGATTCTGTAGGCTGCTATTTAGTTTTGTTGATTGTTTCCTTCACTGTGCAGAAGGTTTTTTTTTATTTTGATGAAGTCTCAATTGTTTATTTTTGCTTTTGCTTCCCTTGCTTCAGGAGCTATATCTAGTAAGAAGTTGCTGTGGTTGATGTCAAAGAGATTACTGCCTGTGTTCTCCTCTAGGATTTTAATGGTTTCTTGTCTCACATTTAGGTCTTTCATCCATTTTGAATTTATTTTAGTGTGTGGTGTAAGAAAGTTGTCCAGTTTCATTCTTTCGTATGTTGCTGTCCAGTTTTCCCAACATCGTTTGTTGAAGAGACTGTCCTTTTCCCATTGGATAGTCTTTCCTGTTTTGTTGAAGATTAATTGACCATATAGTTGTGGATTCATTTCTGGGTTTTCTATTCTGTTCCATTGATGTATGGTGTTTTTGTGTGTGTGTGTGCCAGTACCATACTGTTTTGATCACTATAGCTTTGTAATATAAATTAAAGTCGGAATTTTGATGCCTCCACCTTTGCTTTTCTTTGTCAAGGTTGCTTTGGCTATCTGGGTCTTTTGTGGCTCCATACAAATTTTAGGATGGTTTATTCTAGCTCTGTGAAAAATGCTGGTGGTATTTTGATATAGATTGCATTAAATGTGTAGATTACTTTGGGTAATATAGACATTTTAATGATATTTGTTCTCCCAATCTGTGAACATGGAATGTTTTTCCATTTCTTTGTGTCATCTTCAATTTCTTTCATAAGTATTCTACAGTTTTTAGAATACAGATCTCTTACCTCTTTGGTTAAGTTTATTCCTAGGTTTCTTATGGCTTTTGGTGCAATTGTAAATGGGATTGATTCCTTGATTTCTCTTTCTACTGCTTCATTTTTGCTATATGGAAATGCAACAGATTTCTCTACATTGATTTTGTATCCTGTGATGTTACTGATAAAGGTTTAGTGTCCAAAATACATAAAGAACTTATAAAACTCAACACCCCCAAAAAAATCATCCAGCCAAAAAATGGGCAGAAGACATGAATAGACATTTTTCCAAAGAAGACATACAGATGGCCAATAAGCACATGAAAAGATGTTCAACATCACTCATCAACAGGGAAAAACAAAAGAAAACTACAAGGAGATATCACCTCACACCTGTCAAAATGGCTAAATCATCAGGGAAATACAAGTCAAAACTACAAGGAGATATCACCTCACACCTGTCAAAATGGCTAAAATTAACAACACAAGAAAGTGTTGGCAAGGAGGTAGTGAAACGGGAAACCTCTTACACTGTTGGTGGGAATGCAAACTGGTGCAGCCACTCTGGGAAACAGTATGGAGGTGTTTCAAAAAGTTAAAAATAGAACCACCCTATTATCCAGTAATTGTACTATTATTTACCCAAAGCATCCAAAAATGCTAATTTGAAGGGATACATGCATGCACCACAATACTTATAGCAATATTATCAGCAATAGCCAAATTATACAGACCCAAATGTCCATCAACTGATTAATGGATAAAGAATATATAGAGAGAGGAGCAAGACAGCAGAGGAGTAGGAGACCTGGATTTCGTCTGGTCCCAGGAATTCAGTTGGATAGGGAGCAAACCATTCTGAACACCTACGAACTCAACAAGAGATCAGAGAAAAGAAAAGCAGCAACTCTCTGAACAGAAAAGCAACCACTTTCTGGAAGGTAGGACCTGCAAAGTGAATCCCAGGTGATACTCGGAGGATAGATGGTGGGGGAGGGGGCCTCCCTCGGCCGCTTCTGGCAAGTGATAGAGCAGCAGAGCACAAAATTGGAACTTTTAGAAGTCTACTCCGCTGAGGGATGTCACTCCAGTGGCTAAGCAGGGGGTGGAACCTGCGCTGGGACAGTGTGGTCTCAGGACCCTCAGGGTCACAGAAAGACTGGGGGTGCCTGAGTGTGGCAGAGCTCCCAGGTATCGGAGCAGGGATGCCAGCTGCAGAGAGGGAGCCGAGGAGCAGGCTTTCAGCTCGGGGTTGCCATAAACCATGATCCATGGCACAGTCAGACCACTGCTCCTCCAGCAGGGACCCAACAAGTGGCAGATCCGTGGAGACTCCCCTTCCTCCCCCGGGAGGAGCGGTGCAGGAGCGCAACACAGGGATCTGCTGGGTTAGGAGACTCCACACCGGGTTGGGTGCCAGAGATAGAAATGGTCAGTCACAGGCTGGGTGAGCACAGAGTGCGGCCGGAGACTGGGGAGACGGGAGTGACTGACTGCTTTTCCCTGGGGGCTCACTGAGGAGTGGGGCCCCCAAGTTCTCAGCTCAGCCAGGTGGAGATTGGGAGGCCACCATTTTCACACTCATCCTCCAAAGCTGTACAGAAAGCTTGCAGGGAACAAAAGCTCCCGAGAGCAAACCCGAGCAGATTACTTAGCACAACCAGGCAAGGGCTGGGCAATTCCCCCTCTGGCAAAGATATTTGGGAACCACAGCAACAGGATCCTCCCCCAGAAGATCAGCAAGAACAGCCAGCCAAGACCAAGTTTACCGATCAATGAGAACAGCAGAACTCCAGTGCTAGGGGAATACTGCACATAGAATTCATGGCTTTTTTCCCATGATTCTTTAGTCTTTCAAAGTTAATTTTTTTAACTTTTTTTTGAATTTTTCTTTTTCCCTTTTTCAACCAATATCTTATCAATCCCTTTTTTTAAAAATCTTTTTTATTTTTCATTTTTAGAGTCATATTCTATCCCTTCATATTCGTTACCCTTATTTTTGGTATATATATATATATATATATATATGTTGTTCTCTCTTTAAAATTTTGGGATACAGTTTCTTCTAACAGATCAAAATATACCCTAAATCTCTAGTATATGGCTTTGTTCTAGTCTCCTGATTCATCATATTCTCTCCCCTTTTTTTTTTTTAATCCTATTCATTCTTTTTTCAACCAACTTCTTATTGTATCAATTGTTAATAAAATCTTTTATAATTTTCATCTTTACAGTCATATTCCATCCTTTCATTCTATTAACCCTTATTTTTGTAAATATGTAAGTTTTTCTTTCTTTAAAAATTTGGGAGGCAGTTTCTTCTAACAGACAAAAATACGCCCAAAATCTAGTGTGTGGCACTGATCTATGCACCAGCCTGATCATACTTGATCATATTCTGGTTTTTTTGTATTGTTTTGTTTTTGTTTGTTTGTTTGTATCTTTTTCTTTTTCTCTTTTTTCTTTCCTTCCCTTTCTTTCCCCCCGGTTTCATGTCTTTTCTGATTTGTTTAGTGTATATTTTTCTGGGGTTGTTGTTACCCTGTTAGCATTTTGTTCACTCATTCATCTATTCTCCTCTGGACAAAATGACAGGATGGAAAAAATCACCTCAACAAAAAGAACAAGAGGCAGTACCGACAGCCAAGGACCTAATCAATATGGACATTAGTAGATGTTGGAACTAGAGTTCAGAATGATGATTTTAAAGATACTAGCTGGGCTTGAAAAAAAGCATGGAAAAAATTAGAGAAACCCCTTCTGGAGAAATAAAAGAACTAAAATCTAACCAAGTTGAAATCAGAAAGACTATTAATGAGGTGCAATCAAAAATGGAAGCTCTAACTGCTAGGATAAATGAGGCAGAAGAGAGAATTAGTGATATAGAGCAAATGATGGAAAATAAAGAAGCTGAGAAAGAGAGAGATAAACAATTACTGGATCACAAGGGCAGAATTCGAGAGATAAGCGATACCATAAGATGAAACAACATTAGAATAATTGGGATCACAGAAGAAGAAGAAAGAGAGAGAGGGGCAGAAGGTATACTGGAGCAAATTATAGCAGAGAACTTCCCTAATTTGGGGAAGGAAACAGGCATCAAAATCTAGGAGGCACAGAGAACCTCTCTCAAAAATCAATAAAAATAGGTCAACTCCCTGACATCTAATAGTAAAACTTATGAGTCTCAGAGACAAAGAGAAAATCTGGAGAGCAGCTTGGGAGAAGAGATCTGTAACCTACAATGGTAGAAACATTAGATTGGCAACAGATCTATCCACAGAGACCTGGCAGGCCAGAAAAGACTGGCAGGATATCTTCAGAGCACTAAATGAGAAAAATATGCAGCCAAGAATACTATATTCAGCTAGGCTGTCATTGAAAATTGAAGGAGAGATAAAAAGCTTCCAGGACAATCAAAAACTAAAGGAATTTGCAAACACAAAACCAGCCCTACAAGAAATCTTGAAAGGGGTCCTCTAAGCAAAGAGAGACCCTAAAAGCAACATAGACCAGAAAGGAACACAGACAATATACAGTAACAGTCACCTTACAGGCAATACAATGGCACTAAATTCCTATCTTTCAATAGTTACCCTGAATGTAAATGGGCTAAATGCCCTAATCAAAAGACACAGGCTATCAGATTGGATAAAAAAACAACACCCATCGATATGCTGTCTGCAAGAGACTCATTTCCCAGATTGAAAGTGAGGGGGTGGAAAACCATTTACCAGGCTAATGGACACCAAAAGAAAGCTGGGGTGGCAATCCTTATATCAGACAAATTAGATTTTAAACCAAAGCCTGTAATAAGAGATGAGGAAGGACACTATATCACACTTAAAGGGTCTATCCAACAAGAAGATCTAACAATTGTAAATATCTATGCCCCTAACATGGGAGCACCAATTATATAAGCCAATTAATAACAAAAGCAAAGAAACACATCAACAATACAGTAACAGTGGGGGACTTTAACACCCCCCCTCACTGAAATGGACAGATCATCTGAGCAAAAGATCTACAAGGAAATAAAGACACTAAATGACACACTGGAACAAATGGACTTCACAGATATATTCAGAACATTCCATCCCAAAGCAACGGAATACACATTCTTCTCTAGTCCCCATAGAACATTCTCCAGAATAGATCACATCCTAGGTCACAAATCAGGTCTCAACTGGTACCAAAAGATTGGGATCATTCCCTGCATATTTTCAGACCACAAGGCTTTGAAACTAGAACTCAATCACAAGAGGAAAATTGGAAAGAACTCAAATACATGGAGGCTAAAGAGCATCCTACTAAGGAATGCATGGGTCAACCAGGAAATTAAAGAAGAAAAAAAATTCATGGAAACAAATGAAAATGAAAACACAACTGTTCAAAATCTTGGGGATGCAGCAAAGGCAGTCCTAAGAGGAAAGTATATAGCAATACAAGCCTTTCTCAAGAAACAAGGAGGGTCTCAAATACACAACCTAAACCTACACCTAAAGGAGCTGGAGAAAGAACAGCAAATAAAGCCTAAACCCAGCAGGAGAAGAGAAATCATAAAGATCAGAGCAGAAATCAATGAAATAGAAACCAAAAGAACAGTAGAACATGTCAATGAAACCAGGAGATGGTTCTTTGAAAGAATTAATAATATTGATAAACCTCTGGCCAGACTTATCAAAAAGAAAAGAGAAAGGACCCCAATAAATAAAATCATGAATGAAAGAGGAGAGATCACAACCAACACCAAAGAAATACAAACAATTATAAGAACATATTATGGCAACTATATGCCAGCAAATTAGATAACCTGGAAGAAATGGATGCATTCCTAGAGATGTATCAACTACCAAAACTGAACCAGGAAAAAATAGAAAACCTGAACAGACCTATAACCACTAAGGAAATTGAAGCAGTCATCAAAAATCTCCCAACAAACAAAAGCCCAGGGCCAGATGGCTTCCCAGGGGAATTCTACCAAACATTTAAGAAGAATTAATACCTATTCTTCTGAAACTGTTCCAAAAAATAGGAATGGAAGGAAAACTTCCAAACGCATTTTATGAGGCCAGCATTACCTTGATCCCAAAACCAGACAAAGACCCCATCAAAAAGGAGAATTACAGACCAATATCCCTGATGAACATGGATGCAAAATTCTCACCAAAATACTAGCCAATAGGATCCAACAGTACATTAAAAGGATTATTCACCACGACCAAGTGGGATTTATCCCTGGGCTGCAAGGTTGGTTCAACATCCGCAAATCAATCAGTGTGAAACAATACATTAATAAAAGAAAGAACAAGAACCATATGATCCTCTCAATAGATGCAGAAAAAGCATTTAACAAAGTATAGCATCCTTTCTTGATCAAAACTCTTCAGAGTATAGGGATAGAGGGTACATACCTCAATATCTTAAAAGCCATCTGTGAAAAACCCACAGCAAATATCATTCTCAATGGGGAAAAACTGAGATCTTTCCTCCTAAGGTCAGGAACACGGCAGGGATGTCCACTATCACCACTGCTATTCAACATAGTACTAGAAGTCCTAGCCTCCACAATCAGACAATAAAAAGAAATAAAATGCGTCTGAATTGGCAAAGAAGAAGTCAAACTCTCACTCTTTGCCGATGATATGATACTGTATGTGGAAAACCCCAAAGACTCCACCCCAAAACTGCTAGAACTCATACAGGAATTCAGTAAAGTGGCAGGATATAAAATCAATGCACAGAAATCAGTGGCATTTCTATACACCAACAACAAGACAGAAGAAAGAGAAATTAAAGAGTTGATCCCATTTACAATCACACCCAAAACCATAAGATACCTGGGAATAAATCTAACCAAAGAGGCAAAGAATCTATAAAATATAAATCTATAAAATACTCATGAAAGAAATTGAGGAAGACACAAAGAAATGAAAAAATGTTCCATGCTCATGGATTGGAAGAACAAATATTGTGAAAATGTCAATGCTACCTAGAGCAATCTACAAATTCAATGCAATCCCCCCATCAAAATACCATCCACTCTTTTCAAAGAAATGGAACAAATAATCCTAAAATTTGTATGGAACCAGAAAAGACCCCGAATAGCCAGAGGAATGTTGAAAAAGAAAAGAAAAGCTGGCAGCAATACAATTCCGGACTTCAAGCTCTATTACAAAGCTGTCATCATCAAGACAGTATGGTACTGGCACAAAAACAGACACATAGATCAGTGGAACAGAATAGAGAGCCCAGAAATGGACCCTCAACTTTATGGTCAACTCATCTTCGACAAAGCAGAAAAAGAATGTCCAATGGAAAAAAGACAGTCTCTTCAACAAATGGTGTTGGGAAAATTGGACAGCCACATGCAGAACAATGAAACTGGACCATTTCCTTACACCACACTCAAAAATGGACTCAAAATGGTTGAAAGACCTAAATGTTAGACAGGAGTCTATCAAAATCCTAAAGAACCCAGGCAGCAACTTCTTCGACCTCAACTGCAGCAACTTCTTCCTAGAAACATTGCCAAAGGCAAGGGAAGCGAGGGCAAAAATGAACTATTGGGACTTCATCAAGATAAAAAGCTTTTGCACAGCAAAGGAAACAGTCAACAAAACCAAAAGACAACCGACAGAATGGGAGAAGATATTTGCAAATGACATATCAGTTAAAGGGCTAGTATCCAAAATCTATAAAGAACTCATCAAACTCAACACCCAAAGAACAAAGAATGCAATCAAGAAATGGGCAGAAGGCATGAACAGACATTTTTCCAAAGAAGACATCCAAATGGCCAACAGACACATGAAAAAGTGCTCAGCATTGCTCGGCGTCAGGGAAATCCAAATCAAAACCTCAATGAGATATCACCTCACACCAGTCAGAATGGCTAAAATTAACAAGTCAGGAAATGACAGATGTTGGTGGGGATGCGGAGAAAGGGGAACCTTCCTACACTGTTGGTGGGAATGCAAGCAGGTGCAGCCACTCTGAAAAACAGTATGGAGGTTCCTTAAAAAGTTGAAAATAGAGCTACCATACGATCCAGCAATTGCACTACTGGGTATTTACCCCAAAGATACAAATGTAGGGATACGAAGGGGTATGTGCACCCTGATGTTTATAGCAGGAATGTCCACAATAGCCAAACTGTGGAAAGAGCCAAGATGTCCATCAACAGATGAATGGATAAAGAAGAAGTGGTATATATATACAATGGAATATTATGCAGCCATCAAAAGGAATGAGATCTTGCCATTTGCAATGACGTGGATGGAACTGGAGGGTATTATGCTGAGCGAAATAAGTCAATCAGAGAGAGACATGTATCATATGATCTCACTGATATGAGGAATTCTTAATCTCAGGAAACAAACTGAGGGTTGCTGGAGTCATGGGAAGTGGGAGGGCTGAGGTGCCTGGGTGATAGACATTGGGGAGGGTATGTGCTATGGTGAGTCCTGTGAATTGTGTAAGACTGTTGAATCACAGACCTGTACCTCTGAAACAAATAATACATTATTTGTTAAAAAAAAAAAAAAAGAAGAAGAAGAAGAAGAAGATAGCAGGAGGGGAAGAATGAAGGGGAATTGGAGGCAGAGACGAACCATGAGAGAATGGACTCTGAAAAACAAACTGAGGGTTCTAGAGGGGAGGGGACGTGGGGATGGGTTAGCCTGGTGATGGGTATTAAGGAGGGCATATTCTGCATGGAGCAGTGGGTGTTAAAAGCAAACAATGAATCATGGAACACTACATCAAAAACTAATGATGTAATGTATGGTGATTAACATAATATAATAATAAAAAAAGAATATATATATATATATATATAGAGAGAGAGAGAGAGAGAGAATGAGAGAGAGAACCAGACAGAGGATCAGAGTTGGGGGCCATTGCAAGAGTTTTGAGAAAGTGCAGGTTAAGCACTGGGTGTTGGATGGAAGTACTGAATCACTAAATTGTATACCTGAAATAAATATTACAGTGTATGTTAACTAACTGGAATTTAAATGAAAACTTAATAAATTAATAAATAAATAAATGATTTTTTAAGAAGAAATACTGTGGTGAGGCCAGAATAAGATAGTATTCATTCAGTAATACTTTGCTAAGCATTAGTGCTTCTTTAGGGCCTGGAAAAGTAGAGATGAATAAGATACAAACTTTGCCCTCAAAAAATTTATAGTCCAGTAGGAAATAAGATGAAAAATGGGGCTCAGGCAAGGACAAAACTAGATTCAGTAAGAGAAGAACATAGTGCTTAACAAGTACTAATAATTCTTAAATGGAGCAAAAGAGAATAGAATACTGTTGGACTGAGGTTTCTTTCAACCTTCAATCCACTCTTCTTCTAAAAATATTTATTGATGACACATATTTGGAAAGAAGAATGTCTGCTAAAAGCAATCACTATCAGGACGCCAAAGCCATTTGGAATAGAATGTATTAACTACTCTGGGATTCATTACCAAAGAGTCAAGGGTTGAAGTAGGGAAGGCTGGAGACAAAGAGAAGAGGGAGAAAGACAAGAAAGAGAGAATGAAAGAGATATTCAGTAAAAAGTCAGCAGAATCTGTTATTTCATATCATTTGGTTCCCAAAACATGAAGTCCAAGTTCTTGGCCTGATTCTTGTACTTTCCTGATGGTTGTGATGGCCAGGTCCAACTTAGAGAACAACTAGAGAGGTTAGATTCACTCTCATTTTCTGGGGACAGCATAGTTTGAAGGATGTTGTTCTTTCACTTGAGTATAAATGCTTGCTCCAAGTTAAGTAGTGCTTAACCTGCCGCAGAGGATCATAGGGGAAGGGAGGGAAACTGAATGGGAAGAAATCAGAGAGGGAGACAAACCATGAGAGACTCCTGACTCTGGGAAACAAACTGAGGGATGCTGGAGGAGAGGGGGGTGAGGGATGGGGTAACTGGGTGATGGGCATTAAGGAGGGTTTGTGATGTGATGAGCACTGGGTGTTATATGCAACTAATAATCATTGAACTGCATCAAAAACTAATGATGAACTATATGTTATCTAATTGAATTTAAATTTTAAAAAATAAAAAAATTAGTAGTGCTTAACCTGCCCTTTCTCAAAACTCTTGCAATGGCCCCCATCTCTGATCCTCTGTCTGGTTCTATTTACATTCAAATTATATTTTGAATCAAAATTTATTTCTCACAAAAAATTATATCTCTTTCTAGCTCTATTACTCAACTTCTTAACCTTGTTAATTCAATTTTGGTAAACTCAAAGTTGTATTTTTTTATCTTTCTTGTGAAGAATTAATTCATTGAAAACCAAGACCCATTTTTTAAAGATTTTATTTATTTATTTGACAGAGAGAGAGAGAGCACACAAGCAGGGGGAGCAGCAGGCAGAGGGTGAGGGAGAAGCAGGCTCCCCACCAAGTAGGGAGCCCAAGGCAGGGCTCAATCCTAGGACCCTGGGATCATGACGTGAGCTGAAGGCAGACGCATAACTGACTGAACCACCCAGGCACCCCCCAAGACCCATTTTGACATTGGTATGATGGCTGAATTTTACCTAATGTAAAATATAAGTACTGTATTTGAAAGAAAAAAAAACCCACTGTATTTGCTTCTTTTTTCTATAAAACATGACTAAAATCATAGCAGATATATGTAAAAGAAGAATAAACTACAAGTCATATTGAGAATATCACAATATCTGAAGCATGAAAGTAATTCTCTGTACACAAGGTTGGGAATCACCAGTAGGCTTCTTGTTTTCTAACTACAATCCAGCCTGCTGGCTTCAGGAGGTCTGATTTAAAAGGGAGAATGGAAGTCCAATGTGCTACCCCAATGTTCACAGCAGCAATGTCCACAATAGCCAAACTGTGGAGGGAGCCGAGATGCCCTTCAACAGATGAATGGATAAAGAAGATGTGGTTCATATATACAATGGAATATTACTCAGCCATCAGAAATAATGAATACCCACCATTTGCATCGACATGGATGGAACTGGAGGGGATTATCCTAAGTGAAATAAGTCAAGCAGAGAAAGACAAGTACCATATGGTTTCACTCATATGTGGAACATAAGGAAGAGCCCGGAGGACATTAGGGAAAGGAAGGGAAAACTGAAGGGGGAGAAGCCAGAGGGGAAGACAAACTATGAGAGACTATGGACTCCAGGAAAAAATCTGAGGGTTTCAGAGGGGAGGGAGTGGGGGGATGGGGTAGCCAGGTGATGGGTATTAAGGAGAGTATGTGTTGTAATGAGCACTGGGCGTTATTTTCAAATAGTGAATCATTGGACACTACATCAAAAACTAATGATGTACTGTATGGTGACTAACATAACATAATAAAAAAAGAAAATGAATTTAATAAAATTGGTAGCTTAGTTCCCTCCCTCCAAAAAAAATAAAAATAAAAGGGAGGCTGGAAATAGAAGAGGCCATGCAGCTTCTATCTTGAATCAACATCCAACTTATTTGTTGATGTTGGTTGCTTGTAAGCTCTGACTTTCTGGTTTCTGTATCTTACCTACCAACCAGCTTGGACTTGTATCACCTGCTTGCTCCTCCTTATCTTTCTTAACTCCTCAAGACTTGATTTGTGGCTTGGCTGGAACTGGGTTTCTGCCATAGATTTTGCATAGCTAGGTTCCCAATATTAGGACCTTTCATGTACCCCTGTTGCATGCTGACCATGCTTTGTCATGACACTCTTTCTAGGCCCAGGCAGGAAGTAAAATAACTGACTGCCAGAACGTGCCTTGGAGTGAATGCCCTTGTGGGTTAAGGCAGACCTCCTTCATGAGCAGTTCTCCTCTACCATGACATTCTCTGACTAGTTTGCCTGTCACTGCCACCTCCATTTTTATGGCTGTTCAAATATATTTCTTCTCCAATAGAATTAAGTTTTAAGTCTTGTGACTCCCATCTAAATTATTTACTCCTTGTCTTTTACTATTTCCTGAATCTTCTGAAAGGGAGATTCATTCCATATGACTGAGATGACCTACAGACTCTGCATCAGCGTAGTGATTACGATCCTGGGTTTGAGTCTCAGCTCTACCTTTTATTAGCTGGGGTGAATTAGGACAAGTTACTTAATCTATCAAATCTCTAGTTTCTCATATGTAAAACAAGGATAATTGTATATGCCATATATATACAGCACCTGGAAAATATTGAGTGCTCACTAATTATGAGGTATCATCAATAATATTAGCCTAGCATTAGTCCTATTCTTCGTACACCAACTGGAATGGGTTGACCAAATTCTTCTATGCCAGGCTAGGAGTCAATTAGACTATGAGGAATGAGCCTGCACAAATTACCATACCATAGAATTAGAGGAGATTAACTGACACGAGTTATGTTACATTAGGGGTAGGGGATGGGCATAAGGGGAGTTTCCCTGGAAGGGCCTTTGCTAGTAACCATAGAGGTTGGTAACTCTGAAGCCAAATAAGTAGAAGCAAAGTTTCTCAGAAGTTGGGAAATGGTCTTCAAGGAACCAGGTTATTATGAAGATTTTTTTTCTCAGCAGAGAGCCCCAAAGCCTTAATGTGTCACAGAGTAAATAGGATGAAAGCCTCCATGGAAACACATATCCACTATAAGGTCAAATACTTGAGAAATCATTTATATTGGCCATGAGTATTCCTAAGGCTCCAGTCAGTTCTGTAAATGGCAGGTTTATATGACAGACATCATTTTATGGCACAAGTACTCTTGGTGGCTATGGGTAAGATTGTTTAGAGGCCTTCACCTCTGGATCTGCCACACTGCCATAATTTGAAGTGTTCTTTCCAAAGATATTCTGAATCCTACATTCCCTTGGTTCTTAGGACTCTTGGACACTGTCATTCTTTAGAGAAGGGTCCTACTCTATATGCATTATTTCCACTTCCAAATGACTTACTTTCATAATAAGGCTGCATAAAGAACACCCTATTTATCTGAAGGTTCAGACTTCTATATATGTTATTCATGCCATTCAATAGCCACAGGATCAAAAGTTTGTGAAGTGAGATGAATGACAGAATAAAATAACCAAAGCATTTCTACTACTAAATTCAGCAGATCATTGTGGCAGCTACAGAGGTGCACCATTCAAGTCTCCCTTCAAGCAAGAACTTGCAGTTCAGCTGAAAAGAGTGACATTATCTGACAGCCTCCAGCTATTAGCACATTCATGATCCATCTCACTTTTTGAAAGGAGACCACAGAGTTCCTGGGTAGGCCCTACCTAATAATTAACAAGGCCCTGGCCACTTCTTCCCAACAAAGAATTTCTCTAATGGGAAATCCTTCCTCCAGAGCTCTCTGTTAGATTGGCTGAAACTATGTCAGATACACATTGAAATCTAAGGGTCTTCCAGCCCAGTCATGCTTCAAGCCTCTTATTTTTCACAGATGTTCCCCCTCTTGCACTCCTACATCTCCAATCCAGCATTCGCTTCCTAGAAGACTCAAATGACTCAATCATCTACTTGTAATATAAGCAATTTCACAGGGAACTGATGTATTTATTCAATCTACCCTTACCCCCCTACATAATCTCAAACGTCATTAGCCAGGGTATTACACAAAGAAAAATAATGGAAAACTAAAAAAATTCTTCCATATTGATTACTACACTCCACCAATTTACTGTAAGAAATGGGCAAGTGCTTTCTCTCATCCCTGAATTATTCAAACATTTATGATAGGCCAGATGGTTTACAAAGTGAAACCTCCAGGGAGTCTATAATCAGGTCTGGGTGCACAAAGGCAATAAATGGAACACAGCATTCTTCCTGAGACCAGATTCTTTGCATACAGCACTATGCTGTTTTTGCTGTATAATTCCCCAGCCTTTCCCAGCAAAATCCCAAGGGACTTAATGAACCAGCTTATCATTGTCAGGACAATATCTTGGTCTTTTCTATTATATTAGGTGAACATGCCTAGCCAGCTACAAGCTCTACTGCAACATCTCTAGAATGACCAGCTAGATGTGAAACTAGGAACATAAAAATGTGAAAATGTTCAATTGACTCAGAAAAGTGAGATCTCTGGATCAAATCATCTTGTCTGATAGATTGCTAAGGACTTCCCAAATGGTATCCTCAATTACAAATGAAATCCTCCTACACATATGAAACGCCCAGAAATTCATTGTCCTCCCTGTTTTTTTCCCTTTATATTGTCCAGCCCCCACAATCTTATTAAAAAAAAAAAAATTACTGCCAGTTCAGAAAAAAATAGGAACTTCTCAGTCTAAATGACCCTGAAAGCTCAAGACATCTACAGCCAACCTAAAGTGATCATGACTAATTAGGTATTGAAACATTAACCTGTGCATTTTCCCTTTCTGTGCTTCATTAAGTTTTCCCCAAGACCCTGTCCCTCCCAGCCAAGATGCTAGACATGAGTCACCTATGGCTTTAAGGAAAGTTGTCAGAATGTAACCAGAGAAAAAAAGGTGTCCAAATCTTGACTGTTGAGTTTCTCAAAAGCCAGAGGTTCAGGTGTAAGACAGAGAAGATTTGGAAGCATCTGTAACCTACTTTTTTTTTTCTCCCGCCCCAGATTCCACAGACTGGGGAGAAAAGAAGGGAAGGAGTACAGGGAAAGGGGTAGAGTCAGAAGGAGGGAGTACAGGTAGAGGGGGAGAGTCAGAGGCTTTTTGGAAGAAAACTCCATCAGTGGCCAACACCATAAAGCCATGTGCCAAGAAGCCCATTGCTCAACTGATCAATTGTCAAGAAGGAACAATACCTGGATATAACTGTTCAGCAGTCCTGGACCTTCATAAACTCCTGAACAACTGAGCAAGGTGGCATGAGAAAACCTCTTGAGATATCCCATGGAATTAAGAGTGTTGAAATATCCATTGCTATAAGATTCCCTCTTAATCTAGAGTTGTCATTGTTATGGAGGCAAGTACATCAGTTGATCCATTGGAATTATGTCAGAGTTAGGAACCATCAAATAGTCTTGTTCCTTCCTTTTCTGGCAATGAATCTTGGTAGAACATGAAGGCATCTCAGAGAGAATGATACGGCCATTAAAGCTGGGTTTTGAAAATGTCCACACCTACTCAATTACTTCCTATTTGCAGATAACTTCAAAATCCTTATCTCTTGCCTCCACCTTTTAATTTTTTATGACTCCATTTATTAGTAGGGTCCTATAGGAAGTGTATAACTCTTTCAAACTGGATAATTTGAGAAGAGTTTAATAAAGCTTAATATTTACTGAGGTGTGATCATGGTTTAAAGACACCAATCAGGTTCCCTGGGAATGTTAACTGCTGGAGCCCTTACTGTCCTTGGGCCTGAAGGGGCAAGGGGACAGAGCAGTTACCAGAGCCCAGAGAAAGATGGTAGCTATATGGAGAGGGCTTCAAGACAGGATCTGTGATCTTCAGTTGAGGAGTACAACAAACCTCTGGCAAGCTGGCAGGGAGGAGGCCAGGGGAATAAATGCTCTGTCCTAACTCTTCTCCAACCTCTGTTTTTGATCTTCTGTTGGTGCCTCCCATTGGCTGGACCCACCTGGAAGCCACAGGACAAGGGGACCCATTGAAGCAGTCCATACAAATCAAAGCAGTATGTAGAAATAGGAAGCTTGGGTATGGGGGTAGGCAATGGAAAACATTCAGCACAGACAAGTTGATAGGAGTTGGAAATACATGTAAGAACTTCCTGGGAAGCCTTTTCCCCTTCAATAATTTGACGAAAGCTCTAAACATTCACAATAACAAAAAAGTCAATTAAGTATAAATATTTGATTTTGCATGGGGATATTACAGTGTTTGGCCTCTCCATAGTGTACCTAGGAGTTTCATGGATACAAGAACCCCCTGCTCTGGAGAGTTGTTTGCAAGAATACATGGCATCCTATTGCAGTTCTCATTTCCTTAGCTTCCCTCCCCACTTCCTACTATATTTACAGAAACTTGGATCTTCCACAGCAAAGCTGACACCTTTGGCCAACTGTAAGTGAATCAACTGAGCCCTTTCTTTATTCATATATGCTCAATGTGAACTATATAGTATAGAGTCTGAGCAATAGAGTTCTGAAGAAGCAGACAGAAAATGTGGGGCTGGCCATGTGATACTGTGTTGCCTGGCAACACTGGCTGGGAGGCTCTCCTTGAGCCTCTCAGAAGAGAGAACTGGTTTTAAAAGTGGGGGGGGCGGGGGGGGAGAGAGACAGACAGAAAAAGACAGAGACAGACAGGAGGAAAGAGAGAAACCAAAAAAAAGAAAGGGACAGACAGAGACAGAGTAAAATTTAAAGACAGACAAACAAAGACAAGGAAGGGGGAGAGTTTAATAAACAAAGAAAAGAAGTGAGAAAGAATGAGAGTGAATTTAGAGAAAAGGAGAAATGGAGAGGGGTTTGGGTGGTGGGCTGTGAGATTAATTCAGTTGATAAAAAAAAAAAAAAGGGAGAGGAGCAAAAGCTGAAAAGAGAGACATCCAAAAGAGGGAATGAAGGGGAAATGGAGTCAGCAGGAGGGACCCCTTCTCCCAGGTCCCTGCACTGATGGCTTCTGTGTTACATTTACTTCCCAATGAAAGTTACCCAGGTTCTGTTTTCTAACTGTAATTTTTTTTCTCATAAGTCAAATGCTCAGTTGCAGCAGCAGCACCAGGAATTCTTTATTAAGCACTACTGGTTCTACAGCATCACTCATCCCAGTAAAGATCCTCTTTTCTAATAACCACAATGATGACTCACCTCTTTATAGTTTACCAAGTACTTTCACAGCTGCCATCTCACAGGACCCTTACTACAGCTCTGAAGTAGGTAATGCAGGGATTATTATTACTTCAATTCTACTCATGAAGAAACTGAGGCTCTGAGAGGAAGAGTGATTGTTTGAAACTGGGGCTCTGACTCCAAGTTCCACGGCTGGGGCTTGGGGACTGATCTGCTTGGACTTTCCAAACACATACTAAGTGTGGTAGATTCACTGGTGAGATGCTTGCTTTCCACTACCTACTAAGGTAAGAACTGAAGAGTTATTGCAAAGTCTAAAGCCAAGAGGGGGCTTCTCCTTTCATCTTCTTTCTCCCAAACGTGCAAATGTGTCCATCTGTACCTCCCAGAGCAGCGCATGATTGGTCTGGGTCTACAGCCAGCTTCTAACAACCCCTTGAGATATCTCTGGACACCCATCCTTTCAGGAAAACCCTGCCTTTTTCATTTTCAGAATAACCACTGATAGTTGCAAAATCTCTTAATAGGGAGAAGAAAATTTGAGAGATGAGAGCATTTGGTGACTAGGGCCAGAGTCTGCAGGATCAGATAGAAAAGAAGAGCTGGCAACTGAGTGCCTTGGAGAAGTTGAGCAATTCCTATTCCTTCTCAAGTCTCTCTGCTTGAAGGCTGGAATAAAGCAGAAATGAGCTAAAGTCTTCTGTTTGCACCAAGATTTTCTCCTACCAGTGTCTCCCCTTTGATCTATCCTGTACTTGCTGACAGATTAAGTTTCCAAAAATGCCATTCACCTGTTCAACAACCTTCAGTGATTTCTCCATTTATTATGTTTATTATGGTATTAATTTCATCAGTCTGGTATTCAAGAGCCACTTACTATTGTACCAAGCCTCCTTTTTCAGGATAATATCTGCATATTTCCTACATATAACCCAAGCATCTGACAAACTAGACTACTTGCTGGTTCCCACACATATTCCACACCTCCCATCTATGCCCTTCAGCCTGATACCTTCTCTCCCTTCCAATCAGGTGGTACTCCTCACCTATGTCTTCACATAGTACTTGGCATTATAATGTGTCAACCTGGCAAAACTGAACTACATTTCACAGAATTACCTTTCCTGTAGGTTACAATGGGCCACAAGAGAGATTCTTGTGAGAGATTTGGATGGTGGAAGGAAGCAGCCACCATTTTGTAACTTACACACAGTGTCCTTTATCTGTTGACTCACCTTGTTGGCATAAGACAGTAGCCAAGCCTGCAAATGCTCCACCTTCCTCTGGACTCTTTTTCAAATTTTCTGACCTCTGGACCAGGTGTATGTTTAACTCAATGACAAAGGGCCAAATACCCAACTTCTGAAGGGCAGAAGGCAAAGGCACATCATCAAGGGTAAAGGCAAAAAGAACTAACATGGGAAAGACAGTTTTGAATACACAGTAGCTGACACTGAAAACAAAGTTTCCATGAAGGTATAAACATAAACAATCCTAAAAAAAAAAAGAACTATCATGGGTTTTGTCCATCCTGTGGGTTCCAATCCATGCTTGTGGGTCCCAGCCTGTCCTTGCTCTCCCCCACCTTCCATTCATCTTCCCTTCCCCATTGCTTGCCCTGTGTATATGTAAATTTTACCAGTTCTCTTCTCTGGTCTCAGTTTTCTCACCATTATAAAGGGAGAATTTTACCAAATCTACAAAATCTAAGGTTACTTCCTGCTTTAACATTCAGAATAGCAATATCCATGGCTTTTGATGGGAAACTTAACCTCTGGAACAACAAAGGCATTGAGCTTAGAGTAAGACTTCTGGCTCTTACCTCAGTACAAACTCTGGGTAACTCAGAAGCTTTCTCTCTGGGCCCTGCTCCCCCTCCAATGTCCACACTCAGAAGTTAAACTTGTCTCTCTCTGCAGTTTGATATAGTTCTAATGTAACAGGCTTCTCTGAGTCTCTGAGCGCTCATCCCCATATCAGGTCAGGACCATTTCCTGCATTTCCTGTTTATCTGCGTATTTGTGGGTTTTTCTATTTTCACATGGGTAAAATATGTGCTCAGCAAGTCCGACAGTCCTTCAACCTTGAAAACCCTGTGTCTCTTCTAGGAAAAGGCCAGTTTCCTCTCCCTCACACACTTAGGAAATGTTAAGACCCTGTTCATTTCCCACAGTGGGGCAGATATACTGATGGAGCTGGCCAGGTGCCATATGACACTCACATTTAAGCAGTACAAGGACATTCACCTCATACCCAGAACAGAGAAAAGTCTTCTAATAAGAAAGAAAAATTCAGGGCCAAAAGATAACTATATTCATATAAAAAAAATGTTCCAGCCTCAGGGCAGTAATTGGACAATCCCAAAGAGGGGCAGCAGGTTTGGAATAGCTGCTTTCACAACAGTATGCATCATAATAAAATGAAAACCTGTATACCTATCACCAAGCTTGAGAACTGGAATATAATCAATGCCTCTGAAACCCACATGTGTTCTCACTGAGTCAGCTCCTCATTCCCTCCCAGAAGTAACCACTACCTTGAATTTTGTTATCATTCCCTTGCTTGTCTTTATAAGTTCACTTTATTGGTATGTTTCATTAAACAATATGTTATTTTTCTTATCTATTTGGAGACTTAGTATAAATGTAATCATACTTTTTGTATTATATTTTCCTTCTTCCTTTGCTCTCCCAACTTTGAAATTTATCTATGTTGATGTGTATAGCTATAATAATTAATTTTCACTGCTATTTAGTTATTCATTATAGGGCGCCTGGGTGGCTCAGTTGGTTAAGCGACTGCCTTCAGCTCAGGTCATGATCCCAGGGTCCTGGGATCGAGTCCCGCATCGGGCTCCCTGCTTTGCGGGGAACCTGCTTCTCCCTCTCCCACTTCCCCTGCTTGTGTTCCCTCTCTCGCTGTGTCTCTCTCTGTCAAATAAATAAATAAAATCTTAAAAAAAAAATAGTTATTCATTATATGAAAATCCCATAATTTATTCATCCTCCTGTTGATGGACATGAGGGTTGCTTCCAGTTTTATGCTTTTGCAAATTATGGTGCTATGAACCTTCTCATGTTTATCCCCTGATGTCCATGTACAAGAGTATCTCTAGGGCAGTAGTTCTCAATGGGGGGGGGCAATTTAGTCCCCTTGGGGGACATTTGTCAATCTCTGGAGACATTTTTGGTTTTGCCTGTAGAAGTACTACTGGCATTTAATGGGTAGAGCCCAGGAATGCTGCTAAACATTCTACAGTGCACGGGACAGAATCCAGAACAAAGAATTATCTGTCCCCAAATGTCAATGATGCTGAGGTTGAGCAACCCTGATCTAGAGTATATGCCTATGCATGAAATTTCTGGGCCATCAGGTCCTGCCACTTCAATTTTGCTAGGTGATGCCAATTAGCTTGCAAAATGGTTGTACCAATTTGTATTCCTAATGTCAGAGGATAAGAACTCTATATGTTCCATATTCTCATGAACTCTCAGTGTTATTACCTTCACTACTTACTGCCTTTTGCTCCTACTTTCCATCCTAACTTTTCTCTTTCCCCACATGCCCATTCTTCATCTTAATGCCAAATTAAACTTTCTAAAACCCAACTCTAACCATGCCAAATTCCTGTAAGGAAACTTTTGTGGACTCTACTGCATAAAAATAAGCATATTGTTCAAGAATTACACAAAAAGGCTCCATTAGCTCGGTATACCTAGCAATACCAACCTATTTGGTAGCCCTCAAATAAGCTTTGGCCTTTCTCTGCTCTCTGTGTCATCTTTGTTGTTGAAGTCTTACCCATTCTTATAGTCATTTGTTTATTCATTCATGTATCCATTCATTCAGTCAATTAATAATCATTTACTTTAGGAGGCGGAGCAAGATGGCGGAGGAATAGGAGACCCAGATTTTGTCTGGTCTCAGGAATTCAGCTGGATAGGGATCAAACCATTCTGAACACCTACAAACTCAACAGATCGAAGAAAAGAATAGCAACAACTCTCTGAACAGAAAAGAGACCACTTTCTGGAAGGTAGGACGTGCGGAGAAGTGAATCCGAGGCGATATTCGGGAGGATAGACGGCGGGGGAGGGGCCTCCGTCGGCCGCTTCTGGCAAGTGATAGAGCCGCGGAGCACAAAATCGGAACTTTTAAAAGTCTGCTCCGAGGGACATCACTCCGGTGGCTAAGCGGGGGGTGGAACCCTCCGGGACAGTGTGGTCTCAGGACCCTCGGGGTCACAGAACCACCAGGGGTGCCTGAGTGTCACAGAGCCCCCACCTATCGGAGCGGGGAAGCCGGCTGCAGAGGCGGAGCCCAGGCGCGGGCTCTCAGCTCGGGGTGGCCATTGACCGTGATCCGCGGCACAGTCGGGCCACTGCTCCTCCAGCAGGGACCCGACAAGCGGCAGATCCGGGGAGACTCCCCTTCCTCCCCCGGGAGGAGCTGTACGGGAGCGCACGGCAGGAATCTGCTGGGTTTGGAGACTCCACCCGGGGTCGGTGCCGGAGATAGAAACGTGCGGTCACGGGCCGGGTGAGCACGGAGTGCGGCCGGAGACCGGGGAGACGGGAGTGACTGGCGGCTTTTCTCTGAGGCTCACTGAGGAGCGGGGCCCCGAGTTCTCGGCTCCTCCGGGGTGGAGATTGGGAGGCCGACATTTTCACTCTCCGCCTCCAAAGCTGTACGGAAAGCTCGCAGGGAACAAAAGCCCCAGAGAGCAAACCCGAGCAGATGACTTAGCCGGGAGGGGGCAAGGGCGGGGCAATTCCGCCTCCGGCAAAGACTTTTGGAAACCACGGCAACAGGCCCCTCCCCAGAAGATCAGCGAGAACAGCCGGCCAAGACCAAGTTTACCGATCAATGAGGACGGCAGAACTCCAGCGCTAGGGGACTACTGCACATAGAATTCACGGCTTTTTTACCATGATTCTGTAGTCTTTCAAAGTTAATTTTTTTTAACTGTCTTTTTTTTTTTAATTTTTCTTTTTCCCTTTTTCAACCAACATCTTATCAATCCCTTTTTTAAAAAACATTTTCATTTTTCATTTTTAGAGTCATATTCTATCCCTTCATAGTAGTTACCTGTATTTTTGGCATATATATATAAGTTGTTATCTCTTTAAAATTTTGAGATAGTTTCTTCTAACAGATCAAAATATACCCTAAATCTCTAGTGTATGGTTTTTTCTACTCCCCTGCTAGATCACATTCTCTCCCTTTTTTTTTCTTTTTTCTTTTTAAATCCTCTTCTTTCTTTTTTCAAACAACTTCTTGTCAATTCCTTTTATAAAATTTTTTATAATTTTCATCTTTACAGTCATATTCCATCCCTTCATCATATCAACCCTTATTTATGTACATATATAAGTTTTTCTTTCTTTAAAATTTTGGGAGGCTGGGCGCCTGGGTGGCTCAGTTGGTTAAGCGACTGCCTTCAGCTCAGGTCATGATCCTGGAGTCCCTGGATCGAGTCCCGCATCGGGCTCCCTGCTCGGCAGGGAGTCTGCTTTGTCCTCTGATCCTATCCCCTCTCATGTGTTCTCTCTCTCTCAAATAAATAAATAAAATCTTTAAAAAAAAAATTGGGGGAGGCACTTTCTTCTAACAGACCAAAATACACACAAAATCTAATGTGTAGCACTTATCTATGTACCAGCCTGATCATATTTGATCATATTCTGGTTTTTTTTTTTTGTTTTGTTCTGTTTTTGTTTGTTTTTATCTTTATCTTTTTCTTTTTTTTTCTTTTTCTTTTTTCTCTATTTCCCTTTCTTTTCCCCCTGCTTCAGATCTTTTCTGATTTGTTTAGAGTATATTTTCTGGGGACATTGTTACCCTGTTAGCATTTTGTTCTCTCATTTATCTATTCTCCTCTCGACAAAATGACAAGACGGAAAAAATCACCTCAACAAAAAGAACAAGAGGCAGTACCGACGGCCAGGGACCTACTCAATACAGACATTAGTACGATGTTGGATCTAGAGTTCAGAATCATCACTTTAAAGATACTAGCTGGGGGGCACCTGGGTGGCTCAGTTGGTTAAGCGACTGCCTTCAGCTCAGGTCATGATCCTGGAGTCCCGGGATCGAGTCCCGCATCGGGCTCCCTGCTCAGCAGAGAGTCTGCTTCTCCCTCTGACCCTCCCCACTCTCATGCTCTCTCTATCTCATTCTCTCTCTCAAATGAATAAATGGGATCTTTAAAAAAAAAAAATAAATAAAATAAAATAAAGATACTAGCTGGGCTTGAAAAAAGCATGGAAGTTATTAGAGAAACCCTTTCTGGAGAAGTAAAAGAACTAAAATCTAACCAACTCAAAATCAAAAAGGCTATTAATGAGGTGTAATCAAATATGGGGGCGCTACTGCTAGGATAAATGAGGCAAAAGAGAGAATCAGTGATATAGAAGACCAAATGGGGTAAAATAAAGAAGCTGAGAAAAAGAGAGATAAACAACTACTGGATCACGAGGGCAGAATTCAAGAGATAAGCGATACCATAGACGAAACAACATTAAAATAATTGGGATCCCAGAAGAAGAAGAGAGAGGGGCAGAAGGTATACTGGAGCAAATTATAGCAGAGAACTTCCCTCATTTGGGGAAGGAAACAGGCATCAAAATCCAGGAAGTACAGAGAACCCCTCTCTAAATCAATAAAAATAGGCCAACACCCGGACATCTAATAGTAAAACTTACGAGTCTCAGAGATAAGGAGAAAATCCTGAAAGCAGCTCAGGACAAGAGACCTGGAAAATATAATTGTAGAAACATTAGATTGACAACAGACCTATCCACAGAGACCTGGCAGGCCAGAAAGGACTGGCAGGATATCTTCAGAGCACTAAATGAGAAAAATATGCAGCCAAGAATACTATATCCAGCTAGGCTGTCATTGAAAATTGAAGGAGAGATAAAAAGCTTCCAGGACAATCAAAAACTAAAGAAATTTGCAAACGCGAAACCAGTCCTACAAGAAATCTTGAAAGGGGTCCTCTAAGCAAAGAGAGACCCTAAAAGCAACATAGACCAGAAAGGAACACAGACAATATACAGTAACAGTCACCTTACAGGCAATACAATGGCACTAAATTCCTATCTTTCAATAGTTACCCTGAATGTAAATGGGCTAAATGCCCCAATCAAAAGACACAGGCTATCAGATTGGATAAAAAAAAAAAACACCCATTGATATGCTGTCTTCAAGAGACTCAGTTTAGACCCAAAGACACCCCCAGATTGAAAGTGAGGGGATGGAAGACCATTTACCATGCTAATGGACACCAAAAGAAAGCTGGGGTGGCAATCCTTATATTAGACAAATTAGATTTTAAACCAAAGACTGTAATAAGAGATGAGGAAGGATACTATATCACACTTAAAGGGTCTATCCAACAAGAAGATCTAACAATTGTAAATATCTATGCCCCTAACATGGGAGCAGCCAATTATATAAGGCAATTGATAACAAAAGCAAAGAAACACATTGACAACAATAGAATAAGAGTGGGGGACTTTAACACTCCCCTCACTGAAATGGACAGATCGTCTAAGCAAAAGATCAACAAGGAAATAAAGACACTAAATGACACACTGGACCAAATGGACTTCACAGACATATTCAGAACATTCCATCCCAAAGCAACGGAATACACATTCTTCTCTAGTGCCCATGGAACATTCTCCAGAATAGATCACATCCTAGGTCATAAATCAGGTCTCAACCGGTACCAAAAGATTGGGATCATTCCCTACCTATTTTCAGACCACAATGCTTTGAAACTAGAACTCAATCACAAGAGGAAAGTCGGAAAGAACTCAGATACATGGAGGCTAAAGAGCATCCTACTGAAGAATGAATGGGTCAACCAGGAAATTAAAGAAGAATTTAAAAAATTCATGGAAACCAATGAAAATGAAAACACAACTGTTCAAAATCTTTGGGATGCAGCAAATGCAGTCTTAAGAGGAAAGTATATAGCAATACAAGCCTTTCTCAAGAAACAAGAAAGGTCTCAAGTACATAACCTAACCATACACCTAAAGGAGCTGGAGAAAGAACAGGAAATAAAGCCTAAACTCAGCAGGACAAGAGAAATAATAAAGATCAGAGCAGAAATCAATGAAATAGAAACCAAAAGAACAGTAGAACAAATCAATGAAACTAGGACCTGGTTCTTTGAAAGAATTAACAAGATTGATAAACCCCTGGCCAGACTTATCAAAGAGAAAAGAGAAAGGACCCAAATCAACAAAATCATGAATGAAAGAGGAGAGATCACAACCAACACCAAAGAAATACAAACAATTATAAGAACATATTATGAGCAACTCTATGCCAGCAAATTAGATAACCTGGAAGAAATGGATATATTCCTAGAGATGTATCAACCACCAAAACTGAACCAGGAAGAAATAGAAAACCTGAACAGACCTATAACCACTAAGGAAATTGAAGCAGTCATCAAAAATCTCCCAACAAACAAAAGCCCAGGGCCAGATGGCTTCCTAGGAGAATTCTACCAAACATTTAAAGAAGAATTAATACCCATTCTTCTGAAACTGTTCCAAAAAATAGGAATGGATGGAAAACTTCCAAACGCATTTTATGAAGCCACCATTACCTTGATCCCAAAACCAGACAAAGACCCCATCAAAAAGGAGAATTACAGACCAATATCCCTGATGAACATGGATGCAAAAAATTCTCACCAAAATACTAGCCAATAGGATCCAACAGTACATTAAAAGGATTATTCACCACGACCAAGTGGGATTTATCCCTGGGCTGCAAGGTTGGTTCAACATCCACAAATCAATCAGTGTGATACAATACATTAATAAAAGAAAGAACAAGAACCATATGATCCTCTCAATAGATGCAGAAAAAGCATTTGACAAAGTACAGCATCCTTTCTTGAGCAAAACTCTTCAGAGTATAGGGATAGAGGGTACATACCTCAATATCTTAAAAGCTATCTATGAAAACCCTACAGTGAATATCATTCTCACTGGGGAAAACTGAGAGCTTTCCCCCTAAGGTCAGGAACACGGCAGGGATGTCCACTATCACCACTGCTATTCAACATAGTATTAGAAGTCCTAACCACAGCAATCAGACAACAAAAAGAAATCAAAGGCATCCAAATTGGCAAAGAAGTAGTCAAACTCTCACTCTTTGCAGATGATATGATACTTTATGTGGAAAACCCAAAAGACTCCACCCCAAAACTGCTAGAACTCATACAGGAATTCAGTCAAGTGGCAGGATATAAAATCAATGCACAGAAGTCAGTGGCATTCCTGTACACCAGCAACAAGACAGAAGAAAGAGAAATTAAGGAGTCGATCCCATTTACAATTGCACCCAAAACCATAAGATACCTAGGAATAAATCTAACCAAAGAGGCAAAGGATCTGTACTCAGAAAACTATAAAATACTCATGAAAGAAATTGAGGAAGACACAAAGAAATGGAAAAATGTTCCATGCTCATGGATTGGAAGAACAAATATTGTGAAGATGTCAATGCTACCTAGAGCAAGCTACACATTCAATGCAATCCCCATCAAAATACCATCCACTTTTTTCAAAGAAATGGAACAAATCATCCTAAAATTTGTATGGAACCAGAAAAGACCCCGCATAGCCAGAGGAATGTTGGAAAAGAAAAGAAAAGCTGGCGGCATCACAGTTCCGGACTTCCAGCTCTATTACAAAGCTGTCATCATCAAGACAGTATGGTACTGGCACAAAAACAGGCACATAGATCAATGGAACAGAATAGAGAGCCCAGAAATGGACCCTCAACTCTACGGTCAACTTATCTTTGACAAAGCAGGAAAGAATGTCCAATGGAAAAAAGACAGTCTCTTCAACAAATGGTGTTGGGAAAATTGGATAGCCACATGCAGAAGAATGAAACTGGACCAATTCCTTATACCACACACAAAAATAGACTCCAAATGGTTGAAAGACCTCAATGTGAGACAGGAGTCCATCCAAATCCTAAAGGAGAACACAGGCAGCAACCTCTTTGACCTCAGCCGAAGCAACTTCTTCCTAGAAACATCGCCAAAGGCAAGGGAAGCGAGGGCAAAAATGAACTATTGGGACTTCATCAAGATAAAAAGCTTTTGCAAAGCAAAGGAAACAGTCAACAAAACCAAAAGACAACCGACAGAATGGGAGAAGATATTTGCAAATGACATATCAGATAAAGGGCTAGTATCCAAAATCTATAAAGAACTCATCAAACTCAACACCCAAAGAACAAAGTATCCAATCAAGAAATGGGCAGAAGACATGAACAGACATTTTTCCAAAGAAGACATCCAAATGGCCAACAGACACATGAAAAAGTGCTCAATATCGCTCGGTATCAGGGAAATCCAAATCAAAACGTCAATGAGATACCACCTCACACCAGTCAGAATGGCTAAAATTAGCAAGTCAGGAAACGACAGATGTTGGCGAAGATGCGGAGAAAGGGGAATGTCCCTACACTGTTGGTGGGAATGCAAGCAGGTGCAGCCACTCTGGAAAACAGTATGAAGTTTCCTCAAAAAGTTGAAAATAGAGCTACCATACGATCCAGCAATTGCACTACTGGGTATTTACCCCAAAGATACAAAAGTAGGGATCCGAAAGGGTACGTGCACCCCAATGTTTATAGCAGCAATGTCCACAATAGCCAAACTGTGGAAAGAGCCAAGATGTCCATCGACAGATGAATGGATAAAGGAGAAGTGGTATATATATACAGTGGAATATTATGTAGCCATCAAAAGGAATGAGATCTTGCCATTTGCAACGATGTGGATGGAACTGGAGCGTATTATGTTGAGCGAAATAAGTCAAACAGAGAAAGACACGTATCATATGACCTCACTGATATGAGGAATTCTTAATCGCAGGAAACAAACTGAGTGTTGCTGGAGTGGGGGGTGGGGTGGGAGGGTTGGGGTGACTGGGTGATAGACACTGGGGAGGGTATGTACTCTGGTAAGCGCTGTGAATTGTGCAAGACTGTTAAATCTCAAATCTGTACCTCTGAAACAAATAATGCAACATATGTTAAGGAAAAAAGAAGAAGAAGAAGAAGAAGGTAGCAGGAGGGGAAGAATGAAGCGGGGGAAATCGGAGGGGTAGACGAACCATGAGAGACGATGGACTCTGAAAAACAAACTGAGGGTTCTAGAGGGGAGGGGGGTGGGAGGATGGGTTAGCCTGGTGATGGGTATTGAGGAGGGCACATTCTGCATGGAGCACTGGGTGTTATGCACAAACAATGAATCATGGAACACTACATCTAAAACTAATGATGTAATGTATGGGGATTAACATAAGAATAAAAAAAAAAAAGACTACCTTGTAAGTCTCCTCACAGCTTCACTTGGGCTAATAACTTTGTCTTTCAGTGAGGCTGGGCTTTTGGTTCCTCAGTGTGTGGCTGAGGAAAGTCAATGACATTGATGCTACTTTGTCTATGCATTATCTGGTGTACCTTAAACCATGGAGGAGTTGGCCTACTAAGGCCCAAAACTGCACAGGTCTCCTTTATATCAATCTTCATCATGTATCCCAACTACTCAGACTTCCAAGAATTTAAATTTGTTTCTTACTCTCTTAAGACTTATTGATAAACCCAAGGATTTAGTTTGAGGTGGTCTTTTGGCAAGCTGTATCTAGATGACAGGTCTCTGGACAGCCTTTACAGCAATCTATCTGACTCACATTTAATTTGAGGTACAAAATAAGAGGTTTTACTCTGACTAAGCTCTATCTTGTGAGAAACAAATTCCCTAAAGCCTGGAAAAAAATATTGTGTTACTTTTTCCAAGGCATCATTAAGACCACATTAGATCATTTCTTCATTCAACCAACAAAAATGTATTAAAAGAGCATTTACTGACACCGGGATATCAAGTTTTAGGCCTGTTCAAACATCTCCAGCCAACAGGCTGTTAACTGTAGTCCTCCTGAGGTAGTAACTCTAATGTTTTTTAGGGGAAGTAACTTCAATTTGCCTAAAATGATTCTTGTTCCTTTAATGCATGGTTAAGTTGTTTGCAAACCCAGGAAGGTCCATAGTGCTTTAGGACCCTAGCCCTGGAGTAAAACCTCGTGGGTTCAAATCCTACCTTCTTCCACTAGAGGTGTGACCTTGAGCAACTTTTTTTTACTTCTCTAGAACTCAGGCACCTCATCTGTAAAATGGAGGTAATAATAATTATTATCCTTCAGGGTTGTAAGGAGTCAGTGAATTGAGCACAGCACATAGTTCAAGTAAGCTCTCAATAACTGAGCTACTGTTACAGAGAGAGAAAGGGGGGTAAAAACCTACTGTTTTTCTTGCCTTGATCTCACAACTAAGGACAGAAAGAACAAGACATGAATTCTGATCTCAAAGCTGCTCAAAGTCTAGTGGTAAAAAGTCTCTCAACTGGCAGAGTAAATGACCATAGTTCAGTTGGACAAATGCCACAATAGTGCAAAGTGAGCACACAGAAGTATGAGGAAAGTTAAGTTTTGAATTATGAGGAAGTATTTAGAAAGGTGGTAAAGGGATGAGGGATTTCCAAGCAGAAGGAAGAGCATGTTCAAAGAAAATCCGAGTCATGAGAGAGTACTATGCATTTGGGGTACTCCCAATGTTTCAGTGTGAGTGTACCAAAGGATTTTGAGAGATGGAATGGTGGAAGACAAGAGTAAAGAGGCAGGAAGGAGCTTTGGATGCCAGAGTCAGTAATTTGGACTTATCCTTAAGGCTATAAGAAGCCATTAGAGGGGCACCTGGCTGGCTCAGTCGTTAAGCATCTGCCTTCGGCTCAGGTCATGACCCCAGGGTGCTGGGATCGAACTCCGCATCATTGGGCTCCCTGCTCCACGGTAAGTCTCCTTCTCCCTCTCCCACTCCCCCTGCTTGTGTTCCCTCTCTCACTGTGTCTCTCTCTGTCAAATAAATAAATAAAATCTTAAAAAAAAAAAAGAAGCCATTAGAAGGCTTCAATTAGGGAAGTGATTTGTGTTTTGGAAGTGTCATTCCAGAAGCAATGTGAAGAAAGGATCAAAGGGCAACAATGTATTACAAACTACAGCAAAATTTATGTGAGAAATACTGAAAGTAGTATTAGAAGACACAATGAGAAGTACATAGAATTTAGAAACAATTGATTGCATATGGGCCATGACTAGATGTAGGGATAGAGGAGATGTTGCTATTACAGGGAGATAAGTGGTAGTGGATGTATTGATAACTTAGTAAGTCTGCTTGTAAACAGGAAAAGAAAGTAGAGAAGAGAATTTCACTGCACCAAATCAACGAGGAGATGAGGGAGAGGAAAGAGAGGACAGATGGGCAGGAAATAGAAATGTCAAGTTACAGAGATCTCAGTAAGATCAGAGAAGAGATGTAGAAGAAGAATGAGAGAGCAGAATGGCTAAGAGGTTGTGATCTGTGATGTTTTAATGTATGCATTCAGAGGTAGAGTAGTTTCTGGTGGAGAATAAACCCAGAAGGTGTCTGTGGGAGAGCATGGCTAATATGAGGTAGAGAAGTTCACTGGAAATTAATAAATATTTAGAAATTAATAAAAACACTCTATGTCAGTATTCCATAACATTTTAAATATGCTTACCCTGCGACCCAGCAATACCACTATTAGGCAAATTCCATTAGCCTAGAGAATCCCATGCACACATGCCCTCAAAGACATGGTCCAGAAGACCCAGAGTGGCAATACTTGTAACAGTCCTAAACAGGACACAATCCAAATACCAAAAGAAGTTGAGTGACTATACAAATTGCAGTATATCTATAAATTCAATATCATTCAGTAAAGGAAATGAACACACTATGCCATATGTAAAAAGCCTAGATGAATCTCATAAGCAAAATACTGAGTCAAAGAAGCCAGACACACAAGAATATATACTGTATGAGACCATTTTTATAAAGTTAAAGGCAGGCATGCATAAGTAGATTATAAAACTGATACACAATAACCAGGGAGCTCGTGTTGGAAATGAGCATGGGGGGATTCTGGAGGACAAGTCATGTTTTCTTTGAATTAGGCAGTGCTTACATGAATGTCCACCTTATAATTATTCCTTATACCATATATTTATATTTTATGCACTTTTCTATAGATGTGTTATAGTTCACAAAAATAGCTTAAATATTGTATAGTACTGTAATACTCTCACAGCTGAGTCATTTTACTGGGTTAAATTTGGGAAATAGCATGTTCCACATTAGAGTACATTCTGGATGTGTATGTGTGTTTTGGTGGAGATGGAATTAGTGGAGTGGGATATAGTATGTGACATACCATTTTTAAATTTGTCTCACAAGAAAATGGTCTAAGAGGATTCCCCTGGTTTCTTATGGATCCTACCTTTTAAAGAAACACCTTTTAAAGAACCCTGATTTATGATGAAAAACCCATTCCAGAACTTTTCACTTAACAAATTAGCTATGGCCAATATCAGTGGCTCTCAAAACAGTGAACACACAAATTCCTTTATGGGAAGATTGTTAAGTTGTCGAATCATTGGAGCCATTCTTAGTAGAAGAAGGGGCGGGAAGAGGAAATCTTCATTTTGAATAAATACACCTTGAGATTCTATTGCTGGTGATCCAGGGACATGGGAAATCAACACTGCAGAACCTGATATTTCCCTCCATTCTGGCTGCATGAATAAAAAATATCTGATCAATTCAGTCCCAAAGGAGATCTGTTCATATGAACAAAAGCACCAAGACAGTGGAATGTTGCACTGATAGGGGGACTTGGTCACAGCCAGTCAGTGACCCCAGAAGTACTCTGTGCAAACTCAGCCTGAAAGCCTCTATCATGTCCAAGCTAGAGAGATGAGAGGCTGGAGACTGATGTAAGCAACTGGAAGTTTGATGGCAGGAAATTGAGGGAATTCCCATTTAGAGTTTGGAGTTCTCTGTTTTCTCCATGAAAATGAAGGGTAAGTTTATCTTCTATGTGAGAGAATGCTTACAGAGCACATATAAAATAAAAATAATTGTAGGGGGAGGATGAGATAGGTGGCTAGAGAAACAGAGTAGGAATACTAAGCAATGTTGAAGATCCAGATGAAACTGTTGATTGTGAATTTATAATGATAGAGTCAATGTGACAGGGGCTGGCAGCAATGAGCAAACAAGCTTTAGCCACCTGAGGCCCTGGACAGAGGTGAGATACAGGGCATTGGCTGTGGTCCTGAATAGCTTAATTGATACTTGTTTTCTTAGTTGCCTAGCAGCTCTTGGTAATAGAAGCTGAGAAGTTGGGCATTGAATTCTTCCCTAGTTCCAAAGCACTTCAGGGTCTCCTGTTCACTGATGGCATGGTTTCTGATTCTCTGTTTTCCTATCCTCTTCCCTCTCCAGAGAACCCACCCTATCTGATTCCTACAGGTCAATCTTCTCCTAGTTAGTTCCTTCTCATTGGACAACATATTATCTACCCTTCTCTCTTGCAGGTAGAGTCTGTGGTTTTTGCCTTTCTCAGATCCATCCCAGAATGGCTAGTGCTGGACTGAATAAACAGCAGAGGATTTCAAAGTGTTTTGTTACTCCTCAAAATGACATGAACCTCAACACCCTGTTTTATTACTCCTCAGATGACCAAACCAGACCAAGTACATGCTTTTATAGAAGAAAATCCTAAACGAGCTGCAGAGCAGGTCATGAACAAGACTTCTAATTGGATATCAATGATGTAATGACACTTATTACAAACACAGGTCTGGTTGTTCTTCACACTGCTTGCATATATAATTTCTATTTCACAATTGCAAAAATATTCTTCAGAAATCACCACCTTTCTCAAGTGATTTGAGTTTTCAGTCCTTGGTGTTTTGCCTTCTGACACTCCCTAAACATCCCAGCAGTGCTCAGAAATGCCTAGTGTCTTCTATTTCTTTTTCCTCCTCCTGAATTCCTTGTGATTTTCTCAATGTGTATGGGTCACGGCTTTTCTGTCAAATTCACTAAAAGAGTCAGACAGGGTCCCTACCCTCATGTAACTTATATTCCAGTGAAGAGAGACAGATGAAGAGAGAGCAAAATGATCTCAGTGAGTGATGCATGTTCTGAAGACTATCAAGAGAGCAATGTCATAGAAAGTGAAGCTGGAATAATATTAGATTACAAGGAGATGTCTGGCATGAATTGAAAAGTTTACCCATGCACCTATCTGGAAGAGGAGTATTCCAGGTAGAGGGATCAGCAAATGCCAGGCCCTTGGGCAGGAGTGTACTTGGTGAGTTTGAGGAATAGCAAGAAAGCAAGTAAAGCTTCAGTGAAGTGAGCCTGGAGAGAGTGGGGGGAAGTTAGGAGTATGAATTTTGTTGCAAGTGGCCCAGGAAGGCATTGGAGGGTTTTGAGCAACAAAGTTATAGCATCTGGTTTCTATTTCATAAACATTTCCTTTAGCTTCTGTGTAGAGAGTAGACTGTAGAGTTATGTTACAGATAACAGAACCGCTTTCACCCATTTAAACAGAAAGGATTTGGAATTAGATGCTTACAAAAGTGTTGCAAGAATCAGAAGAACATACTCTCGGTTAAATTGCCAGAACCATTTCCCATAATAACATCAAATAATTGGCACCATCAGGAAGCTGGAGATTCAGGAAGCCACCATCCCCACAGCTGCTTCCAGGACCACATCTTCTCTGCTGAGATTATACAAATCTTGGCTCCAAGATCACATTGCCTCATTCTCTATCTAAATAAAGTGGATACCCCATGACCTGCCTTTTGATGCCCACAAAACTAGGAACCACACCTTGGGACGTCTGTTACTGCTCATGCAGAAAAAGCAAAAACTTCCAAGACCATGCTCACTATCAAAAACCAGAAATTGCAGAAGCAAAAGCATGAACTCTTCTCCACCTACTTTTTCAAATTACATGCAGATCCATCTGCTTGGCAGAGGTTAGGGTTACCTGTGGAATCCAGACAAGAGAAACTTCTGGATATATAAACTTAGCTCTCCAACCTCTATCATTTAGTAAGGTATGCTATGATTGGGGTTGGAATGAGGTCAAGTAAGCTAATACATGATGTTTGTGACAGGAGACAATATCAGAAGTTGGGAAACCAGTTAGAGGCTATTATAATACTCCACCTCAATTTTTGGACCATTGTATTTTTATTTTCATTTCTCTTCATGTATTTATTAATTTCCTCTTTGATTTCTTCATTGACCCATTGATTGTTATTAGTATGTTGTTTAGCTTCCATGTGAGCCTCCTCCTCTGTTTCCTGCAGTTTTTTTAATTTAATTTAATTTTATTATGTTATGGTAATCACCATACAATACATCATTAGTTTTTGATGTAGTGATCCATGAGTCATTGTTTTCGTATAACACCCAGTGCTCCATGCAGTATGTACCCTCCTTAATACCCATCACTAGGGTAACCCATCTCCTTACTCCCCCACCCCTCTAAAACCCTCAGCTTGTTTCTCGGAGTCCATAGTCTCTCATGGTTCATCTCCCCCTCCGATTTTCCCCCCTTCATTTTTCCCTTCCTTCTCCTAGTGTCCTCCATGCTATTCCTTATGTTCCACAAATAAGTGAAACCATACGATACTTGACTTTCTCTGTTTGACTTATTTCACTTAGCATAATCTCCTCCAGTGCCATCCATGTGGATGTAAAAGTTGGGTATTCATCCTTTCTGATGGCTGAGTAATATTCCATTGTATATATGGACCACATCTTCTTTATCCATTCATCTCTTGAAGAGCATCTTGGCTCTTTCCACAGTTTGGCTATCGCAGACATTGCTGCTATGAACATTGGGGTGCATATGGCCCTTCTTTTCACTATCCTTGTCTTTGGGGTAAATACCCAGGAGGGCAATTGCTGGGTCATAGGGTAGCTCTATTTTTAATTTTTTGAGGCACCTCCACACTGTTTTCCGAAGTGGTTGTACCCACTTGCATTCCCACCAACAGTGTAAGAGGGTTCCCCTTTCTCCACAACCTCTCCAACATTTGTTGTTTCTTGCCTTGTCGAGTTTTGCCATTCTAACTGGTGTATGGTGGTATCTCAATGTGGTTTTGATTTGAATTTCCCTGATGGCTAATGATGATGAATATTTTTTCATGTGTCTGTTAGCCATTTGTATGTCTTCTTTGAAGTGTCTGTTCAAGTCTTCTGCCCTAGCTAATAGGATCCAACAATACGTTAAAAGGATCAGCCACCATGACCAAGTGGGATTTATCCCAGGCATGCAAGGGTGGTTCAACATTTGCAAATCAATCAATGAGATAGAACACATTAATAAGAGGAGAGAGAAGAACCATATGGTCCTCGCAATTGATGCAGGAAAAGCATTTGACAAAATACAGCATCCTTTCCTGATTAAAACTCATCAGAGTGTAGGGATAGAGGGAACTTTCCTCAAGTACATAAAATCCATCTATGAAAAACCCATAGTGAATATCATCCTCAATGGGGAAAAGATGAGAGCCTTTCCTTTAAGATCAGGAACACGTCAAGGATGCCCACTCTTGCCACTGTTGTTCAACATAGTACTAGGCGTCCTAGCAACAGCAATCAGACAACAAAAAGAAATAAAGGGTATTCAAATTGACAAAGAAGAAGTCAAACTCTCTCTCTTCACAGATGACATGATACTTTATGCGGAAAACCCAAAAGACTCCACCCACAAATTACTAGAACTCATCCAGCAATTCAGTAATGTGGCAGGATACAAAATCAATGCACAGAAATCAGTTGCTTTCTTATACACTAACAATGCAACTGTAGAAAGAGAAGTTAGAGAATCACTTCAATTTACAATAGCACCAAAAACCGTAAGATACCTCGGAATCAATCCCTGCAGTTTTTTCTTGCTTGATTTCTGGTTTTGTACCATTGTGGTTGGAAAAGATGCTTGATATGATTTCAATCTTCTTAAACTTATTGAGACTTTTTCGTGGCCTAACATGTGATCCATCCTGAAGAATGTTCCACGTGCACTTGAAAAGAATGTGTATTCTGCTAGTTTGGGATGAAATGTTCTGTATATTTAATCTGTTAGGACCATCTGGTCTAATGTATTGTTCAAAGCCACCATTTCATTATTGATTTTATGTGGATGATCTATGCATTGAAGTAAGTGGGATGTTAAATTCCCCTATTATTATTATTATATTACTGTCAATTTTCTCCCTTTGTATCTGTTAACATTTGTTTTAAGTATTTAGGTGCTCCAATGTTGGGTGCATAGATATTTACAATTGATATATCCACTTGTTGGATTGACCCCTTTATCATTATGTAATGCCCTTCCTTGTTTTTTGATACAGTCTTTGTTTTAAAGTCTATTTTGCCCGATATTAGTATTGGTAACCAAGCTATTTTTTTCACTTGCACTTGCACGGTATATGTTTTTCCATTCCTTCACTTTCAGTCTGTATGTACCTTTAGTTCTGAAGTGAGTCTCTTGTAGGCAGCATATAGATAGGTCTTGGATGTTTATCCATTCAATCATGCTTTGTCTTTTTTTTTTTTTTTTTTTGCTTTCTATTCTTTTTTTTTTTATTATTTCAATTTTAGTTAACATATATGGTAAAATTCGTTTCAGGTGTAGAATTTAGTGATTCATCACTTACATATAATACACAGTGCCCATCATAACAAGTGCCCAGCTTTTTTTAGCCCATCCCGCACCCATTCCCTCCATCAACCCTCAGTTTGGTCTCTACAGTTAAGAGCCTCTTATGGTTTGCTTCCCTCTCTCTTTTTTCCCCCTTTCCCTATGTTCATCTGTTTTGTTTCTTAAATTCCACATATGAGTGAAATCATATGGTATTTGTCTTTCTCTGACAAATGTATTTCGCTTAGCATAAAATACTCTAACTCTATCCATGTCATTGCAAATAGCAAGATTTCATTCTTTTTTGACGGCTGAGTAATATTTCAGTGTGTGTGTGTGTGTGTGTGTGTGTGTATCTACAGAGATATAGATGATATAGATATAGATATATAGATACCACATCTTCCTTATCCATTCATCTGTCCATGGACATTTGGGCTCTTTCCATAATATGGCTATTGTTAATAATGCTGCTATAAACACTGGGGTGCATGTGCCCCTTTGAATCAGTATTTTTGTGACCTTTGGATAAATACCTTATAGTGCAATTGCTGGGTCATAACACATATATAACACCTTATTTGTATAGCAGTCTATATTAAGTTGATGTTAGCTTAAGTTTGAACACATTCTAGAAGTGCTATATTTTTACTCCTCCCACCACACTTTATGCACATGATGTCACATTTTACATCTTTTTATGTTGTGTATTCCTTGACTAATTTTTGTAGATATAATTGATTTTACTACTTTTGTGATTTAATCTCTATACTGGTGTTATAAGCAATTAATCTACTACCGTTACTATATGTTTGCTTTTACCTGTGAAATTTGTTCCTTTCTTACTTTTCTTACTTCTAATTATGGTCTTTTCTTTCCACTTAAAGAATTCCCTTTCACATCTTGTTAGGCTGGTTTATTGGTGATGAACTCCTTTAATTTTTGTTTGTCTAAGAACTCTTTTCTTTCCTCCTATTCTGAATGACAACCTTCCTGTGTAGTATATTCTTGGTTGTAGGATTTTTCCTTTCAACAGTGACTATATCATGCCACTCCCTTCTAGCCATCAACGTTTCTGCTAAAAAATCAGCTGATGGTCTTATAAGGTTTCCCTTGTATGTAACTTTTCTCTTCTCTTGCTGCTTTTAAAATTCTTTCCTTATCATTACATTTTGCCATTTTAATTATGTTTCTTGGTGTGGACCTCCTTGGGTTCATCTTGTTAGGGGCTCTCTATGCTCCCTGCAAGTGGATGTCTGGAGATGTCTTCCCCAGATTAAGAAAATTTTCAGCTATTATTTCTTCAAATAAGTTTTCTGCCCCCTTTACTCTCCTCCTTCTGAAATCCCTATAATGCAAATGTTATTGTGCTTGATGGTGTCACACTTGATGATGACTCTTAATCTATTTTCACTTTGTATTATTCTTTTTTCTTTTTGCTGTTCAGCTTGGTTGCTTTCCATTATCCTGTCTTCCAGATTGTTGATCTGCTTGTCTGCATCCTCTAATCTGTTGTTGAATCCCTCTAGCGTATTTTTCATTTCAGTTTCATTTCATTTCATTTCAATTTCATTTCATTTCATTTCATTTAGTTCAATTCATTTTTCAATTCAATTCATTGAATTCTTCAATTCTGACTGGTTCTTTTTTATATTTTCTATATCTTTGTTGAAGGTCTCACTGAGTTCATTCACTCTTTTCTCAAGTCCAGTGAGTATCTTTATGACCATTACTTTGAATTCTGTATTAGGCATATTGCTTATCCCTGTTTCATTTATTTAGCTCCTTTACTGTGATTTTTGTCTTGTTCTTTCATTTGGGCCATATTCCTCTGTCTCCTCATTTTATCTAACTCTCTGTGTTTATTTCTATGTATTAGGTAGGTCAGCTACATCTTCTGGTCTTGAAAATAGTGGCTTTGTATAGAAGAGGTCATTGGTGCCCTATGGTGCAATCCCCCTTGGTCAGCAGATCCAGGACCTCAAGGGGTATCCCCTATGTGGGTTGTGTGTGTCCTCCTATTGTGGCAAAATCATCATTGCGTTCAGCTCAGTCAACTATAATGATCCATTTTGTCTGCTTTGGGCACACTGGGTAGGGTTGCTCCCCACACTGTTGAGAGGCCTGGCTATGGCTGCTGCAGGCTCATTGGTGGGTGGGGCTGGCAGTCAGCCTAGCATCCTGCAATTAGCCTCTCTGCCACAATTGCAGGCACACTGAAGGACAAAGAATCCCCCTGAAAAGTTGATGATAATTTGAACCAGAGTGGAAAAAGGTAAAGGTTTGAAAAATGGTTGGATTTAATATTTTACTATGAAGATAAGACTTCTTTATAGATCGAGGCAGTGTTGATAAAAAGATATAAAAGAGTATATAAAAGATATAAAGTTCCAACCACTCCTGTCCCAGCCACCCCTGAGGATTTTTCCTGAACCATCAAGCCTGGTTTAGGAGACCCTCTTATGCATATCATAGCATCACACTGTATCAGAATCTCTTCTTTTATCATCTATATTTATACCAAATTTTCCCTTCCCCAGGAGCAGAGCATTGTGCATGGTATAGTGCCTGGCACATTGTGTAATCTCAATAAACATCATTCTAAGAATGGATGAAAAAGATTAGCAAACGAATTCCTAGAAATGCACAAGCACCCAAAACTGACTCAAGAGAAAATACAAAGTCTAAATAGACCTGTAACAAGATACTGAATCAGTAATCAAAAACATCCCAAAAAAGAAAAGCCCAGGACCAGCTGGCTTGACTGGGGAATTCTACCAAACATTTAAAGAATTAACACCAATCATTTTCAAAGTCCCAGAAAATAGAAAAGTAAGGAACACTTTCTAACACATTCTGTGAGGTCAGCACTACCCTGATACCAATGCCAGACAAGAAAAGAAAACCACAGGCCACTATCCTTTATGAACATAGATGCAAAAATCTTCAGCAAAATACTAGCAAACTGAATCCAGCAACACATTTTTTAAAAAGTGTATCTCATGACCATGTGGAATTTATCCCAGGAATTCAAGGGTGCTGATTGTTGAATAAGTTAAGTGTAGATTCACCATATGATCCAGCACTCCCACTTCTCAATATACCCTAGAGAATTGAAAACAAATGTTTTCACAAGGTGTATACAAGGTGAAGACTTATACATGAATGTTCATAGCAGAACTTTTCACACTAACCAAATGGTGGACACCACCCAAATGTCCATTAACTGATGAATGGATAAATAAAATAGAGTATATCTATACAATGGGACATTATTCAGCCTTGAAAAGGAATGTAATACTGTTCTATGCTACAGCATGGATAAACCTTGAAAACATTATACTAAGCAAAGGAAGCTAATCACAAAAGGTCACATATTGTATGATTCTGTTTGGATAGAAATGTCCAGAATAGACAAATCCATAGATTCAGAAAGCAGTTTAGTGATTGACAAGGTTGGGGGGAAGAGGGGATAATGGGAAATGACTGTTAATGGTTATAGGGTCTTCTTCAAGAGTGATGAAAATGTTTTGTAACTAGATAGATGGATGATTACACAACACTGTGAATATACTAAAATCCATTGAATTGTACACTTTAAAATAGTGAGTTGTGTGGTATGTCAGCTATATCTTAATAAAGCTGCTATTTAAAAAAGAAAGAAAGAAAGAAAGAAATGGATGAAGGAATACCATATCACCTTGAATCTATCCATTCAGTGGCCTGGTGAATCTCTCTCTATTAAGGGGCCTTTATGACTTCTCATCTATTGCCTGTGTTGCTGGATGGGGCTACATCTTTCAGCATGCATTGTAAAATCCTTTGGGTAGTCAGAAACTGGAATTCAACTCCAAGTGAAAAACATGTGATCAGGCTTACTTGAGCCAAAAACACTATGTTGGGCTGAATTTTCCCTTTTCTCCCCAGGGGAATGTATGGTCTCTTTAAATACACTATACCTCATTATGCCAAATCAGAAACATGAAGAAATTCTGTATTTTGGCTTTGTGAATCATTATGAAACAGAGCCATGTCCACATATCTGAGATGAAGCTGCTGACATCAAGATATAAATGCCAAAGCCACTGCTATAGAAACCGCCCTGAACGTGTTTCTAGAAAGTAAAGGGGAGGCATCAATTAGTCCAACATGGACTGAAAGCTTTGAACACAATCATATTTGAAACATCTAAATTATACAATGACAATAAAACACCAGGTGAAATCATTAGAAATTCCGGTGTAAGATGATAATTCTCATGTGACTCAGGTTTTCGACAACCCTACTGGATACACCAGCAACTGTGTTCCAGGTCCCCCAGGGAAAGCCTATCATGAGTGGTCAGCTGTTTCATAAATTACCACATCTAAATTAAGAAGATAAATTAGTAGTTTAAAATGAAGTGTGATTTATTCATTCATATGCTTAGCAATTTATTCCTTGAGGTTCTAAATTCTTCCTGGAGTCTGGTCGATGTAGGAAAAGGCCTTTTATTATCTCCTGAACTCCAGGGAGGCAGACACATTTGGGACACATCACAGGAGCTGGATCCCCCTGACCTGCATTCTGCAACCCTTCTATACATCTGCTTCTGTCCCTTACCAAAGTCGCACAGATCATCTCAAGAAACTGTGTAAGGTCAGCCTGCTCCCAATGACTCACATTTTTTCCTTCCTTTCATCCCACTTGTCCTACTGGTTGGCCAGAAATGGTTAGCTAATTCCAGAAGATCTTACATTGCTTGTGCCTTGAGTATGTGCTCCACAATTGTTTTAGATATTTTCCACCTATTAATTCATTTTACCCTATGAGGAAGTCCTGTTATGTCACTTTAGAGATGAGGAAACTGAGGCACAGAGATGTTAAGTAACTTGCTTAAGGTCACACAGCAAGTGAGTGTCAGAGCTGGGATTTAAACCCAGGCAGTCTGGCTTCAGAGCCCAAGATCTGACTTCCATCATATCCTTTCCACTCCTGGCTGAAAAACAGTACCTGGCTTACAGGGTTGTTGTGAGGACTAAATTATTATCATTAGCCCTCTGGAGCAGGGTGGCCTTTTTCTGCCAAGTGGGCTGGGATTTGGAGTACATTTAACAAATTAAGTTCCAGACATAATTTAGAACAAGAATTTCCATTTATTTTAATAAACCTAAGTGAACATAAAATGAAGTTCTGCATAAACATAGCTCCATAATAATGCATTTCATTGGAAAGAAGCTCTCTTAACATATTTATATTTAATGGACCACAAGAAGGGTCACTTTGACTTCATTTCCAAAACTGACTCTTAAGTAACATCTATAAACTCACAGAAAAGCTTTCATGGACCTAGTAACTTGTGGAATAAGCTTATGCACTTGAATATGTGCATACCCTGTTCTGAAAGCCTTTTGTCCCACTCTAGTGGTGTTGATGTTAGCAAGCATATCCTTGGTAGTTGTTCATCCACTAAGACATGTTGGCTCCTCATGCTCCATCTCAACTTAATAGGTTCCATGTGGGAGAAACAAATCTAGAGGAACCAATTCACTATAATGGGCAATGTTCCCATAAACAACACGAGGAACACGAGAGCCATCAGAAGAACTGAAGTGGGTTCCTGACATCTTGTTTTATGGAAATTCATGACACCAAAATAAATGCTATACTCACCTCTGGTTTCTATGTTCTGTAAATTCAAGAGATCAAATGAATGCAATACGTCCACATTCTGAAGAGCAAACTAGAGAATGGCTCAATTCTTAAAAACCCCATAATCCCTAAGAGCAAACCAAAAGGCTTACGCCAGTCAAGCTCAAAAGCTGAGAAATAAATCAAATAAATAGTGTAAGCAAACTTTCCCTTGGGTTTTAGCATTTCTAAAAGAGAGAAAGGGGTGCTGGGGGAGCAAATGTGGTTCCTTGTTGATTAAGTAAGAATGCTTACACAACATTTGGTGGAATCCATCATTTATAGCCTGCGTTGCTATTGTTTTTTCACTCAGATTTCTACATTGTCAATTAGTACCTAAAATGACATGTAATTTGTGCTTTTAGGATGTCAGGTGTTAAAATTACTTTTCAGTACACCCACACAAATCATGATTGGGTTCATTTGTTAAATGAGGTAAGAATTCAGGGGAGAAATCATGGTGGGCAAAAAGAATCTGTTTTTAAAATGAGAAGAGATATTGATGGAATGTAGCTAATGATGAGAGAAATGAAGCTTACAGACTTTTAAGGGAAATAAGCCATGCATACACAGAGCTCTAATAAAAAAACACTACATGATCAGGGCATGCAGTCAGAGCCCTCACAGATGGCTTTGGGGAGAAGGGTATATAATCTTGGCTTTAAAAAATAGATTGGATTTAGGCAGATGTAGGTAGCAAACTGAATTTCCACCAAAAGGAGGTTGTTCAGGGAAAGGCCAGTAGCCCCTCTGGATGAGAGCTGGGTATGCATGACAGGAAGTTAGTGGGAGGATAGAGCTAGAAGGGTAGGTTGGAATCAGATGGTAAATGGGTTGAATGCAGTATAGATTAAAGAGAAAGCTAATACAAAAGGGAAAACCAATTAGAAGACTATTGCAAGAGTCCAAGTCAAGCATGAAGGCAAGAACTGGAGGGATGAGAGCAGTGGTGTGAGAAGGACACAGTGGGGAGAAGCATCATGGAGAAAGCTTTGAAGTCAAGTTGAAAAAGATATAGTGAGTCACACAGAAAAGCCAAGATAATCAAGAAACAATCTCCCTGAATCAGCTCTTAAAATCTTCTCATAAAACAGGAGTCAATTATAATAAAACTGCAGAAGAGTAAATGAAAGATTAGTATGGAAAGCCCCAGTTGACTGAGTCAAGGAGTAAAAGGAACATGCAGTCACTTTAGGTGCTTATTTGATTATTGGAAGAAAATGTAATGCTAAGGCAATATGCCAGGTGTGTAGCAGCAAGCAACACAGCCGGGAATGTACTCTCAAATTTGAGACAGTACTAATACCCCCCTGAACATTGTTGCATACACACAGACCCTTGGATGGCACGTACTCTCACCCTTAGGCCAATTTCTCCAAAAAGACCCCATCTGGGCATGAGCACTCTATTATTAGCAGAGTGGTCTCAGTAACTACCTTTGTGTATGCATTTCTACTGCTTGGGATTCTTAGAATTATAAAACTCAAGACTGGAAAGGACCTCCATGCTCAGCTCACCCAACCATTAATATTCTCTCCATAATATTCCCATGAAGTGGTCATGTAGTCTGTCCTTGAACATCTCCAGTGATGTGGAACTCATTCCATCTTTTGCTTGTCCTAAATATTGTTTCTCTTTTATCTACCCTTCCATAACAATTACTGTGTCAGTAACTACTCTAGGTGCTTTACCATCTTGATGTCATTTAATCCTCATTTAATCCTCAAATGTTACAGATGAAGAAATTGAGGATCAGATAGAGAAAATGACTTGTCCAAGGTCATGCAGATGGTGAGTGGCAGAGCTGGGATTTCAGCCCCTAAATCTATCTAACACTTCCTCCATTAGAACTAAATCTAAGCCAAAATCTGTCTGCCTGTAAATCCTACCCATTGACAGAGTTATAATGTCCCTTTTGGGAAAAGGATGTCCTCTTTGAGGTACAGTTAGGGACACAAATCTTCTGGATCCCTTTCATCAAAATGAAAGCCAAATAAGACCACATTTCAAAGCCTGACTCCTCAACATGTGGCCCTTAGGCTTCTACAATCCCAGGTGTCAGTTTTGAGCCTTCTAACCAATAAGTATGATGGCCCCTTTCAAACCCTCATCCTCCATGAGCCCCGACTTTGGGAAATTTTCCCCTTTCTTCATTTCTGAGATATTTCACTCAACAGATGTCTCTTGAGTGCTCATACTATAAGGTAGACTCTGGACTGGGTTCTAAGCAGCCACAAGATGAATAAGAAACATTCCCCAGACTGCAGGAGCTCTCAGTCCATCATGGAAGAAAGATGAGAGGCAATAAGACAATACAGGAACAAAATGCTATTCTAGAAGACTGTTGAATGTGCTCTTGGAGCATGAAGGAAGGAGTCACTATTTCTGCTTGGCTAGTTGATAAAAGCTTCATAACAGCTGGGCTGAAGGATGAGTAGGAAGGCACAGTACAGAGAAGGGGGATATCATATATTCAAATCAACATCATCACTTAGGCATTTAATAGTCAAAGGAAACTTGTGATGTTCAAAACCAAATCCTTGGCTTCCCATGTACCTTTAACTTCTTCCCAGAGTCTTACACAGCTCTGTTAATGTTAAGTCCATTATCCCAACTGCCCAGGCCAAAACTCTTAGAGTCTTTTTTTATTCCCTCTTTCTTTCACATTTTACATCCAATCTGTGAGGGAATTCTTTTGGTTCTACCTCAAAAAGATATCCAGAATCTCACCACTTCCACTGCTACTACCCTGGTCCAAGCCCATCATCTGCTACCTGGGTTATTACAGTAGCTTCCCAACTGACCTCCCTGCCTCTGTCCTTTCCCCCCACACCCTATTCTCTACACAGTGGTTAGAGTGATCCCTCTAAAACATAAGTATAATCATGTCACTTCTGTGTGTAAAATCCACCAGTGGCTTTCCAGCTCACTCCATGAAGCCAAAGTTCTTACAATGGGTTGCAAGATCTCACATGACCTGTCCTCCCTGTTTCTACTCTGACCTCATCTCCTATTTCTCTCCCCCTCGCTCACTCTCTTCCAGCCTCGGTGGCCTCCTTGTTCTTCTTAGAATACACAAAACATGCTTCCACCTTCAGGCCTTTCCCCATGCTGTTCCCTCTCCTAGTATCCTCTTTCCCCACACTCTCCTGTTTCAGGTCTTTTTGTTCAAGTGTTACTTTAAAAATGAGTCCTTCCCTGATCAAATTATTTTAAATGACATCCTCATCCCCCAACCACCACCATCCCATTCGCCCAGCATTCTCTACTTCCTTCTCTGATTTATTTTGCTCTGTTGTTCTTATCATCAGACAGACAAAATATTTTACTCATTTCACTTGTGTGTTCTCTGCCTTCCCCTCCTAGAATGTACATCATATTACATGATGGCAAGGATTTTTTTATTGTTTTTTGTTTTTCCTACTATTATATCCCAGTTCTCAGATAAGTATCTGGCATATAATAGGTACTCAATAAATAGCTGATAAATGAAGAAATGAATATTGGGATGAAGAGATAGAAGGAAATGGCATAGATGACTTCTAGGTCACCATCAGGTCACAACTGCGTATCAATTCACAGAGATTAAGGATACTCAAAAAGGACCATATTTACAGGGGACCGGAATGATCTTGGAGTGTTTTGGATTCAAAGAAACTATGAACCATACAGAAAGAATTGCCCATGGGCCTTTATAATAATGGTATAGGTATTGAAAGGAGTGCAGGACAAGGAATGTATTCATCAAGATAGGCTAGGCTTTACTGAAATAATAAAGTCCCCAAATTTCAACAATTTAGCACAACAAAGCTTGATTTCCAAATCATACAAGATCAGTTCCAAGTCATCAGCTCTCTCTTCCACCTGAGGATTCAGGGTCTCGGTCCTCCAACTTTGACATCACCATTTCAACATCTGGCTTTTGGCATCACTAGGTCAAGGGAAGAGCGAGCTAATGGATCATACACTGGCTCTTAAATGTTTGCATTTTATTATCTAGAACTAGTCACACCACCCAACCAACTGAAAGGGGGCTGGGGAATGCAGGCAGCACCTGGAATACTTGGTAAGCACTACCAACTCTGTCTCGAGATCATGGAGAAAAGGGCTGTTTTGAGCAATTTGGGGAAGTGTAAGAGTTGCTGACAGTTGAAATGCCTTATGAATTAGTGCTGTTACCACAAATGCAGATTAGACTGAGATTGTAAAACTATCTAAAAGAAAATCTCCTGCTCTGATAGAATGTAACCTGAAAGAGGAGCAGAAGAGAACATGGTAAGGACACAAATATGCAATAATTAGGAGTCAAAAGTGGGGGGTGGAAACAATGGAACTGTAAAGGAACTGAGGACTGGTGCAGAACTAGTGCAGGCCCTCTATCACCCAGGAGGGCTCTGGGAGTCACATTTAAGAGAGGAGCCCTTCTCAATAGGGGCACCTCATACAGCCATGCAGGCTGCATCCTGCACAACTCCAGGAGCTACCCATTCACCATTTGTATAGGATCCCTGCTTTTCATCCCCTGGGAACAGGAGCAGAGGTGCCTGAGACCAGCCATCAGCAGTCCCTTTGAAGGGCAAAGTAGCCTGTGGCAGCTAGAACTCCAGTGTAGAAGCAGAGGTCCACCCACTTGTGCATTAGAACTCCTTCCTTCAGAAGAATCTCTGCTCCCTGTGCTTATCCCACTGTTTCACCGAGCTTTTGAAGAAATTCTTATGTAAATGTAGCCTGACTCACCTGGATTCAGGAAAACAATTAGATAAATAGAAAGGTTAGTCCACAATTAGACTAAGAGCTAAGGACCCCTGGTGGCTAGCAGTGGTAATTACAGCAGTCCTTCCGGATGGGGATCATGAGAAACCTGGTGGGGTCATTGAGGAAGTGAGGTGAAGCCCCAGGGCTAGGAAGTTGGGATGGACAGGGATTCTCTTCTGTCTATATTGTTCCACTAACAAGTAGACGTTATTACTACCCCATATTTCAGATGAGCGAACTGAAATTCAGAGGCAGTGGCACATGCTTAGGTAGCTGATGATGGAGTTTTAATCTAGATCTTCAGATTTATAGTCAAATGCCCTTTTAGCACACTATGCTACAACCAGTTCCCGAGGAAATAAATGAGTTAGTGGAGCATTCTCCCTATTCCTTCCTTTCAAAGCTAAGATGCCATATATTAAAAAGCAGGCTTCTGCATACTTTGGGGGGAAGCTGTTAAGCACACAAATTGTGAATGCCCAGCAAAAGTGAATAAACCCTGAAAACTCAGAATCAAAGTCCCAGAAACTCCTCTCTTAACGACATTTGGTCAAAATTGGTGTTCACATATTGCATGCCACAAATGAAGGTAGGTTTACATCTTTGCTGTTGGACAACTTTCTGACTGACTTGAGTTAGAAAATAGAAAAAACTTGCCAGCCCTCCAAATGTCCTTCAAATAGAAGAAATGCATGAAGGAGTTTGAGCCAAAACACTCAAAATTCCTCTTAGAAGCCATTATAGACAGATATTTTCAACTTAGGTAGTTGTCAGGGAATTTCAGAGGTATAGGAGACCACATAAACTCTGATGTTATTTGGCCATCCCTGACAGGCAACCATTCAGTCAGTCTTTGTATGAAAAGCTCTGGTTACAAGTCAGGAGTTCACTCTCTCAGAATACAGTCCATTGCATTTTTAGTTCTGTTTGTTAGAAATATAAAGTCCTGCAGGAATTTAACTGCAGTCCAGCATCAGATAGCCCAGTGAGTGAGTATACATGTTTATGTTTGAAGGGTATATTAAGATACCCTGAAAAGCACAAATTGTTTATTTTACAAACCTTTCCTTAAAGTGAAAATTTAGGAAAGAGTAAGCAAAAGGAAGCCTTTCTACAAAGATTCATTTTATTATGCTTAGTCTTAGAAAGACTTATAGAAGCACATTTTTCCAGCCTCAGAAATCAACTGCAGCTAGCATTTCAGACCCATAGAGAACATTTGCCTCTTTCATGGCCCATGAGATAAGGAAGACATGGGAAGATGGCCTTCCATGCATGGCAAGTGGGAAGGGCTCCTATTAAGTCAGGTTGTTCTGAGTAATCCAATTTTTAAAAATACATTTTATTGATTGAGAAAGAAGTGGATAGCACCTTTATTAAATTGTCTTTCATGGAAAATTTGAGTAAAAAGCATTCTAAAAACCAGGGTCTAACCCCCATCCCCCTGTCTCAATGTCTCCTGCTTGTGCCCTTAATTAGGACCTCATTATCTCTGACTTTGATCATAGTTTACTTTGTCTCTGATTTTCTGCACTTTCATTATGATGTCTCTAGGAGTAGACTTATTATTTATCCTACGTAGAATCCATTGGGCTTCTTAAATTTGTGGATTCAAAGTTTTAGCCATCATTTTCTTCCCCATTTCTCTCTTTTCTCCTTCTGAGACTTCAATTAAATATATGTTAGTCTTCTCACTATATTCTTTGTGTCTCTTATCCATCTTTTCTTTTTTCCATATAATTTGTTTCCCCAAACAGAAACATGGACAATATCTTTTGACCTACCTTCCAATTCAATAATTCTCTCTTCAGTTGTTTCACCAGGGGTTACTACCTGTCCAAGGCCACTTTAATTTAAGTTCAGGGCTTGAGATTCCTGGGACCACCTAAGTGATGGGTATCTAGGCTAAAAGTCCTTGCAAGGGCTGGTTACCTTTGGTTCACCATTATCTTGAAGGCTTATCAAATCTCCCACTTGTTTGGGCCTTGAAATTAAACTTTTGTCCCCTTTGCTCATGAGGTCACCAAAACCAGAGCTAAGTTTCATGACTCTCTTCTGATTAATTAAATGCCCTCACAGCAAAAATGGCTTCTAGTGCTTGACTTACCTCTCTGGGTTTTTGTCTTCTTCTACATTTTAGCCTCATAGCTTTATGAGGGTTTTTTTCAGCTTTAATGAGATATTATTGACATATATGTAAATTTAAAGTGTACAACATGATGATTTGATACACATATATATTGTGAAATTATTGCCACAGTAAGATTAATTAACATCTCTATCCCCTCACATAATTACCTTTCTTTGTGTGGTGATAATTTTTAAGTTCTTCCAAATATATAATACATTATTATTAATTATAGTCACCATGCTGTACATTAGATCCCCAGAACTTATTCATCTTATGGCTGGAAGTTTGTATCCTTTGGCCAAACTCTCCCCATTTCCCCCAACCCCAGCCCCTGGCAACCACCATTCTGTCTCTATCTTTTTGAGTTCAGCTTTTTTAGATTCCACATGTGAGAACATACAATATTTATTTTTCTCTGACTTATTTCACATAGCATAATGCTCTCAAGGTCTACCCATGTTGTTGCAAATGACAAGATTTTCTTCTTTTTATGGTTGAATAATATTCAATTGTGTGTGTGTGTGTATGTGTGTGTGTGTGTGTGTATCACCTCTTCTTTATGCATTCATCTATTGATGAGCTCTCATGTTGTTTCTGTGTCTTGCCTATTGTAAATAATGTTGCAATGAACATGAAAATACTGATATCTCTTTGAAATCCTGATTTTAATTTTCTTCAAATATATATCCAAAATCAGGATTACTGGATTATATGGCAGTTCTGTTTTTAATTTTTTGAGGAAACCCCATACTGTTTTCCACAGTGGCTGCACCAGCAGGGCACAAGGGTTGTTTTTTCTCTACAGCCTCACCAACATTTGTTATCTCTTGTCTTTTTGATACTAGACGTTCTAACAGGTGTGAGGTGATACCTCCTTGTAGCTTTGATTTGCATTTCCCTGATAATGAACAATGTTGAGCACCTTTTCATGTACCTCTTGGCCATCTGTATCTCTTGGGAAAATATTTATTTAGTTCCTCTACCCATTTTCTAGTTGGATTGTTTATGGTTGTTTTTTGTTTTTTATTTATTTATTTGGGGGGGTTGGGTTTGGGTTTTGTTTTGCTTTGTTTTGCTATTGAGCTGTATGAGTTCCTTATATATTTTGGATATTAACCCCTTATCAGATGTGTGGTTTGCAAATATTTTTCTCCCATTCTGTAGGTTGCCTTTTTATCTTGCTTATTGTTTCTTTTGCTGTGAAGAAACTTTTTAGTTTGATATAGCCCCACTTGTTGATTTTTGCTTTTGTTGCTTGTAATTTCGGTGCCATATCCAAAAAATAGTTGCCAAGACCAATGCCAAAGAGCTTTTTCTGTGTGTTTTCTATGGTAGTTTTACAGTTTCAGGTATTACATTTAAGTCTTTAATTCATTTCAAGTTATCAGTGGTGTAAAATGGGGTACAATTTCATTTTTCTGCATGCGGTTATCCAGTTTTCCCAACACCATTTATTGAGGAAACTATCCCTTCCTATTAAGTCTTCTTGACTTTCTTGTCAAATATTAGTTGACTGTATATGCAAGAGCTTTTCTTTGGGCTCTCAATTCTGTTCCACTGGTCTATGTATCTATTTTTAATGCCAGTAACACTCTTTCAATTACTGTAGGTTTGTACTAAAGTTTTAAAATCAGGAATTATGATGCCTCCAGGTTTGTTCTTTCTCGGGATTGCTTTAGCTATTTGGGGTCTTTTGTGGTTCTGTATGAATGTCAGGATTTTTCTATTTCTGTGAAAAATGCCATTGGAATTTTGATAAGTTTCATTATTTTTAGTTTTTTCTTCCTATATTTCATCCAGTTTATTTACTTGTCTTCATTGGGACTGTTAGTCCAAATTACCTAGACTGACATTACAAGCAGCAGAGATATACAATACCCGCCTAACTGCTTTCATTGCCCTCAGTCTCTCTTCTTTCCAGTTCCTCCTTTACAAAGTAACTGTGATTATTCCAAGATACCACTCTGATTGAGTCATTCCCTTGCACAAACCCTTCAAAAGCTTAATGTTGATTCTAAAATGAAAATCGAATTTCTTAGTTTGTACAATTAGGTCCAAATATCTCTTTCTTGCTCCATTTATTTACTGTACACTGAGTGGGTGGTCCTCTCTAGGGCAGGTTCTGCTTAATCTCCTGCCTTTTACCTCTCTTACCCCTTTCTTACTCCAAATTTACCTACACTCCAGTCGAACTGGAACACTCACTGTCATGTGGCAGACCTGGGTCCAGAACACAGATGGTCTAACTAACTTCTCCCCATCTCCCTTTCCCTCCCCCTCTGACCCAATTAAACCATTAATTAATTAATTAAAATCTTAAAAAAAAAGAAATTTCAACCCAGCATTACCTCTAGGGAGAGCAGAAGTGGGGGGAAGATCCCCTGGGATGTGAGGTCTGGAAGTGAATTCATCACCATCATCAACTTTTTGTCAATCTTCATAGTCACAGGGGCACCTAGGAATAAAATTTCAAGCTTCAGGCTTGTTTTTCATGAAAAATGAGAGATGGATTGCCTGTGAAATTTGATTCCAGGGTGCTGGGAACATCCTGCATCTAAATAAATCTACTCCCACCTGCTGGCGATTGCCTGAACATCCAGCCAAAGTTGAATCACACCAAAAAACAAAACAACGTTCTGGAAGTAGACAAACCTGGAAACAAGGATTATAGTTTGGACCTCCACTGTTATGTGACCTCAGGCCAATCCCCTTTCCTTCTCTGAGCCTCGGTGTCCCTATATTACAATCCAGATGGTTGGACAAAATGACCTAGAATGGCCCTTCCATGTTTATCAAGCAAGGATTTTCTCTAGAAGGATGCCTGGGTGAGCAGGGATGATGGGGGCATAACTAACAGCAGTAGGAGTGGGTTCAATTGACCCACTTCTGTATGTGATAGTGACATATGGATCCCACCATCCTTTTTTATTTCTGCACCTATGTGGAAAGGAGAGCATTTGCTGCAATGGCAAGGGAAAGAGGGGGCAAGGAGATGGCAAAGGAAGGTGTGAGGGTGTTCTGCTCTTAAAAGAAAACAGGGAAGTATGATACACATTTTTTAAAAGTTTGCTTCTAAAATGGTTAAGAAAGCTGCAGGAAACAGCTAACCCGGCAACTGAAGCTTTGCTGGGCACAAGCAGTTCCAACTCACTTCACCAAATATTGAGGGAAAGTGGGAGAGGGCTGTATTTCTGTGTGAATGTTCTAGCTAACCAAGAGTGACCTTGAAATTCATTTTCATTGCAACCCTCCTTAAGAGGTTCAGTGTTAGTAAAAGTGACTGAGGTCTATTTGTTGCTTGCCCATCTGGCCCATGGGTTCAAGGGCCGTCTTTCTGAACTTGTTTTGTCATGTATCAAAGATGGGAAAGACAGAGGGATTAAGTGGAGGAATTTCCTTATCCTCTGACATCCTTTTGTTTCATAGGACAGTATTCAGGGTAGTGGGAAGAATAAGAGCCCTCTAGTCAAAATGCCAGGCTTTTCCACACGGTGGGGCCAGAATGCAAAAGCGTTGCAGTGGACGGCTCTTCAAAGGCTAACTCCCTCGAATATCTGAAACGCTGGCCTTTGCTTTCTTTCCCCTTCAAGGTATGAGCCCTGGATCCTCACTTCAACTCTGCATGCTGGCTGTGTGACAGAGTCACATCTCAGAGTGATCCTGATTGGTGAATCCTTCCAGTTCCCTGAACTTTGTCCTGGGGACCTAAACTTGGGGCAAGGGCATTCCGAAAAATTAGTCTTTAAGAAACTCTTGGGCTATTGGAATCCAATTTCCAGCCTGATGGAGGGGCACTCCTGCATGGCTAGAGCTCTGTCATAAAACCCACTGGTGATCCCCCACCACTCCACCCGGAGGCAAGGGACGCGGGATTACTGGTGCGTCAAGGGTTTGGGAATGAGCTGCAGTCAGTTATGTTCTAGCTCCAAATGTGTCCAGCTCTTTCAGAACGCAGATTCAGCCAGGGCATTCAAATCACCTCACTCCTGTCACCGCAAAAAACAAACAGCAACAACAAAAATCCCGAACAAACTCTTGGGCACACGCTATTCCAAGAAAAAAGCACATTTCGCATTTTTGCAGAGAGGAAGAGTAGGACCCACTGGGTGCCCCAAGGCGCGGATCTGTGCCCCTCCCCCAGCAGCCAGATTCCCACCCCCGCCCCCTTCCCCCCCCCGGCCCCGCCCCTGCCAGTGTCTGAAGCTGGCCGGGGTAGGACTGCAGAGGCCTGAAGGGGCGGGGGGCCGCGCGGAGCGCAGGCGGCGGGCGGAGGCAGCAGCGCGCGCCTTTTTGTGCGGCTCCTGGCCCCTGCTGGATTGGTTCGGTCAGCGCTGCCGTCGGAGTGGGCGGAGCCAGCCGGGCGCCGGGCTTGGAGGCCAGTCGCAGCCAGAAGCGGTCGCAGACGGAGCGCACTTCGCCGCTGCAGGTGCACCTTGGGGCCGCTGCGTGGGGCAGAGCTGCTGGGGGGCTGCTCCTCCTGGGCTCTGGGCTCTGGGCTCCAGCTCGACCCCCGCGTTCCCTGCTTCCCATACCCTCGCTGGTGTCTCCTTAGAGACTCCTAGCGACCCCCCAGCTCCCTCTCGCCCCGCACTGCCTCCATCCCATCCCTTTCCCCCGCCGCAGACTGCCGTCTCTCGCGCCTTCTAGCCCGGAGCAGTGTGGCCATGGGTATCAGAGCGATGCTGCGAGCCGCCGTGCTCCTGCTCCTCATCAGGACCTGGCTCGCGGAGGGCAACGACCGCAGTCCTACCCCAAAATTCCACTTCGAGCTCTCCCCTACCGTGCCCGAGGTCATCTTGAACCTCTTCAGCTGGTAAGCCGGTACCGCCAGCCTGGGCATGGCGGCGACAGGGACCCGCGGGCGGCCTCTTGGACGGAGCGGGCTGGGGTAACTTGAACCCGGTTCGCCGAGCCCTGGCACTTGGGTCCTGCCTGCCGGTCCCTGGAGGGGGATGGGGTGGCAGTGGGGGTGGCCGATTGAAAGAGAGCTCTGTGCTTCAGCCCACCTGTTACAGCGGCGCCTCACAGAGCCCCGCGTGTGCCCAAACTGCAGCCCTGAGGGTGGGGGGAGGACGGTGCCCTCACCCCAGCGTCTGCCAAGGCCCTGGGCAGGTTTTCCCAGTCATATCCATTGGCACCTGTGGGATTGGGGTGGTGGCAGTACAGAGTGATGGACAACTCACAAAACAGAGAGAGTATAGAGACACCTGTTTGAGTCCGGATTTTCGTCTGTTCCCTGAAGCGCGTGCGTATGTTTGTGTGTGTTGAGCGGTGAGAGACATTTTCCAGTGCCGCAGATAGAAATTATTGACTCAACCTCATCGGAGCCCAGACAGTGCAATCAGTGGCTGCATAACCGTACAGCTGTGTGGCCTTAGATGGGTGTGCTTTTGTGCTTACTCCTGTGAAAACATTTGAAGATTCAACGGGTTTTTTCTGTGTTTGATTTCAAGTTTGGGTCTGCAAATATCTGAAGAGATGTTAAAACAAACAGACTTTACATGTAGCTCATACAAAAATGTGTATTTGCAGGAGCCACGGATCCTGAGCGCTGTCCTATGGGTAATGTGTGGTACTAAACAGGCGGGAATGCGTTGTTTTAATTCGGGAATAGTACATGTGTACACTTTGGAATGATGCAAAATGAAATTTTGTCATTAAAGATGATTAGAAATAATTTTTAAATGACAAGCCAGAAATGAACGTGTATTCAGAAAAAAGTGGGGGGTGGGGGCGTATAGTCTGGCAAGGTTCCAGCAGACAGCCCTGCAATGTCCTCCACCCGACATACCAGACTGCGCTAGTGAACTCTCTCTCTCTCTCTCTCTCTCTCTCTCTCTCTCACACACACACACACACACACACACACACACACGTGCACACTGTGATTTGCAGGGACTGATGTCTGTTCCCTGGTCAATGCGTCAAAGATCCTAAGAGTCATAGTGAAGCCCAGGGCCTGTTCTCATTCACAAACCCCTTTTGGGGAAAAGAGCCCCACTGAATGTCTAGGTGAATTGGCTGAGCTTCAGAGACTTCTAGAAAGGCCAGCTCTCTGCAGGGCTGAGCTGGGTCCACTTACATGGGCTCACCCAAAACACGTCTAGGCTGGAAGCCTATGCTTAGCCAGAGAGATGTCTGTTCCCAGAATACATGTCTTTTTGAGGACAGCCCTTGGGCCCCCAAAATCTAAAATGGTTTGATTGGGTGAGGGTCTTTAATCTCTGCTACATGAGCAAGGCTCTCTCTGCGTCATGTGCCATATATCAAGTCTTAAAAAGCAGAGTTGTATAAACACAAGATTTACATAGACGTGAGAACAAAATGCCCAGTCCTAGCCTAGGTAGGGGAAATGTGACTGAGCTGGAGAATGCGAACTGGCTGGCTCAGCTCAGGGGGACACTGAGGGTGGAAGATGACCTTTCCTGAGGCAAGCAGGTGCCCCTGGAAGGACTCCCACCGACCTAGAAAGCTGCATCCAGGCTGATGGCAAGATGGGGCTTCTTAAGGGGTTGAAGTAAGGCATTTATCTCAGGGCTTGAACCTGCCCACTCCCTCCCCTCTCCACTTCTCCTACAGTCTCCCCGCCTCATGCCCCCCTCCTCCCCAATCCTGCCTGGTAATAAGTATCCAGTCTTTGTGCCCCATTCTCTAGATAAAAGCGGAAGGGGGGAGGGGAAAAAGAGCCTGCGACAGGGCTGCGCTTCTGGCTGACTCACTGTAGGGAGGGAGAGGAGCAGGGAGAGATGGGTACAGGTTTGACTGTACATGTCTGCATGTGTGCGGGAGCAAAGAAGGCCCTGGCATGTTGATACCTGGGGTGTTCTTTGTTGTTTGTTCCCTGAGAAGCAATGTGGCATTTACTGATGACTTCTCTGTTTCAGCAAAAATTGTGCAAATGAAGCTGTGGTTCACAAGATTTTGGACAGGGTGCTGTCAAGATATGATGTCCGTCTGAGGCCAAATTTTGGAGGTAAGACCCGTCCACATACTAGAAGCCTTTGTGTTAGGTGGGAAAAGAGCTGAGACTGATGCAACGAGACACCCCCACTCAGGACGCTGACCAGTGGCACTCCCTACCTTCCTACCACTGTGGACAACCTGCATCAGAGCACTTCCAGGCCCCCAACCCCCAGGCCTTTTGCTCTGCCCCGGCAATTTCCCACTTCTTCGCCTTCTTATGCAAGGGGCCTTTCTGCTCCCTCCCTTACAACAGCCTGAAGTGCGCTCCCTGGTGTGGCTGGAGAAGCAGTAACCACAGACAAAACTGCTGGGTTTCACAGGCTCTCCAGTTTTCCGCTACATCTATGGGAGGGGCACACATTCTTCTACTTGATCACACATTCTTTGCACCTTAGACACTTGCAAAGTGATTAGCTAGTGCAGCTAGTTCAAAACTAAGGGCATGGTCTTCTCCGTCTAGTTTACTTTTCCCACCGGGGTCCCGGGCACTTCCACCTCTGCCACCCCTTCCCAAAGCCTTCAGCTCCCACCAAGTTCAGTTCATTCAACACACTACAGTCAGTGTGATCTTTATAAATCCAGCCTGATCACCTCACGAACTTTTGATGGCATTATTTAACTGCCAGGTATAATCCAAACTCCTTAGCCTCACACTCAGACCTCAAGCACAGAGATGAGAAATGACAAGGAAACTGAAACAGGAAGCCCATAGATCAGTTTCTCCTTTAATTCCTGCCTGTCTCCACCCTCAAAAGGGTGACTGGGCTCAATCACACAGCTTTAAGGGACAAGCAATCTGCTCCAACCCCACAGAACAGGAGTAGCATTCTTTGGCCCAGGGGCCACCCAGGAAACCTAGACCAAGGACAGACAAAAGGAAGGGTGTACTAAATAGAAGTTAGTCACATTTCGGCTCAAAGGAAACAGAGAAAGAGCTAAAAATCAGAGTGGCTAAGTTGGAGAAAGCACTCCACTTCCTGCAGGTGGTAGAACTAGACACCTGCTCTAAAGAGTTAATGAATGCTAATGGTTCACATTTGCACATATGAATAGAGGTCTTCCGAATACACAATCCCTTCACCCTAAAGGGCACACAGCCAGTGAGGTCTACAGTGTGGTAGACCAGTGTGGGGCTCTGTGATTTGCCTGGAGGGCCACCTGGAAAACCAAAGCCCCAAAGCTTTGGAAGTGGGACACTTAACTGGTGTCACCTTTGCTGTGTTGCTCCCTCTGAGTGTGGGGACAGAAGGTACAGTCCTGGATCCAAGGTGAGTGTGCACTGGGCATTAGAAAGCTGGAGTGGAGAGGGCAGAAGGAAGGCGCTTTCAGTGTGGGGATTCAGATGCTAGGGCACAGCCAGCACCTTGTGTGACACTGGTTTCTACTACACTTTCTGCTTTCCTCATTTTCACGTTTCTCAACAAAGGCTGACCAACAGCCATTCAAGTACACCAAGCACACCCTTTCCACTGTTTCCGGTTGCCATCTCCGCAGACATCCGGGGCCAGGGGGAGGGAGCAGGGGCAAGGACCAGCCTCTGGGGATTATCAGGTGTGGCTGGTCCACAGTAGCTCCAAGGCACCTCACCACCGTCTTTTGAGCTAACTTGGATTTATTTACACCCAATGCCTAACCTCCTAAGTTACACTAAACTTTATGGGCATGTAGACCTGGAGCATATGAGAAAAGATGGGTCCCTGATGAAGGTGGCAGAGCAAGGACAGTGCAGGACCGTCTAGCATTTAGAGAGAAGGAGGCACTACATCCTCCATCTGGGACTGTTATATGGGCTGGGGTGGGGGGGGTGCCGATCAATGGGACACTGGGTCAGGGGTTTCAGGGTTGGGGTAGCCCAGGACTCCCTTTAATGCCTCCCACTAGACACAGAATCAAATTCCCCTCTGTCTGAAGTGAAATAGAGATTCAAGGACACACAACACACACACACCACATACAGAGGCCTCACCTGACTATTGTCAGGTTCGGTGGGTCAGTAATGAGGCTGTGGGAGCCTCATTACTTCCTTGAGAGGAGGAGGAGAAAGGGCCAGCTGCTTCTTTCTGGACAAGAGAAGTGGGATTCCACAGTGTTGCCAAAGGCAGGCCCTTGAGTACTTCACCTAGTTCAGCACCTGGCATGACCTAGGTATAGAGTGAAGGAATGAGGGGGACATCTTCATCATTCCTTCATTTATCTGTTCTTCCTCTGCTACTCTGGTGGCTGCTAAGGAGGACAAGGGCTTGTGGTAGCAAAATTTCCAAGAGCGAAATTTTCTTTCTGCCTTCCTGAGCCCATCAGGAGGGTAACAAAGGGATGTGAGGCTGAGGCCATCAAAACAGAGATAGAATTTAGACACCTTATCTGGAAATTTCTTGTTCCCCCTCCATGGAATACCGTGGCTAAACTCTCATAAGGTGTCCCCACTAGATGGGTAAATTAGAAAACAGCCCCAGGTCTCCTTCCTCCAGGCTACATCCCCAGGCCAGGACTCATAGCTTGGTGAGGGAAATGTGGACTGCATTTCAGCTCCCACATACCCCTTCCACTGAGGGCCCTTGGACAGGACTGTGTCCTGGCCCTTTAGGGTTCAGGTCCCCCAGGATTCCACTGTAAGGGATGGGGTTGCCTGAGTAGCACAAAGTGGTCTAAGATGAGAAGTCTGATCCAAGAGTGAGGTGGGGGCGGGGAGGGCTGCATGGCCCCTCTGGAGCTTGTTGCCTGCTTAACATGCTTTTCACCCTCTAAAGGCATGTAGGGAGCCTGAAAGGCAATAAGAAAGAACTACATTTCTAGAAACCCCTGTCACTACGTGTATTGCTGGAGTCTGGGCCCATTTACTTCTCAGCTGCCATTCGTATGCTGATGCCCAACCCCATGTCACTGCTTGAAACATTGGGGTAGGAATAACACTTTTCCCTCTTGGCAGCTCAGCTCCTGGGCTATCAGCCTGCAGTGAAGCCAGCAGGCTAAATTGCAAGTGTCATGCATTTATGTCATGCATGTTCCCATAGCGTAACACATATAGAATAATGGCTTAGCTGTGGGGCTAGGTAAAGACAGCTTTCAGCCAACAGGAAACAACAAAAAGTGTTTTACCACAGCACCTTAGAGTTTACTACATATTTTCAAATCCATTATCACATTTGAGTGGGCAGTGCTAACACCTGGGACTGAAAAAGAAAGCCCGGAGACAGAAAGACACTCAGACACACATTCCAATCACACTCAGATATTAACATACCCAGACACCCTCACACATGCACTCGCAGGAACAAACTCACAAATTCAGTCACTCACAAATTCAGTCTACACACTTACCTACCCTCACATGCGCCTGCTCACATATTTTTACATGCTCACACATCTGTGTACATACGAACATGTGTACACATACACGCATGAACATGTTCTCACAAACACACTCAAAAGTTTATCCACACACAGGGCTGCCTGGGTGGCTCAGATGGCTAAGTGTCTGACTTCCACTCAGGTCGTGATCTTCGGGTCCTGGGATCAAACTTCCGGCTCAGCAGGGAGTCTGCTTGTCCCTCTCCCTCTCCCTCTGCCCCTCCCCACCACTCGTGCTCTCTCTCTCTCAAATAAATAAATGAACTCTTTCAAAAAATGTATTCATACACACAGACATATTCACATGCTTATGCTCCCACATTCACTTACACTCGCACTGCCAAATTCACTTATATACATACAAAGATGCACACACGCATGCTTGGATATTCACATGCATGGACATACATATTGACATGTCCACACATTCATTCATACAGATAAATAACTCCTATTAACCCACATGCAAAAAATGCTTACACACATACACTGATCTGCACAGGCTTATACGTGCACATTAACATGCTTGCATGCAAACAGGCTAATGCATTCACTCATATAGGAGCTTGCTCACACACGTGAACATGCGCACACAATCATAACCACCTATTTACCCGTTCACACAGACATGCCCATATATGAACAGGCTCACACATTAACACACGTACACATCCACATGCACACACTCACATTAACATGCTCACACATTCACTCATACCTGCACAGTGACACATGAACACACATGAATATGCTCATGGACTCACTTGTACATCAGCATGGTCACACATTCAATTACACACAAACACACTCATGTACACTCATATTTAATCACACACAAACATGCTCACACATCCACTCAAGCACATAAAGGTGCTTGTATACACTCAGACACCCACATATATAAGTGTGATGAGTGTGAGTATGTAAACATGATCACTAATCACATTTATAACTTGCATACAAATAAGGTCACCCACACAAACATAGTCACACAACGAACATGCTCACTCACACTGACTGTAAGTCACACACTCAGAATTTCACTTACATTCCCCAACATTCACTCACACAAACACTTTCATTTACACATTCCCTCACACATGCACTTAACGTGCTCACACACAGACTTACACATGAATATGCTCATACACATGGACACACAGACCCATCCATTCAGTACACAAACATACATACACTCATGTAAAAGCATCTTTAACATACAAACATGAACATGCATCTACTCAAACGTGGACCTGCTGACAAATACATTCACAGGTAAACAGGCTCCCATAGACAACCCACATATTTACACCCACACCCAGGCAGTCTGGCTCCTGAGTCCATGCTTTATCATACCCTGCATGTAATAGTGTCTTCCTGTGCTGTAGGTGCCCCTGTGCCCGTGGGAGTATCTATCTATGTCTCCAGTATTGAACAGATCTCAGAAATGACTATGGTAAGTGTGCCAGCTTCAGCCATGGGCCTGGGAACGGGGAACATGGGGCAAGGAGCAGGGTCATAAGCCAACTCCAATTGTTCTGACCTGCAACAGAGCCCACATAAATGAACATGGTAGGTTTGGGAAACTACAGCCACCTGGAACAAAACATAAATAAATCCAAGTGAGTTATAAACCTAAAGGTTAAAGGCTTATGAAGTTTTTAAAAGAGAATATAGAATACTGTCTTTGTGGTAGGACTTCTTTAAAAAGTCATAGGAAACAGAAGCCATAAAAAGAAATACTGGTAATTTCAACTATATTAAAATTCTATCTAGAGGCACCTGGGTGACTCAGTCGGTTAAGCATCTGCCTTCAGCTCGGGTCATGATATCAGGGTCCTGGGATCGAGTCCCACCTCAGGCTCCCTGCTCAGTGGGGAGTCTGCTTCTCCCTCTCCCTCTGCCCCTCCCCACCCACCTGGTGCTCTGTCTCAAATAAATAAATAAAATCTTTAAAAAATTCTATCTAGCCAAAACTTCTAGAACTTTTGTTTTGCCAGACAAATAAAACCAGTATAACAGCTGTAAAAGGATAAGTCAGAGTGGACTAAGATATATGCAACAGAAAGAACTGCTATTGAAAATATACATAATTCCTGTGAATTAATAAGAATATTTATTTAATTATTTATTTATTGGAGGCAGAAAGAGCATAAGCAGGGGTTGCTGCAGGCAGAGGGAGAAGCAGGCTCCCCACTGAATAGGGAGCCCGATGTGGGACTCAGTCCCAGGACGCCAGGATCATGACCTGAGCCAAAGGCAGACACCTAACCAACTGAGCTACCCAGGCATCCCAATAAGAATGTTTTTTAAACAATAGAAAAATGTTTAGAAAATTTGAACAGGAACTTCACTTTTGTGAAGAAAACCAAGTAGCAGATGGACATGTGCAAATATGTTTGACTTTATTATTAATCAATGAAATGCAAAATAAGACCAGAGCAAGAATCCATTCCATCCCACCAGACTGGCATAAGTCAAAAGTCAGACAATACCAGTATTGGGAACTCTCATCTGCCCTGGGTGAGGGGGTAAAGTGGAACGTTCATGTCATTACTTTTATTTCATGTTGATTTTGGTGCGTATTGTCTGTTCACATAATAGTATATACATAGTATATTCACATGAGAGAATATTCTCTCCAGTGCAAGTGAACAAACTTTAATTACAGACATCAACATGAAAGGATCTCACAAATAGAATTTTGAGCGAAAGAAACAAATTAGGAATACATACAGTATAATTCCATTTGGAAGAAAAATTTAAAAATAGGTCCAAGTAAGCAATATGTTTCCTAGAAATACAGACATAGGCAATAAAACTCTAACAAAAAGCAACAGAGCTATTATCATTAAAACCTAAGATAATGGATACTGCTGGGAGGTAGATGTGGGGAATATGTTCTGGAAGAAACACATTGAAACTCGAAAGTTATTGGTAATATTTGATTTCTTAACCTGGATTTTAATTACATGAAGCTCAGTTTATTCTTAACATTTAACATTCTTGCATGTTCCAATACTCATCTATATTTGGGATGTATTTTTTACACCTGCATGCGTGCACACACACACACACACACACACACACTCTTTGAAGATGGAGAGCTGGACAACCCCACTTATGACTGGGAGTTACCTTTCTCTCCTCAGGACTATACGATCACGATGTTTTTTCATCAAACCTGGAAAGATCCACGTTTAGCATACCATGAGACCAACCTGAACTTGACCCTGGACTATCGGATGCTGGAGAGGTTGTGGGTCCCTGACTGCTACTTTCTAAATAGCAAGGATGATTTTGTGCATGATGTGACTGTGGAAAATCGCGTGTTTCAGCTTCACCCAGATGGAACAGTGCGGTATGGCATCCGGTGAGTTTCCCCAGGGGCTTGGGGACCATCCTGGCAGGCTTCCTTCTTCCCCCTGAGTAGCCTATGAATGCACTGTAAGGGACACACGAAGGACCCTGTTGCTGTCTTGCACTGCCCCCTCACCCATCCTATCCAGTAGTCAAAGGGAAACCTTCAGAGTTTCCCACAGCCATCCTTGGCTCTCCTGTCCCCACACCTTGCCCATCCTTCAGTCCCTAACTTAAATGCCCTCTTTGTCAAGACACCCTCCTTGATTTTCTCAATTCGAAGAGCTCTCCCTCCACCTTAGCATTGTACACATTCTGTTATTTATCTTTGTTTCTTTTCTCTCCCATGATGTGAGGGAGGGAGACAAATGAATGCTGAGGGAGGGGGCCCAATCTCTGTCGTTGGTCATATCTGCATCATGCAGGGGGCCCAGGGTGTGCAATATATGTCTGTTGTCTATGGTTCCCTGCACATGGGATACACACACGCTGGAAATCCTCCCTGGTTTATTTATAGTCACTGAGGCTCTCCTCACGGCATCATCTCTTACAAACTATCACTTAAGACAAGCGTAAGAGATAAGTGTAGCTCAGAAAATTTCTCCAAGAGGTAGTGGCACCAGGGTTCAGCCCCTGTCTCTGAGTCTCTCTTTCTCTGGGGTGCTCCTGCTCTATCCCTTTGTTTCTCTCTGCTTTCTCCATGGTGCAAGGTGCTAGAGTGAAAACAACAACAAAGCTTGCAGAGAACAAGGTCACTGGTCATACTTGTTTCATTTAAAGGGGGCCTCAGCTGATAAATGCTGCGTGGAGGATTCATGGAAGGGACACACACACACACACACACACACACACACCCCCTACCCAGCGTACAAAATGGAAATCACTTCAAGGGTTGAAAGGGACAAGGCCTCGTCTCCCTTCTGTGTGGTGGGTCCCTTCTCCCACTTCCGCAGCTCCTCCGAGATCCTTCTTCAGATTCCCCTCACAGACCCACCATGTGGCATCTTGAAGCCCCTGCCCAACACTCCACAGCCCACCTTAGATATGTTAATACTTCCTACCCATTTATACCTCCTACTGTCGTGTTGCTCAGCCCCAGTGGCCTATGTGCATACGGGCAGACACATAGAGAAGAGAGCGCTGTGGGAGCAGAGGCCCCACAGCCAAAGGAGGGCCTGGGCTACGACTCACATCCATACGGGCACTCCACATTGGATCGGGCACCTCAGCTGCTTCAGTGTGGCACCATTTCCTATTGACAGCCTTGCTCCTTCTTCAGCAAGAAGGTCCACTTTCTGTCCCTCCATCCAGTTTCCTCAAGGGCCCTTCCCATTCTGCTGCCCTGAGGTTCCCTGTCAGACCTCTTGGTTTCTCTGTCACATACACATTCCCTCTCTCCTCCTACACAACTGTGACCCAGCTTTCCTCTAGGAGGAAGGAAAGGAAGAGGAAAAAGAGGGAAAGAAAAACTGGAGGGAGGAAAGGAAGACCCAGTTCGAGTGTAGGCAGTTTGGGACAGTGTTAGGTGGGTCAGTATGTGGAGTACCTCTCAGTTCTCTCAGGAACGGTTGCTTGCCTGGACTTGACTCGCTTTTCCCTTCCTTTTGCTTTTCCTCTGCAGACTTACCACCACAGCAGCTTGTTCCCTGGATCTGCAAAAATTCCCTCTGGACAAGCAGACCTGCAAGCTGGAAGTGGAGAGCTGTACGTATATCTTCCAAGGCCTCTTCTTTCCTACCTGGGGTCACAGTCATCCAGAAACCAAAGGCAGAGTAGACAGTGACAGGGAGGGCATTATTCCCCTACTCCCTTCTTCCCCATTCTCTCTCTGTTCAATAGATGAACAGACAGAAGTATATACAAAACGTCTGGGAGAAGGTGGCCTTTCATGTGTGAATAGTCAGTCCTCCGGGGAAATTGTACTTTGCTATTGGGAAATTATGTACAAGCTAGTGGATAGGAGCACATCTCTTTGCTCTGTTTTCTTTCCTGGCTAAGAAGCTCCAAAGTGAGAATTCCCTTTCCAAGTGCCCCTCTCCTCTGTGCTCAGACTCAGAAAACCTCAAAGGTGCCCCAAGAGTGCAGGTTCCGACCATCCTTTGGTTTCCACAGCCTGCCCTGGTGTGAAATCTGCCTATGCCTGCTTTCTCAGACTGACTCTGTTTCTCTCCCTCTCCCAGATGGCTACACGGTTGAAGACATCGTATTATACTGGGAAGGCAATGGGAATGCCATCCAAGGGACTGAGAAGCTGCACATTCCTCAGTTCAGCTTCCTGGGAAAGATAATGACTAGCAAAGAGGTGTTTTTCTACACAGGTGGGTCTGATCTTCTCTCCCATTTCGTCTTTCTTTTGTACCCTGGTACATTCCTGGACATCTGTCTGCCTTTGACCTCTACACTCTCTGTTGCCTCCTGTCCTATTTCCTTCTGGCTCTAGACACTTTCCAAAACCCACTTCAAATGAAGAAACGGGTGTGGAAGCACTTGGCCAAGTTTGACACTCTACAGGTGTAAAATGTTCATGCTCTTCCTGATAAAAACAGGCCTCCTCTCATGAGCCAGCCTCCCCCCCGCCCCCATTTGTCACTTTGAAATATTTACTATATCTCCCATTTCGAATCTCCAGTTGACATGAAACAAGTGAGGAAGGAAGGAGGAGAGAACAGACTTGCCATGCCATATGGGCCTACTGATATGCCATTGTCACGGGCCTTAAGGCGGCAGGCAAATAGGGTCAGATTGGCAGGCTGCCCAGGCTGGAATATTAGGGGCTTCCCCTCCTCCATCCTGTACTTGACCCTGAAAATCCCCTCAGCCCTGCGACCCTAATACCAGGATGTCTCCTTGCCAGGTTCCTATGTGCGCCTGATACTGAGGTTCCTGGTCCAGAGGGAAGTCACCAGCTACCTTGTGCAGATCTATTGGCCTACTGTTCTCACCACTGTTGTCTCTTGGATATCGTTTTGGATGAACTATGAATCTTCTGCAGCCAGGGTGACAGTTGGTAGGTCCTGTCCTCATCCCAGGGAGGAACTTGGATCATCTTGCTCAGAAAAAAAGTCAAGAGTAAGAGAGGAATACTTGGGGTGGTATGTGACTGCACGGGCAAGGAAGCAATATGGTGCCTGCCCAGCAGGCATTTATCCAGGGGCTTAGCCAATCCCCAGCAGAGAGACCGATATTGCAGACAAGTGTGAAAAAAACATCAGGGCTGGGATCTTGGTATGTTGGACCCAAAGTATTAGAATGCATTATTTGCGGGATACATGAATGAACACGTCATAAATTTAGATCAGAAATGCAATACAACAAACGTTGATTAAGCAACATATCAAAATGCCCATCAAAATGGCAGTAGAGGACTTCCAGAGAAGCTGTCCTCAATGAGTATCTGGTGGAATGCTGGGATAGATACTGTGAGATGCCAAAGAAGGAAACGACCCAGATCTTGTTGGCTAAAACTGCACCAAAAAAGTCTTGCTCAAGCTGCATTTTCAAGACTTGTAGGAGGCAGAGGCATAAGACTTGTCATTCACCAAAATAGGAAATCACTATTAAAAGGCACAGGGGCCCTAAAAGGGGACTAAGTCAAAGGGTGCCTAGGGCAGGAGCTGTGGGGAAATAGGGAGAGTCACAGAGAGACAGGAGGAGTGACTTGAAAAGACCTTGAAGTTCCAGTTTAAGCAGTTAGAACTTCATGTCCAAGCAATGGGGAGAACCAGAGGGTTTTGAGCAGTACCAGGGAGGGGCCTAGAGAATCAGCTCCCAAGTTTATCTGGTCCCAGTGTGCCCCACATCCAGGTCTGGTTTTTCCTTCACCGTCTTTGGGGCAGACTCCTCAGCCTCTTTCTTAAGGAGCACATGTTGGACTAAACCTTCAATATGTGTGTAATTTTTTAAAGGCTCACAAACCTTTCTGAGGGATGTGATCTAAAAGAAAGCCTATGTGCTGGAAGGCAAAAGAGGCTGGAGATATAAGTCCCACTGTGAAACCATGGCTGGAGATTTTGGACTTGATCCGAAGAGCAATGAGAAAGTCATGGAATCATCAAAGCATGGGCTGGGTGTAGAGCTGGGGAGGAAGAGCAAAGAGAGCACTTGAGCGAAGTCCCCAGGCCTAGAGAACTGAAGGCCTTTTGCTGAGGGCCCTCCCCGCTCCAGAGATGATGGTTGCTCCCTTCCCGTAGGATGTGGGCCTGATGGCTTGCCAAGAACTTCAGCCACCTGAGGAGGCTAACCCTGCGCCATGTTCTTTATAGGTCTGACTTCAATGCTCATCCTGAATGCCATCAACTCACATCTGCGGGATAAACTCCCCCAAGTTGCCTGTATTAAGGCCATTGACATCTATATGGTCGTATGCTTCTTCTTCGTGTTCCTGTCCTTGCTGGAGTATGTCTACATCAACTATCTTTTCTACAGCCGAGGAGGATCCCGGCGCAACCAAAGGCGACACAGGAGAGCCCAAAGAGTCATGGCCCGCTACCGCTACCGGGAAGTGATGCTGCAGGTTTGGCTTTTTGATTAACAATCAGCTTTCCCTGATTAGGGATTAGGCACCTTCTTAAGCCTAAGCTTAGCCCTTGACCCTTTCACATTTCTTCGTTCCTTTAATCCTCGCACAACACACACACACGCACACATCAGATAGCAAAGAAATAGAACAATTTATCATCACTCCTTTATAGGTCAAATCATTGTTGCAAGGTCCCAAGGCAGTAAGTGGCAGAACTAGATTTTCCCAGACCTTTTGACTTCAAATCCAGTCCACTTAGCATATTTTCAAGGGCAGGTGAAGGACCCAGAGGGCAAAGGAGCACAGGGAGGCTGAAAGGAAGAGAAAGACACCAGAGGGGTTAGCCTACCCCTCCTTCCTTTGCTCTTTCAATTCCCAAAGCCGTGCTGAGACTTTTGTTGCTGGCAGTACATTAATGTCCAGCAGTGCCCCCTTCCTTCCCAGGAAGCCCAGCCACATCTGCCTGAGGAGGCCTTGCCTCCATCCACCACATAGCACTCCAGAGAGAGCAGCTGCCCCAGGAAGACCCAGGCTTGGCAGCCACCGTGGATTTCCCTTACATGCTAACAGCCTCTTGGTCCTGTTCCTCAGCCCCTTGCACACCGGAGATCCCAAGAAGAGATGATTCTGTCAGTGGAAGAGATCAACAGTCACATTGCAAGTGCTGATGAGGAAAGCCCTTTCCCTCTTCCTTCCTCCCCACCACCAGTGCTTATTCATGTAGAATATGAACCTCCTGACTTCAGAAATCTATCTACTATCTCCTTGAAGGATGCCCAGGTTAGCATAGAAGATGAAAGTGACTCTCTTTCCTCCAGACCAGTGCAGGCCTGCCTGGCAAGCCTAGAAAGCCTCAGCTCTTTGATCTCCATCCCAGAGCAGGCCCCACTGGCCAACTCAGAAAGCTTCAGCTCACTATCTTCTCTCTCAGAGCAGGCCTGGCTGGCCTCTAGAGAAAGCCTGAGTGATCTCCCCTCCACCTCAGAGCAGGCCCTGCCCAGCTATGGCATTCGCTTTAATGGTTCTGAGATTGATGACAGTGTTATTCCTACTGAAATCCGCAACCGTGCTGACGCCCACGGCCATGCTGATACCCGTGACCCAGAAGACCCTGAAGAGAACACGAGCTCGGATGAGGGTCATGGCCATGGCCCTAGTGGGAGGCATCTGCTTGTCTATGGTCACAGGTGTGTGCAGGAAGCAAGCTGCAGCCTTGATGAGATCCATAGCAACCTTAATGAGATTCATAGCAACCTTGATGAGATCCGTAGATTGCCTGATGACATCAGAGTTGAGAGCGGCTACCTTGACCTTGAGAAGCAACTCAGGTGTGATCTTAACAGTACCTGGAGCCTTAATGTTGATGATTTCATGGGCTTTGACCAAGGCAAGGACAGTAACTCAGAGTCTGATGACAGTTGCCCCCCGAGTCCTGGGTGCTCCTTCAGTGAAGGGTTCTCCTCCAAGCTCTTTGACCCTGACTATGTCCCTGAGGTTGACAGGTGGTCCCGGATCCTCTTCCCTCTTTCCTTTGTGGTGTTCAACATTGTCTACTGGGCATTTCATATCAATTAGTCCCATAGTGCCCCTTTCATGGTTCCTCTTGATTCCATTTTGCCTTCTTTTCTTGGTTCATTTTATTTTGTGGTTATTTGGGCAGTTGAATTAGTTCTGCCTTTCTCTTTATAAACATGAGGTGGGAAGTAGTTGAAAAGGATGTGTTCTAGCTGGAAGGAAAGGGATTGAGGAGGACTTGGAGGTAAATAGCACATTGATTTTCCTTTTTTGCTAGAAGACTATCACCTTTTCAAAGACTTCTAATATCTGTGAAGCACAGAAAAGCCCCTGGAAATGTTTGGAGGAGAAAGCCAGGCTGGGAGACAGAGGAAGGATCCAAGCCCTGCGCATAAACATTTCTGAGGGTTTTGCTGCCCCCGACCATGTGTTGAATTTTCTTTTTCATTACTTTTTTTATTCTGTTTTTCCCTCCTAAGAATTTAGTCCTTGCTCACCCCCTGATTAAGGTTTTACAGGAGAAAGTCAAGCTGGGCTGAGCAGGGGTACACAGGGGAAGCACTAGCCATGGCTTGAAAGTGCAAGGGGCTGGCTCTAGGCAACTTGGGGAAATCTCTTCCCCACTATTGTTTTCTGTTGTATTTCGAGTGTGGTGTTGTGGTGTGGGGTTGGGAGTGGAATGTGGGTGGGTAGGGGTACTGAGTGAGATGTCAGGGTAAGTGAGAGATCATGTTTCCAGCAGGAGCTTGCAGGAGGTGATGAGGTCAAGTTGGAGATTCCCAGATTGAACTGGCATCTATGGAGGGATTGGAACTTCTCTTGTCTATAATTCTGCTTCACAATTCTTGATAATACAGACTGGGTACTGGGTACGTCTGTCTAGGTCAGATGCTGACTTGATCACTAGTGACAGAGCAAGCACTTGCTGAATGAAGACGAGGGTCAGGAAATTTCTGACTTGCTATTTCATCACCTGGTCTAGAACAGCAGACGAACAATTGTGAATCTCTATAGTAACCCTGTGTGTCTAGTGCATAGCAAATGTCAACAAGCTCACTGACCCATCACATTGTTATGCCCTCACAGGAGCCCAGTAAGCCAGGGAAGGCAAAGCACATTGTCCCCAGTGTTCCAAGGGGAAAAAATGGAGCTTATGTATCATGCCTAAGGACGGTAAGTGGTAGAAGTAGTAAGGTAGTAAGTGGTAGAGCCACTCCACTTGCTCTTCTTTCTTCTTATCCTCTTAACTCTCTCAACGAAAGTGCTCCCCTTTCTCCTCCCCTCTTTACAAATGGGGGTGCTCCATCAGGTTCTGCTTCTTTGCCAGGCCCCAGACCTCATTACATAGCACCTGGAACATCTCTGCAGGAAGTGGCCAGTGACCAGCCAGTGAGTGTGAACCAAGCACATGGAACGTGGGTACTGCCCACCCAGTGGGGCCACGAAGGGAAATAGAAAGTAGCCTGCACTCCAGCTTTCCTAGCAGCTCCACCTCTTTAATGGAGGCCATGGGGGAACAAGACTTGCCAAGCACTCGGCCTATGTTTCTCCTTCCTGCCTAGGCAGCCTCTCCTGCAGCCCCTCAGCCACCTACCCTTTTAACTGTGTTTCTGTGTTTGTGTTTCTGTGTATAGCTGAGTAATTCTGTATGTACATACAACCGTTTTGAGAAGCTGTACAGCTCTATGGATATCGATGTAAATCTATATCGGTGTGTATAAGAGTGTATATATAACAACGTGTGGATGCGTGTTTGTGTATGCACACCCCTGGGAAAGAGTGTGTGTGCCTGTGTGTATGCACGTGGGTATATGCTATGTGTGTATGAGAGCATATGTGCACACCCATGTTTATTCATCTGATTTGAATGAGTGTGAAAGGAAATGCACCCAAAAGCATATGTATTTCCTGTTGGTGGCTCTTCTAGAACCACCTGAATTCCTTTGGCCTGTTCTCACCTAAGTGGGCGGCCATATTTGGCCGGGCTGGTTAACTGACTGTTTCTTTCCAATTCCCTGTTCCAGGGGGCAGTGTCTCCCGGTCCCCAATCACTCTTCTCCTCCTTCCTCCACCCATCTGTGCTGTCTCCTGGACAGAAGACACAGGAGAAGTGAATGTAGTCCCAGGAAGTGACAGTTTAGTGCCTTGAGATAGGAAGTGCTCAAACATGGGATAAGCTGGGAGTGTAGAGCATTTTGCTTTGTCCTGAAACGACATGTTTGAGTAACAAAGGCAGGGTTTGGGTGTGTGTCGGGGGGGGTTGCCTTGAAGATGCATTAAGAACAGATATATGATGTAGACAATGGGTGGGGAAAGCTAAAGAACTAGAGAGGGACTTGTGTATAGCCTTTGTAACTCATCCCCTTATTGCAATCACATTGTAAGCCCGACACGTGTGGGGGCTGAAGGCAGCCAAAAGCATGTGGGTGATGTGAGGAAATAGCCCAGGGTATCAACTGCAGCACTGGATGCAGAGAACCAAAGGTGTTTGGGAGAGGGCTGCAGGCATGGACAGTGGGGGTGGGCCCTTTCGGGGGCAGGAGCACTGTAGTAACCCATCCTGCATCTTGGGATGGCCTTGGATTTGGAGTCCAGAACTCCCTCCTCCCACCCACTCCAGGGAAAGGGATCATCAGAGGGGTGAGAGGATTGACCAAGGAGAGAGGGGCAAAGGAGCCCCAGGGTGTGACTACCTAGATCAGCCCAGTTTGCCATCTCTCTTCTTTTCCATACACACAGCATACACATATAGCCTCCTACACATACACGCCCACAGAGACCCACACAGTCACGCATACATGTACACACATGTGGGCACTCACGCTCAGCACCAAACAGAGGTATGCACAAACACATGCACGCTCACAGCCACATATATATTCACATGCACAGTCACACACGATTACCCTCATATTCGTGTGCATGCACACACACAAACTTTTAAAACAGCTAAAAATAAAAAAAGTTGCCACTGGAATATCTAAGATTGCCTCTCTCTTTGTGGACACCTCTCACAGAAAGATCCAGGTTGGGAGGAGAGAAATGACCCCCACATCTGAGGCTCCCATCATGACTATTGAAAGACTTGCTTCCTGGAGCCTGAACATTGGTTGATTGATTGGGATTTGGGTTTCCAGAACCCTGGGGGGCTTTTGAGCCCCGTGGGAAATGAGCGGTTTACTTGGGGTGATGTCATACAAAGAGACTGGAGCAGTGGGGACCAGAAAGTAAGTTTGAAGATGTGTCTCACAGCAAAGCACAGGAAGGTTCAAGCACAGAAGAGGGGCAGAGAGGCCAGTTGTAAATATCTCTGTAGATCCATGTAGCTAGATAAAAATATTTATATCTTAAAAAGAACATCTTGCCCTAAAGTGCTGCAATGAGAGCAGTTGAACTCGACTGCAACTCACACTGTGTGAGGTTATGTGTCAAGGTGAGGTGGAGGTTTGGCAATGACAGCTTTGCTGAAATTTGAACCTTCTGAGTTTGTCGTGGACTTGGTTGTTTTAGCCTGAAAATTGCCAGATCTCCCCTTGTTGTGTTCTGTGTGTTCTGTTGTCAGCGTCATTATGGAGCCCCATCCTCAGCTAGCTGCCTACATCCCGTCCCACTCCTCACTCGCACCAAATAACTCTGGAAATGCAGAGCATCTGGCAGGGCACTAATAGGGTTCAGCCCACAGAGACTTTCTCAGCCCCAGCCAATCAGAGAGTGCTTGTGGTGAGATAATTTGGAGCTCGGGCAGAAGGAAGGATCTCGTTGAGTCCGGGATGGAGCAACCCTCACTTCACTTTTCTACCTATCTTTCCTCTTCCTCACATGGGCCATCCCATTAACTTTCCCCCTAGAATTCCTTCTCCACCACTACCACAGGAAGGCTACCCTCTGTCTCTTCAGAGCGGCATTTTGTTCTAAGGACCTGGGCCTTTACAGAGATAACGGATGATCTGTTGGGTCTTACTGGAGCTTCTAAAATGTATTCTTACAGTCTGTGTCATCTTGTTAATAGCAAGGCTGTAATGTCTTTGCATATTTAGAACTGAGCTTTCTGAGACTGTGGCCATTCCTAATGAGGTTTCTTTATTCTGTACATAAAAGAACTAACCCTTTGAGCTATTAACTAATGAATGCATTTGCTAAGCTATCAACCTGCATGGTGCCTTGCCGTGGTAATGAGCATCAAAGGAAATTGTGACTTGTCCTACTGAAAGTGCAGTGTGTTTGTGTTTGTTGTGTAGTGTCCTGTGATCAATATGAAATCTCTATTATCAGTGTTGGGTTTTCAGGGTAGGGAGGGGGGAGGGTGTTACAGTGTCTCTCTGGTATATTTCAATTATAAAATAGGCCCAGTTGGTCAGGGCCACCTCTGTTAATTCAACATGTGTGAGACTTTGCACCCACTATATCTTGCCGGACTGTATCCCTGGGGTCAGGAGTCGTCAGCAGAACTGAAGGTGCCCGAGTGTAGTGAGACTGGCTGTGGTGCCTGACTTTGGACAGTGCCAGAGAATTCTTCAGATAGGCAAAGCCGTGCCATTCTGAGGCAGATGAAATACAGTAACACCACAAACATGGAGGTCTTTAAGGAAACCAAGAGAGGAGGAGGACCAAGACCCACGTGTCTTATTGGCCTGACCTGCAGAAGGGTGCAGAACAGCAGAGACCCCCCCCCCCAAGATGACCCAGTTCCCTCTTTGTCTTCATTAGATGTACATTTTTGCATGAAAAAGACCTTGACCAGGCTGGACTTCAAAGAAGGAAAACAAGAAGAAACATAAAATTATGCTTCTGAAAAATATGCTGAAATAAAGGTTTATAAATAGTCAAAAGGAGAAAATAAATATATATAATGGCAAATACACTTACCGGTTGTTGTGTTTCCTCTCTGTCTGATTGGAAAGGAGTTCCACCTGGGCCCAGGAAGCCTCTGGTTTCCACTGTTCACCTTAGCCTCCCCAAGGCTTTGCACATTGACCTACTCATGCCCTAAGATATTTGACTCCATGGTTTTCAAGCAGAGTGGAAGTAGTAATATACAACTGAAATTACTTTACACTTTCACACAAGCTATTTTAATCATTTAATCATTTAAAACAAAAGGCACGTGTTTTGATGAGCCCTGGGTGTTACACGCAACTAGTGAACCGTTGAACACTACCTCAAAACTAATGAGGTACTATATGCTGGCTAACTGAACATAATAGAAAATAAAAGTCAATAAATAATAAATAAATAAATAAAACAGAAATTGTAAAACAAGTGAACATTTATTTCCATTGGCAGGGGGATCTTTATTAAGAACATTAAAAAAATCTCTTTTGCCAATGTGGATGTACAGAATAGAGAGCAAGAAAGCCCTATGGGGGTGCAAAGAGGGCATGCTCAGGTTTTAAAAACTTTGTAGAGTCCTGAACATTGTTAGAGCTTGGGGTTGAGGCCCCTGGCTGGCCAATGAGCTCACAAGTGTAGGTAGCGTGCTGCTGGTGCATCCACCTTCAACCACCTTTTGATGAAAACCTTGGAGTTACAACAGGAACCCTAACCTGATAGCTCCTCCTCTGTGGTCCCTTTTGTGCCCAAACAAGCCAGGAGAGCAGTGCCTTCACACCCTGCTTTGCTGATCTGCCCATGGTGGGAGGGGCCTGGTGTTGTTACAGGTACACACAGGAGAAAATGCATGTGGAGGTAAGAAAGAGTTTTCACAGCACACCTGGAGCCTACTGTTAGCTACTGAGTTCTGGGCCTAAGTTCTTGCCACAAGTCAGGTTTTGTATACTTTTTTATAAGTCAGGCTTTGAAGGTGGCCAGCGACCCCAAGTGGAGCTTGCTGCCCTTGAATGGTTCTACTGTCACTTGCCGCCCACTGATCATGCAACTACCTTAAGGGATAGGGTGGAAGAAGGGGGATATGGCCTCCCTCTCCCTTTACAGCTTCCCTTAGGGTAAAAGAGCCCTTGCCACAATCTCTCTAGGCTTTCGGCAAGGCCTGTCTTCCCAGCTTCCCATGTTGGCTCAGCTTCCTCTAATCCCTAGCAGGGCCTCCCAGGGGCCCCTTGGTACTGCCCTGGTACTGCTTACCCAGTCCAAGTCTCTCCTAAGCTTGCCTCCGGACCAGAATCTCAAGAGAATTAGCAAGGAACACAGAACTGAAGCAGATTTGTTTTATTTTTTAATAACCTTAAGTGCATTTTATACTGATATTTTTAAAAGTAATAGGGGATAAGAAACTATCATGAGATTTAAATGCATTCCTGTCCAATGGTCTGAAAGCAGCTCAGAAACTACCCGCAATGTGCAAGTGCCAGAATTTGAACATGAACTCTTCCCATGGCCAACCTAAGATTTGCTGCAACAGAATGCAGTTCAGCATCCTTGACTCTAGATTTCTCTATTTCAATTACAAATCAGTTTCTTAGGGGCACCTGGGTGGCTCAGTCATTAAGTGTCTGCCTTCAGCTCAGATCATGATCTCAGGGTCTTGGGATCGAGCCGTGGGGCAGGTGGGGCAGGTGGGGCAGGTGGGGCGGGGGAGGGGGGAAGTCCCTGCTCAGCAGGGAGTCTGCTTCTCCCTCTCCCTCTGCCTCTCTCTCTCTCAAATAAATAAATAAAATTTTTTAAGAAAAACCAAATCAGCCTCTTAGAAAGTCTCCCTTTAATATCGCATGGGGGGACAGAGGTTAAAAATTTATTGGAGATAGTGGACTCCAGTCCCCCTTCTGTCTAGAATACTCTGTGTGCCCTTGGGCAAGACCCTGTTCATTTGGGGGCCTCTTCCAGTCCTCTCCTTTCCCATCCCATTCTTACCCTAGGCCTGGTGCTCTGCTCAAAGCTCTGCCCATTAAGATTTTCCCTTCCCACTCTTTCAAGACCACCCCCAAGTGCCATCCATTTTCAGCTTACACCCACATACTAAACCAGCCCATGCTTAAACCAGCCAGGGCCTAGAGGAATCCCATATCGTTATAGGTGCAACTGTAGTGGGTGGTATGGGGGTCTGAGCTATTTGCTCAGGTCATTGAGTCCTCTGGTACTACTTAGGCTGAAACAGGCCAGCACTATTATATCTACCATGCTTTATCATTGGATGGGAACAGCCCAGGAGAAGTGCAGCCTTCTTGCAAATGCAGCTGAGGATGGCAAGTAACTATGCCCCCCTAAAATAGATTCTCTTGCTAAACATCTGAGTGGCACACCTCCATGGCCACAATACAAACACATTTTACTATTACTAATGTTGGTATACTTCTTTCAGCATACAATTTTGCACCTCACCAAAGACCCTCTGTTTGTGGTTTGGCATAGACCAGGGCTCCAGGAGAGTCTCCATCCTGGCACTCTCTACATAGAGGAATATGTGGATACTTTGCTAAGGGAAGTGAGACCCCCACCTTCCTGTCCAATGAGTCAATGAGTAGAAGGGACTCCACCCCATCACACCACCAGAGAATGGCTAGCCATGTAATGTCTAGTTATAGGATAATCCATGCGGAAAGGTTAGGTGAGTGCTGCTTGTAATAACAATCCCCAAATCCCAGTAACTTAAGCCCAAAATATCTGTACTTCCATCTCATATTGTGTGTCCAATGCACATCATCAGGGGAACTTCTGCTCATGGTAGCCACTCGAGGACAAGCTGACAGAGGCATCACTGGCATGTGCTTCTCCAATCTTTGTAGTGGAAGGAAGGGAAAGTTGGGGGTGGGGTCTCACACTAGTGATTAAATGATACATTCAAAAAGGATACACATGTACTCACAACTCATTAACTAGAGATTATACCCTGACATAACTATGAATAGCCAGGACATTTAGTTTGCTATGTACCCAGGAGAGGTGAACCACATATCACTGAGAAGTACTAATGACAACCATTGGGAGTTTCCCTTGATCTTTGCAGGGATATTACTTGCTCTTCTCACCGCTCAGAGGTACCTATGCCCTCCTTTGTAGTAGTTTTCTCATCTTTAACTTTGACACATGAACCAGCAAAATACATTAAAATTCCAAAATACTGCCAATCATCAGAGAGAGTGTTTGCCATTCTTTTTTTTTATAATTTTGGACATCTTTTTTTTAATTTAATTTTATTATATTATGTTAATCACCATACATTACATCATTAGTTTTTGATGTAGTATTCCATGATTCATTCTTTGCATATAAGACCCAGTGCTCCATTCAATACGTGCCCTCCTTAATACCCATCAGTGGGGTAACCCATCCCCTCACCCCCCTCCCTTCTAGAACCCTCAGTTTGTTTTTCAGAGTCCATAGTCTCTCATGGTTCATCTCCCCCTCTGATTTCCCCCTTTCATTTTTCCTTTCCTACTATCTTCTATTTTTTTAACATGTACTGTATTCTTTGTTTCAGAGGTACAGGTCTGTGATTCATTGGTGTTACACAATTCACAGCGCTCACCATAGCACATACACTCCCCAATATCTAGCACCTAGCCACCACATCCCTCCCACCCCCCACCACTCCAGCAACCCTCAGTTTGTTTCCTGAGATTAAGAATTCTTCATATCAGTGAGGTCATATGATACATGTCTTTCTCTGTTTGACTTATTTCGCTCAGCATAATACCCTCCAGTTCCATCCATGTCATTGCAAATGGCAAGATTTCATTTTTTTGTTGGCTGTATAATATTGCATTGTATATATATAACACATCTTCTTTATCCATTCATCTGTCGATGGACATCTTGGCTCTTTCCATAGTTTGGCTATTGTGGACATTGTTGCTATAAACATCGGGGTGCGCATACCCCTTCAATTCACTACATTTGTATCTTTGGGGTAAATACCCAGTAGTGCAATTGCTGGGTCATAGGGTAGCTCTATTTTCAACTTTTTGAGGAACATCCATACTATTATCCAGAGTGGCTGTACCAGCTTCCATTCCCACTAACAGTGTAGGAGGGTTCCCTTTTCTCCACATCCCCGCCAACATCTGTCGTTTCCTGACTTGTTAATTTTAGCCATTCTGACTGGTGTGAGGTGATATCTCATTGAGGTTTTGATTTGGATTTCCCTGATGCCGAGCGATATTGAGCACTTTTTCATGTGTCTGTTGGCCATTTGGACGTCTTCTTTGCAGAAATACCTGTTCATGTCTTCTGCCCATTTCTTGATTGGATTATTTGTTGTTTGGGTGTTGAGTCTGATAAGTTCTCTATAGATTTTGGATACTAGCCCTTTATCTGATATGTCATTTGCAAATATCTTCTCCCATTCTGTCGGTTGTCTTTTGGTTTTGTTGACTGTTTCCTTTGCTGTGCAAAAGCATTTTATCTTGATGAAGTCCCAATAGTTCATTTTTGCCCTCGCCTTTGGTGATGTTTCTAGGAAGAAGTTGCTGCGGCTGAGGTCGAAGAGGTTGCTGCCTGTGTTCTCCTTTAGGATTTTGATGGACTCCTGTCTCACGTTGAGGTCTTTCAACCATTTTGAGTCTGTTTTTGTGTGTGGTGTAAGGAAATGGTCCAGTTTCAGTCTTCTGCATGTGGCTGTCCAATTTTCCCAACACCATTTGTTGAAGAGACTGTCTTTTTTCCATTGGACATTCTTTTCTGCTTTGTCAAAGATGAGTTGGCCATAGAGTTGAGGGTCCATTTCTGGGCTCTCTATTCTGTCCCATTGATCTATGTGCTTGTTTTTGTGCCAGTACCATACTGTCTTGATGATGACAGCTTTGTAATAGAGCTTGAAGTCTGGAATTGTGATACTGCCCGCTTTGCTTTTCTTTTTCAACATTCCTCTGGCTATGCAGGGTCTTTTCTGGTTCCATACAAATTTTAGGATTATTTGTTCCATTTCTTTGAAAAAAGTGGATGGTATTTTGATAGGAATTGCATTAAATGTGTAGATTGCTCTAGGTAGCATTGACATCTTCACAATATTTGTTCTTCCAATCCATGAGCATGGAACATTTTTCCATTTCTTTGTGTCTTCCTCAATTTCTTTCATGAGTATTTTATAGTTTTCTGAGTACAGATTCTTTGCCTCTTTGGTTAGATTAATTCCTAGGTTTTGGGTGCAATTGTAAATGGGATCAACTCCTTGATTTCTCTTTCTTCTGTCTTGTTGTTGGTGTATAGAAATGCCACTGATTTCTGTGCATTGATTTTATATCCTGCCACTTTACTGAATTCCTGTATGAGTTCTGGCAGTTTTGGGGTGGAGTCTTTGGGTTTTCTACATAAAGTATCATATCATCTGCAAAGAGTGAGAGTTTGACTACTTCTTTGCCAATTTGGATGCCTTTGATTTCTTTTTGTTGTCTGATTGCTGTGGCTAGGACTTCTAGTACTATGTTGAATAGCAGTGGTGATAGTGGACATCCCTGCTGTGTTCCTGACCTTAGGGGGAAAGCTCTCAGCTTTTCCCCATTGAGAATGATATTCGCTGTGGGTTTTTCATAGATGGCTTTTATGATATTGAGGTATGTACCCTCTATGCCTATACTCTGAAGAGTTTTGATCAAGAAAGGATGCTGTACTTTGTCAGAAACTTTTTCTGCATCTATTGAGAGGATCATACGGTTCTTGTTCTTCCTTTTATTAATGTATTGTATCACATTGATTGATTTGTGGATGTTGAACCAAACTTGCAGCCCAGGGATAAATCCCACTTGGTCGTGGTGAATAATCCTTTTAATGTACTGTTGGATCCTATTGGCTAGTATTTTGGTGAGAATTTTTTGCATCCATGTTCATCAGGGATATTGGTCTGTAATTGTCCTTTTTGATGGCATCTTTGTCTGATTTTGGGATCAAGGTAATGCTGGCCTCATAAAATGAATTTGGAAGTTTTCCTTCCATTTCTATTTTTTAGGACAGTTTCAGAAGAATATGTATTAATTCTTCTTGAAATGTTTGGTAGAATTCCCCTGGGAAGCCATCTGGCCCTGAGCTCTTGTTTGTTGGGAGATTTTTGATGACTGCTTCAATTTCCTTAGTGGTTATAGGTCTGTTCAGGTTTTCTATTTCTTCCTGGTTCAGTTTTGGTAGTTGATACACCTCTAGGAATGCATCCATTTCTTCCAGATTATCTAATTTGCTGGCATAGAGTTGCTCGTAATATGTTCTTATACCTGTTTGTATTTCTTTGGTGTTGGTTGTGATCTCTCCTCTTTCATTCATGATTTTATTTATTGGGGTCATTTCTCCTTTCTTTTTGATAAGTCTGGGCAGGGGGTTATCAATCTTATTAATTCTTTCAAAGAACCAACTCCTAGTTTCGTTGATCTATTCTACTGTTCTTTTGGTTTCTATTTCATTGATTTCTGCTCTGATCTTTATGATTTCTCTTCTCCTGCTGAGTTTAGGCTTTATTTGCTGTTCTTTCTCCAGCTCCTTTAGGTGTAGGGTTCGGTTGTGTACTTGAGACCTTTCTTATTTCTTGAGAAAGGCTTGTATTGCTATATACTTTCCTCTTAGGACTGCCTTTGCTGCATCCCAAAGATTTTGAATAGTTGTGTTTTCATTTTCATTGTTTCCGTGAATTTTTTTTAAATCTTCTTTAATTTCCTGGTTGACGCATGCATTCTTCAGTAGGATGCTCTTTAGCCTCCATGTATTTGAGTTCTTTCTGACTTTCCTCTTGTGATTGAATTCTAGTTTCAAAGCCTTGTGGTCTGAAAATATGCAGGGAATGATCCCAATCTTTTGGTACCAGTTGAGACCTGTTTTGTGACCTAGGATGTGGTCTATTCTGGAGAATGTTCCATGGGCACTAGAGAAGAATGTGTATTCTGTTGCTTTGGGATGGAATGTTCTGAATATATCTGTGAAGTCCATTTGGTCCAGTGTGTCATTTAAAGTCTTTATTTCCTTGCTGATCTTTTGCTCAAATGATCTGTCCATTTCAGTGAGGGGGGTGTTAAAGTCCCCTACTATTATTGTATTGTTGTTGATGTGTTTCTTTGATTTTGTTATTAATTGGCTTATATAATTGGCTGCTCCCATGTTAGGGGCATAGATATTTACAATTGCTAGATCTTCTTGTTGAATAGACCCTTTAAGTAGGATATAGTGTCCTTCCTCATCTCTTATTATAATCTTTTGTTTGAAATCTAATTTGTCTGATACAAGGATTGCCACCCCAGCTTTCTTTTGGTGTCCATTAGCATGGTAAATGGTTTTCCACACCCTCACTTTCAATCTGGGCGTGTCTTTGGGTCTAAAATGAGTCTCTTGCTGACAGCATATCGATGGTCTTGTTTTTTTTTTTATCCAATCTGATACCCTGTGTCTTTTGATTAGGGCATTTAGCCCATTTACATTCAGGGTAACTATTGAAAGATATGAATTTAGTGCCATTGTATTGCCTGTAAGGTGACTGTTACTCTATATTGTCTGTGTTCCTTTCTGGTCTATGTTATTTTTAGGCTCTCTCTTTGCTTAGAGGACCCCTTTCAATATTTCCTGTAGGGCTGGTTTTGTGTTTGTAAATTCCTTTAGTTTTTGTTTGTCCTGGAAGCTTTTTATCTCCCCTTCTATTTTCAATGACAGCCTAGCTGGATCTAGTATTCTTGGCTGCATATTTTTCTCATTTAGTGCTCTGAATATATCCTGCCAGTCCTTTCTGGTCTGCCAGGTCTCTGTGGATAGGTCTGTTGCCAATCTAATGTTTCTACCCTTGTAGGTTACAGATCTCTTATTCTGAGCTGCTTTCAGGATTTTCTCTTTGTCTCTGAGACTCATACATTTTACTACTAGATGTTGGGGTGTAGACCTATTTTTATTGATTTTGAGGGGGGTTTTCTGTGCCTCCTGGGTTTTGATGCCTGTTTCGTCCCCCAAATTAGGGAAGTTCTCTGCTATAATTTGCTCCAATATACCTTCTGCCCTTCTCTCTCTTTCTTCTTCTTCTGGGATCCCAATTATTCTAATGTTGTTTCATCTTACGGTATCACTTATCTCTTGAATTCTGCCCTCGTGATCCAGTAGTTGTTTATCTCTCTTTTTCTCAGCTTCTTTATTTTCCATCATTTGCTCTTCTATACCACTAATTCTCTCTTCTGCCTCATTTATCCTAGCAGTTAGAGCTTCCATTTTTTATTGCACCTCATTCATAGCCTTTTTTTATTTCAACTTGGTTAGATTTTAGTTCTTTTATTTCTCCAGAAAGGGTTTCTCTACTATCTTCCATGCTTTTTTCAAGCCCAACTAGTATCTTTATAATTGTCATTCTCAACTCTAGTTCCGACAGCTTACTAATGTCCATATTGATTAGGTCCCTGGCAGTCGGTACTGCCTCTTGTTCTTTTTTCTGGGGGGGGGTCAATTTTTCCATCTTGTCATTTTGTCCAGAGGAGAATAGATGAATGAGAGAACAAAATTAACAGGGTAACAATGACCCCAGAAAAATAGACACTAAACAAATCAGAAGAGACCTGAAACCTGGGGAAAAGAAAGGGAAAGAAAGAAAAAGAAAAAGATACAAAAAGAAAAGAATATGATCAAATATGACCAGGTTGGTGAATAAATCAGTGTCACACACTAGATTTTGGGCATATTTTGGTCTGTTGAAGAAACTGCCTCCCAAAATTTTAAAGAAAGAAAAGCTTATATATGTAAAAAATAAGGGTAAATACGATGAAGGGATGGAATATGACTGTAAAGATGAAAATTATAAAAGATTTTATAAAAGGAATTTATAAGATAAGAAATTGGTTGAAGAAAGAAAGAAGAGAAAGTTTAAAAAGGGGGGGAGAGAATGTGATCAGGCAGGAGACTAGAACAAAGCCATACACTAAAGATTTAGGGTATATTTTGGTCTGTTAGAAGAAACTGTATCCCAAAATTTTAAAGAGAGAACAACATATATGTATACCAAAAATAAAGATAACTACAATGAAGAGATAGAATATGACTCTAAAGATGAAAAATAAAAAGATTTTTTAAAAAGCAGTTGATAAGATGTTGGTTGAAAAAGGGAAAAAGAAAAATTTTAAAAAAAGAAAATTTAAAAAAATTAACTTTGAGAGACTAAAGAATCAGGGGGGAAAAAAGCCATAAATTCTATGTGCTATATTCCCCTAGCGCTGGAGTTCTGCCGTTCTCATTGTTCAGTGAACTTGGTCTTGGCTGGCTGTTCTTGTTGATCTTCTGGGGGAGGGGCCTGTTGCTGTGGTTCTCAGATGCCTTTGCCTGAGGCAGCATTGCCCCACCCTTGCTGGGACCAGGCTAAATAATCTGCTCGGGTTTGGTTTCCGTAGCTTTTGTTCCCTGCAAGCTTTCAGCACAGCTTTGGAGGGCAAGAGTGAAAATGGTGGCCTCCCCATCTCCACCCCAGAGGAGCCGAGAACTCGGGGCCCCATTCCCCAGTGCACCCCAAGAGAAAAGCAATCACTCCTGTCTCCCCCGTCTCCAGCCGCACTCCATGCTCACCCGGCCTGTTACCAAGGATTTCTATCGTTGGCACCCAAACCCGTGTGGAGACTCCAAACCCAGCAGATCCATGCGGTGTGCTACCGTGCCACTCCTCCCGGGGGAGGAAGGGGAGTGTCCCCGGATCTGCCGCTTGTTGGGTCCCTGCTGGAAGAGCAGTGGCCCAACTGTGCCGCAGATCATGGTCTATGGCAACCCTGAGCTGAAAGCCCACTCCTCGGCTCTGTCTCTGTGGCCGGCTTCCCTGCTCCAATACCTGGGCACTCTGCCGCACTCAGGCACCCCCGGTCTTTCTGTGACCCCGAGGGTCCTGAGACCACACTGTCCCAGCGAGGGTTCCACCCCCTGCTTAGCCACTGGAGTGATGTCCCTCAGCGGAGCAGACTTCTAAAAGTTCCAATTTTATGCTCCGCTGCTCTATCACTTGCTGGTAGTGGCCGACAGAGGCTCCCTTCCCCCGTGGTCCATCTTCCCGAATATCGCCTCAGATGCACTTCTCCTCACATCCTACCTTCCAGAAAGTGGTCGCTTTTCTGTTCAGAGAGTTTCTGCTCTTCTTTTCTTTGATCTCCTGTTGAGTTCATAGGTGTTCAGAATGTTTGATCCCTATCTAGCTGAATTCCTGGGACCAGACGAAATTTAGGTCTCCTACTCCTCCACCATCTTTCTCCTTCCAATTTTGGACATCTGGAGACCAGAAGGTGGTGCCAGTCTCCGTCCCCACTGCTCTCCCCACATGGACCTGTGCAAGACACACACATCCTCTTGCTGCCTCTGCTCTTGGAGGGGCAGCCTGCAACCGAGTGTTTGCCATTCTTACAGGAGAACCTTCTGGCCTCTGGAGGAAGTTGTATCCTCCCCTTCCCTATGGACAGGACTCCAATTTGTCTTTTCACCCACTCTGGGCTGACTTGGTCCTGAGCAAAGTAGACCTGGAGATAACTCAAGCCTCCACTGAAATCTGAAATCTCTGACAAAACTACAAGTAAACTTCTTTTGGGATCTCAGGATTTCTGAATATTTCTGAATTCTTCTGTGAGTCCTGTCAAGAGTGAGAGCAGCTGAAAAAAAAAAAAAGGTGTGTAGAGCAGCAACGGGATGGGCTCATTTCTGAGTAGCAACTCCCCATGGGTGAATCAAATAATCAAAATGGACTCCTTCCTCCTGTGGGGTCCCCTCAGCTAATAACCTTATGGCCCTATTTATGGGTAATGCCATTCTTAGACAATAAGATTGTGAGCCTGAAGCCTTTCCAATTAGGAGCTTCAAATCCTATTTTTATGGTGGAGGGATTTGTTAGACACTTCCATGACATCCTGCCCAGACTGGTGGTAGTTCATGTGGTAGAAGGGGAGGTGCTCTTACTAGCTCCCTGACCACTGTGGAATCATTACATGATTCCTATCTTCTCCCCACTTAGAGTACTCCTGACCTCAGGGAGGAGCGAGACCCTTCCATTACTCCATTAAGTCCCCCAAGCCCCAGTAGTGGGGGTCTACAGAAAGGGTTTTCTACAAGACAACAGGATCTGCAGGTCACCTTCACCAGAGCAAAAAAGTAGTGGGGCCAAGGCGTCCAAATCCTTCCCCCTAGCAAGAGCTCTAATCCAAGTGGGGAGGGAGGGAGGACTCTGCTCCCATCACATGTCATCAACCTGGCACTGACTCTAAGTCAGTAAAGGACCAGTGGGATGGTTCAGGGTGTCTGTAGTCAGCCCAACATCTCATTGCCATGAGTCTCTGGAATTGTACTGTCAAGTCATACATGTATGAGTGTGTCAAGACATACTCTCCAGAGCTCCAGAGATCAGGAGAAAGATTGGTCTGGTAGGAGGCCCAATAAACAGATTATTGGCCCAGGTAGCTTTCTCCCAAGCCACTGCTAAGTACCAGGTCCTGCTCTTTGAAAGCAAAGGCCCATGAAGGTGGCAAAGCCATCAATATTGGCCACAAAGGGGCAAAAGAGGCTACCATTTTCGTTCCTCCTCCCTAATTCATATAATCTCCACCTTTTTTGTTACTGATTTGACCAATATCCCCAGCCTCTTTTAGTCTTTTCCTCTCCAGCACTATCCATGTCCTACTTGACCGGGACTGCCGGCTCTCCAGATTATAGAAATATAAAGGATCATTTTACTGTTGTGTATACTTATATGTGCAGTTGAATATTTTTATAATAACAATGTTTATAGCAAAAATGTCCACAATAGCTAAAGTATGGAAAGAGTCCAGATGTCCATCTACAGATGAATGAATAAAGAAGAGGTGGTGTGTGTGTGTATAGGAATATTATATAGCGAAATATTAGTCAGCCATCAAAAAGAATGAAATTTTGCCATTTACAACCCCATGGATAGAGCTAGAAAGTATCATGCTGAGCGAAATAAGTCAATCAGAGAAAGACAAATGCCATATGATCTCACTCATATGTGCAATTTAAGAAACAGATAGATGAACATTGGGGAAAAGAAGGAAAAATAAGATGAAAATTGAGAGGGAGACAAACCATAAGAGATCTGAACTCTAGGAAACAAACTGAGGGTTGCTGGAGGGCAGATGGGGGGGTAATTGGGTGATGGGCTTTAAGGAGGGCACTTGATGGAATGAGCACTGAGTGTTGTACACAATGGATGAATCACTAAATTCTACCTCTGAAACTAATAAAAATAAATTTTAAAAAATAACAATTTTAAATAGAGGTTTTTAATTCCTCTGTAATTGACTTTTGTGTAGACAGGAGGGTTCCAATTGCATTTTGTTTTCTATATGGATATCCAATTGTTTTGTTGTCATTTATTTGAAAGACTGTCCTTTCCCCATTGCTCTGAAATTATACCATTTTCATAAATCAAGGGCCTATAATAAGCATCTTTGTTTCAGGGCTCTATTCAGTTCCATTCGTCTATTTGTTAACCCCTGCATCCACCACAAACTTAATTACTATAGCATTTTAACAATTCTCACATATCTAGTAGTGTAACTCCCCTTATCTGCTATTATCTCAAAAGTGCCATGGCCATTTATGGCCTACTGCACCTCAGTTTAAATTTTAGAATCATTGTGTCATGTTTCATACACACATACACATAAATACACACATTCACCCACAGATTTGGGGTTTTGTATTAGAATTACAGTCAATCTATAGATTAATTTTAGGGAGAACTAACTTGTTGAATCTTCACATCCATGATCATATTATATTTTGTATTTGTGTAGTTCTTCATTAATTTATCTAAATAGCATTTTTGTATTTTTTTTTCCATGAAGTTCTTAGATATTCTTTGGCTAGAATTATTCTTGTTAGTTGATATTTTGGTATGAGAGGTTACAAATTACATTTTTCTCTGTTTGTTGTTGTAGGAAAAAAGTTTACTTTTTGTACATTGATATTAAACCCAGCAACCTTTATGTACACTTTTATTGACTGCATAGTTTAACTTTAGTACTTTTGAATTTTCTTCACATGCAATCTAATCATCTGTTAATCATGGAAGCTTTGTTTCTTGTTTTTCTGATCTCTATGTCTTTTTTTTTTTTTTTTTTTTTTTGCTTTTCATTACTGCATTGGCTAGTATTTCTATCAAAATATTGAATAGATGGTAACAGCAGGTATCCTTGTCTAGTTCCCAATTTCAAATTAAAACCTTTCAACTTTTCCTCATACATGTATGATGTTTACTGTAGATTTTTCATACATATCCTTTATCTAGTTGGCTAAATTTTCCCTTTTATTCATTTGTTAATAAGCTTTTTATTTTAGAATAGTTTTAGAATTACAAAAAATTTGCAAAGATAGTATAAAGAGTTTCCATATGCTCAATACTTGGTTTCCTCTTTATTAACATCTTATATTCACATGGTACATTTGTCACAACTAATGAGCCAATATCGTTATAATGTTAATAACACAAATTCATACTTTATTCAGATTTCCTTAGTTTTTTCTTTAAGATTTCCTTAGTTTTTATCTAATGATCTTTTTCTGTTCCAGAATCCTATCCAGAATCCCACAATACATTTAGTCATCATGCCTCCTTACAATACTCTTGACTATAACAGTTTCTTAGGCATTCCTTATTTTTTATGACTGACAATTTTGAGGACTACTGGCCAGGTATATTATAGGATGCCACTCTTGAAATTCTTCTGATGATTTTGTCATAAAGATACTGGGGTTATGGTTTTTGGGGAGGAATAACACAAAGAGAAAGTGCTACTCTCATGACATCATATCAAGGGTACATACTATCGAAAGCCACAGTTTAAAAGAGCAATTAGCAAAAACAAAAACAAAAACAAAAGCAACTGGCATGTAAAAAAGACAACCACTAGAACTCTGCCAAATGGTGGAGGAGCTGTGGGAACACTCTCCAGGTCAGAGAGACTGGAAAAAAACACATTTACATTCCCGCTCCAGCTTAAAAGCCCAGAAGGGAGCAGGGTCCAACTGCCATAACTGGCAGTTCTGGTCATCACAGCGAGCTTGAGACCACAGTGAGCTCAGAGTCCACAAGCCCACACCAGCCCCAGTAGCACTGGGTAACAGAAAGTAAGCCATGGGGTGTGTTGTTATTTGGGGTTTTTTGTTCGTTTGTTTGGTTTTGGTTTTTGGTTTTTGTTTTGTTTGGTTTTTTCGTTGTTGTTCTTTTTAGTTTTGTTTTGTCTTTTCTTTTTTGCTTCTTTTTCTTTTCTCTCTTTTATTTATTTTAAAAATTATTTTATATTATTATTTTCTTTCTTTAAAAAGCCACAATTTTAAATATCAACTATCATGTTAAAGAGTCAGGCCTGGGATGCCTGCGTGGCTCAGTCCATTGAGCAACAGACTCATGATCTCTGCTCAGGTCATGATCTCAGGGTCGTGAGTTCAAGCCCGAGACAGGCTCTGCCCTTGTCTGGCAGTCTGCTTGGAATTCTCTCTCCCCTTCTCCCTCTGCCCCTCCCCCCCAAATAAAATAAATAAATCTTTAAAAATTAAAAATTAAAAAAATTAAGAGTCAGCCCTAGAACTCCACCAGTGGCGGGGGCTGCTGGAACAATCCCCAGGTGGGAGGGGCTAACAGACACATTCTACACTCCACCTCCACCTCCACCTTGAAATCACAGACCAGTGCATAGTCTGGGCACCCTAACTGGCCTGTTGCCTCAGTGAACCCCAGGCCCCTAGCCCACACCAGCCCCAGCTGACCCACCACGGTGGCCAAAGAGCAGTGAACACTGGGACACCACTAGTTAGTGTTCACTACAGCCCCAGCCTTCATGCCAAGGTGACACAGGCACAAAGCACCCCAGAACACTCCAGGCCCACACACTTTGGCTTCAGATGGCTTGCTAGGGCAGCCCTGGTGCAGAGCTCTCTGGAACACCTCAGCTGATGTCTGTTTTAAATCCAGCCACCTTGCCAGGGTGTCCCCTAAGAGGAGCACCCCAGGAACCCCAGGCTTGCGCCAGCATCAGTGTCAACCAACCCATCAGGGCACCCCCTACATGGAGCACCCTGGAACATGCCCACCTGCACCTGGCCTTGGCTTCAGTAGCTCCACCGGGGCACCGACTGCGCTAAACACCTTGGGACACCATGGCTTGCATCCAATTCAGCTTCAGCTGTCCTGCTAGGGCACATTTTGCATGAAGATCCCAGGGACCACATCAGCCTGTGCCCATTTTAGCTTTAGCTGTACTGCTAGGATGCCCCCTTCATAGCTTGCCACAGGACCTCCTAGCCTGTACCCTGCCTTAGATCCTGCTGCCCCTTCAGGGCACTCTGTGCTGAGAGTCCAGAAACATCCCCGATTACTTCCACATCTGCTTCAGCTATCCTGCCAAAGTGCCCTCCGTATATAGAGCCCTGGGTCCCCTGAGCTTGTACCCACCATAGTTTCAGCTATCTTACTAGGGCATCCTCTATACAACAGCTCAAGGACCTCCTGGTCCACACACCACATAGCTCAAGCCACTCCAGCCACTCCACCAAGACACCCCCTGCACAGAGCACCCTGAGACACTCCAGCTTGCATCCATTTCAGCTTACAATGATCTGCTGGAGTTTCCTCAGCACATAGAACACTGGGACACCCTGACCTACATCCACTTCAGTTTTAGCAGTCCTGATAGGGCACCCTCTATGTGGAAAACCCCAGGGCCCCCAGCCCATGCCAACCTAGCTCCAGCCAGCCAGCAAATTTACCAAGCACACACAGTCAACATAGGGAACGACCATACACAAGAACATTCCTTCCAGTTGAGGAGAAATAGCTGTTTCACCTAATCCATAAAAACAAACACAGAAAGTCAAGCAAAATAGGGATATAGGAATATGTTCCAAAAGAGAAAACAAGAAAAAACTCAGAAAAAGAACTAAATAAAACAGATAAATAATGTGCCTGATAAAAAAGTAATGATCATAAAGATACCAATGTGGCTGGAAAGAAGAATGGAAAAAATGAGTGAGAACTTCAATAAAGAGATAGAAAATATATAAAAGAACCAATCAGAGTTGAATAATACAATAACTGAAGTTAAAAAAAAAAAAACACTGAGGGCATTACCACTCTTGTAGGGAGTGTTGATAATGGGGAAGGCTATGCATGTGTGCAAGCAGTGGGTATATGAGAAATCTCTGTACCTTTCCATTGATTTTGCTATGACCCTTAAACTGCTCTAAAATATTGTCTTAATAAAAATAAATAAATAAAAATAATTTTTATACTCTCCAGTTTTTGTATATGTATGTCAAAAAAAGTCTAATATCATAAGTAATAGAGTGATACAACTTGTAAAAAATTTAAGTAATACACATAAAGCTATACAGCACTACCTGTGTGATATTGTTTAAACGATACTTAGCTGGCAATATATACCCTTGAATGTGTGAAAAAATAAGAAATATTTAAAACATCCAAGCATCCAAGCAATTCAAGAAGCCAGGCAATGAAGACTATAATAAACCTAAAGAAGTGGAGAGTTAGAAATAATGCATATAAATGCAGAAATAATGAAACAAATAACAGTAGAGCTAGATAACAAAAGCCAGTTCTTTGAAAATACTTTTTGCAAATATGATCAATTACTGAAGAAAAAAGCACAGATAAACAAGTTCAATAAAACTGTACAAAATATAGATGCAGAAGAGATTTAAATATTATAAGAGAACGCTACAAATATGTTACACCTTTCCCTCGGTATAACCAAAGGTGGATGTGAACAAGGAAAGCTTTCTCCTGTGAAAACTAAGGAAACTTCGGTTAAAACGGAGTCAGAAGGCCAGTAGGGGGAGCTCTCACACCCTACCAGGCTAAGTCAATTACAGAGCCAACAGTTAAGAGCCCCACCTTGCAAGTAGATTCTACTTTAGCTACTACGTTACTATCCCAGCAGAGGAAGAAAGGTTTCCTTATCCCCTGACAACAGCCCAGCCAATAAGAGAAGGTCACAATTTAGCCAATCAAAAGCCACTATAATTCAAACTCCCAGTTTACTCCCATAGGCTTTTTTGCTCATAAGCACCTTCCTAAGTTTCCCCTTTTCTCTATAAAAGTGACAACCCCTGCTTTGTTCTCCAGCATTGCCTATGGTTTCACCATAGCTTGCGCGTCCTGAGTTGCAATTCTCTTTTATTCCCAAATAAACCCATTTTTGCTGGTAAAATACTTGGTTGTTTTATTAAGGTTAACATAACATGTAGAAGTATTCCAGCCAATAAACTAAGAAAGAGAGAATGAGAGAAGTCCCATCCCTAAAGGATTAATTGGTAAAGGTAGTAACTATTAATGACTGCCAGCCTCCCACAGAGACTATACCAGAAAATACGTGATGCCTAATGTCTTACAAAACAACAATAACAACAATAAAACAAACACACAAGCATCTTAACCTGATCAAGCTTTTACCCCTAACCACTAATTAAAAGAAATACAAGAGACTAAAAAACATGTTAGGACACCAAGGTGTTACATTAAGTAAAATCTACACTAAGAAACCAGACACAACACAAGACTTGGTTTTTCTTTTTTCCAACAACAACAAAAAAATTGTAAGGAAAAAGATATGATGTGTGAGGGGAATTTATAGATTTTTAAAGACTTAAGGAACATAATAATCACACCTGTGAACCATATTTGGACACCAATTCAAATTTTTGAAAAAGTATAACGCCCTCAGGTAAATATGAAAAATAACTGGACATTTAATGATATTAATGACATTTAATTTTTTTGAAATGATATTTGTATTGACTTTATGGTTTATCTTTTAAAGTCTTTATCTTTTAGAAATGTATATTGAAATATTTAGACATAAAATGATTATTCCAGCAGCTGAGATGCAGGGTAGGTGGGGAAATAATTGGAACCAGATTGGCCATGTATTAAGGTTTTTGATGCTGAGGATCAGGTACAATGGGTTCATTATACTATTCTCTCTACTATTGTATATATTTTAAACTTTCTATAAGAAAACATTTCATTATAATTATTATGTCATTAAATTTGAAATCCTAAATGAAACTGACCACTTTTTAGGGGGAAAAATGAGCAAATTGGCCCATAGCATACAGAAATAAGAACCCTTAACAATACAAACTGAAACTGTATTCAAAACTGAAGTCACCCTCAAAAGTTCCAGGACAGGCAGTTTTGGGAGCCAATTCTACAAAATATCAGGGAAAACTAATCACCATCTTATGTCAACTCTTCCAAATCTATACAAAGATGGGCAACTGTTTAACTTATTCTCCCAGTCTAGGTATTCTTGATTCAAAAATTAAATGTGGACATACCACAAAAAGAATACTTATGCCAAGTTCATTCATATAGCAGCAAATATCCTAAATAAATTAATAGCATATTCAACACAGCAGTGAATTAAATGAACAGTCTGTGTCTAAGGGATGAAAATAATTTCAATTGTAATTCCCTACTTTAACAAATTACAGGAAATAATAATATTTGATCACATCAGTGGGTAAACAAAAAGTCTTTTTTTTTTTTAAAGATTTTATTTATTTATTCATGAGAGACAGAGAGAGAGAGAGAGAGAGAGAGAGAGAGGCAGAGGGAGAAGCAGGCTCCCAAGGAGCAGGAAGCCCGATGCGGGACTCAATCCCAGGACCCTGAGATCATGACCTGAGCCGAAGGCAGACGGTTAACCATCTGAGCCACCCAGGCGCCCAAAAGTCTTTTTTTTAAAAAAAAAGATTTATTTATTCATTTTAGAAAGAGAGAGAGACCAGGTGGAGGGGCAAAGGGACAGGGAGAGAGAGAATCCCAAGCATGCTCCCTGCTGAGCACGGGAAGCTGAGGAGATGGGGCTCGAACCCAGGACCCTGAGATCATGACCTGAGCTGAAATCATGAGTTGGATGCTCAACTGACTGAGCCACCCAGGTGCCCCTAAGAAAAGTCTTTTAAAGTAATTCAAGATGAGTTCATAGTAAAAAGTAAGAACTTCCATTTCCGAAAATAGACGGTAAACATACAGCTTCACATCAGGCATCTGTCCCATGACTGTGTGTGTCACACAAGGGTAGAGGAGGGCCTCCTGGGTGAGGATAGAGAGGTCACATGTCCCAGAACACTGGGGGCCACCGAACCCTGCTGTGTCCCTGCCAGCGGCCCTGAGAGACCCCGGGCCCTGTGAGCAGGTGAGGCACAAGCCCCGCAAACCATCCGTCAAGTGCTCAAGGATGTCGGAGCCTGAGAGCCTTGGTCTAAGGGGCACAGACTCAGGGCTGCCGAGTGCGGGGGCTCCACCCTGCCAGAGTCCAGGTGAGGAGCCCAGGGAGGCCCGAGGGACCCCCGGCCGGCCCGCTCCCGTCTCCTGCCCCCACGTAGCCCAGCGCGGAACCCATGTCGGCCCGACGTGCTGTGAGCCCTAGGGGACCCCTTCCTATGGGGTCCGGATGTGACGAGCGCCGACTTCCGCCTCGGAGGCGTGAGCGACGCCAGCACCTCCGTGTGTGCGAGGCCGGATCTCGGTCGGGCCAGGCCAGGCGTGCAGGTAGGCCCGCCCGTGCGGGAGCACAGAGTGGGGGGACCCCCAGGAGCCAGGTGGCCCATGCCGGCAGCCCCGAGAGACCCCGGGCAGGGACGGCGTCGTCCCGCTGAGCCCCTCCCGCCGGGGCCCAGGACCAAGGACACGGGTCCCCAGAGGGACGGGCCCGGGCCCTCCCTGGAGCGGGCTCCGGGGGCACACGGAGGACTGTGGGGGCCCCTCTTCCCCGCTCAGGTCCAGCCCCTCGGGCCCTGCCGCGGCCAGGCCCTGGGGGCCCCCCGGGGAGGGTGGCCCCAGGTGGCGGCCGTCCGCTGAAAGGCGCCTCGGGGCTGAGAGGGAGCTGAGGACCTTGGTCAGCGGGGAAGGACGCCAGGTCGGGGAGCGGCGGGGGCGCACGGAGCCCCAGGGTGTCCAGGTGGGGACGGGGTGGGGATCGATCGCGGCCAGGACCCAGGGACTCTCGAGCTCAGGCCAGAGGGGACCTCAGCGAGGTCGGGCCCCAGGGTGAGTCCGGGACGGCCGCCGGGCGGGATGGGGACACGCGGCCAGTGCGGCCGGACTGGTGCACCCGGGTCTCCCGAGAGACTCTGGGGTCTTTGGCCGAAGGAGCAGGGCCTCCCTCAAGTGGGCAGAGGGGCGGGCCCAGGTCCTGATGAGCTTCTTCACTGAGGATGCAGAGGGAGGACAGAGGGTCCCCGGACCCCAGCACAGCGGCAGTCAGGGAAGGTCCGTGGCGGGGCGGGGGGGGGGGGGATGGGAGCACGTGGTGAGTCCGGACATCCGCATCCCGGTCTCTGAGAGGCTGAGGCGAGGGCCTGATGAAAGGAGCAGATGCTCAGGTGGGCAGAGGGGAGGGCCCTGGTGACCCAGTGGTGGGGGTGGGAGGGGGGGCGTGGGGAGGCCAGGGATAAACCCTGAGGAAGGACAGAGGGGAGCCCCCTAGAAGCCCACCCATGACGTCAGTCTAGGGAGGCCCCCCCTGGGCGGGATGGGGACACGTGGCCAGTTTGGCCGGACTTCTGCATCTGGGACTCCCGAGAACCTGGGGTCTTGACGGATTGAAGGAGCAGGGCCTCCCTCAGGGGGGCAGAGGGGCGGGCCCAGGTCCTGTTGGGCTTCACGCTGAAGTTGCCGAGGGAGGACTGAGAGACCCTGGACCCCAGCCCAGAGTCAGTCCCTAGAGGCCCGAGTGGAGGATGGGGACACCCCGTTTGTGTCCGTGCGTGCATTTGTGTGTCCCCCACTTGCCCATCTGGGTCTCCCACAGGCTGGATGCCCCGGTGCCCGGGAGCGGATCCGTAGGCAGTAGAGACAGGCAAAGGCATAGGCACCCAGGGAGTCGTGGTGGAGATCAAGGAAGGCCCGAGAGACCTGGACGCCCCATCTCAGGCCCCGCTCTCAGCCCCGGGAAGCCCTAGGCTTCGTGGCTGCAGGAGTTGGCCACAGACGTAACCCGGTGGGCTCAGGGCAGGGAGGGCCTTGGTGTTGGCGGACGGCCTAGGGACAGCAGACGAAGGGGCCTAGGACCTGCTAGGGCTCGAGGCGAGGACCCCCAAGGGAGTCCCCAGGGAGCCCACAGGACCGCGGCTACAGCAGACGAAGGGGCCTAGGACCTGCTAGGGCTCGAGGCGAGGACCCCCAAGGGAGTCCCCAGGGAGCCCACAGGACCGCGGCCCTGATTCAGCCACCGCAGTCTCCTGGGATGGATGCGCCCACACAGTGCACGGCCACTTTGGCTTCAGGGCATCCGAGAACCCATGGCCATTTGGATGGAGCACTGCCTCAAGCATGGGGGTGGGGGTGGGGGGAATGGCCCACGTGTTGCTGGGCGGAAATGTGAGGACCAGAAGGCGGACTGCGGTTTTGGGGACAGCAAACAGATTCGGTCCCGGGAGGCCCCGGGGCCAGATGATCCCACAGGGCGTGCCCGGACTTCCCAGCCACATCTCCCAGAGCCTGGGGTCTGGGTGGAAGGAGCAGGCTTCAGGGCTGCCCAGGCTGACCCCGGGCCTGCCAGGATGGAAGGGGAGGACTAGAGGGAGGATTGCCTGGGCCGCAGTACGTTCAGGCCAGGGAGGAGGCCCCTGTGGAGGAGGAGCCCATGCCTCCTGTCCTGAGGTCCACATCTGGCTGTTAGAGACTGAGGGCCTGTGGTGAGAAGGAGCGGGCCTGGGGTGTAGCGGGCCTGTGTGTGTGTGTGTGAGGGTGGAGGGTGGGGTCGGGGGCAGCGGGGCACAGGTCCGGTTGGGAGTCAGGGTGAGGACCCTGGGGGAGGACTGGCCGTACCCCCTCCACCCCATCTCAGCAAAGAAGCCAGTGCACCGGAATCTGGCCGTGCCCGATCCAGGCAGGGTCGGTCAGCGGTGGCCCAAAGTGGCATGCTTGCTCATTTGTCTCATGGGCCAGAAGGTGGGAGTCCTCAGGGAACTGAGGTCTTGGTCTGTGGGGCACATGGCTTCTGTCTCACTTTGGGGACCTGAAAGAAGGGCAGGCCCTGGCAGGAAGAAAGAGGATTAGTGTCCTGGGGGTCTGAGGGCATCCCCACCCCAGGACAGAGGGGCCGGTCCCTACTGCCAGCCCTTTCGGATCTTGCCGGGGGCTGAGGGTGGGGGCTGTAGACGTGGCCGTGGACGAGGACGGGGTGGCCCCTCACCCTCTTCTCGGAGCTCTCAGGGAGGTGAGGACCACGCTGAGAGAGGTCGGGGTCAGGTCATCTGGGGAAGCCCACCTTGGACACACACAGGAGTCCCTGCTCCTGCCAAGAGTCAATGTGGGGGCACCCGAGGGAGGAGTGAGTGACTCCCAACCCACCCCTCGGGACAAGGAAGTGATGGCCCAGTAATCTGTCCAGCCCCTATCTGGCCTCCCCGGGAACGCTGGGCGGGGCCTGTCAGGCTGAGTCCCTCCTCCTGTACAGATCCTTCCTCTCAGGATGGGGAGGGCCAGGGCCTGAGGGTCTGGACTCAGGTAGCAGAGGAGGCAGGTGCCCTGGTTCTGGGTCTGGCCCTGATGGTGGAGGGGGGGAGATGAGAAATGAGGGCATGCCTCCCACAGCAGAATCCTTAGGGCCCAGGCCTACCCTGCCGCTTCTGTCAGCCATGGGGAGATGGGCGATCGGTGAGCCAAGTTATTTCTCCTGACTTTTCCTTCTGATGTCTCCCAGAGATGAGGCCTCGGCACCAGGAGAATGGCCTCAGGTTAACACAGGGAGTTTTCCCAGGCCTTCCGTGGGGTCAAGGTATAGACGGAGAGGAGCGCCCATCCCAGCACAGATGGAACCCCGAGCTTGGCCATCCCTGGGTTTCCGTGACGAGCCCTTAGAGCTTTGGCAGGCGTGGGCAGATGTGGGCCCCCTCGCTTACCTTCCGTGGAGTCTCGGGGCTGCGTGGTCTTGCTGTGACCCTTTGACCTGAGGCTGTGGGGGTGGGGCCCAGGCCCTGCCAGGGGAAATAGCAGTCCCCTGAGAGGCCAAGGAGGGGACCGCCCAGCTTGGACTGGTGGGGACCTCACAGAGTCCGCCCCAGCCCTCCTGCCCCACTGGGGCCCGTGTGCCGTGCTCTGTGCCTGCACCCTGAAGTGACCCCTCCTTTTGTCCTCCCGGGGCTTCAGGAAGTCAGAGTTGAGGCCTAGGTCTGAGGCAGGAGGCTCTAAGGTCCCAGAGCAGGGGAGGTGCAGGGGAGTGCCGGTGGTCAAGGTGAGGTACTTGCTCTGAGCATGGAGCCAGGGGCTCGCCCATCCCAGCCCAGAGGGGACCCCTCAGCACCCAAGCCCGACGCAGCGCACTGTCAGCTCCGGGACTTCAGGCCTCTGCTGCCTGGGCTGCACCCTGAGGAGCCGTCCCACATCTTTCTTCAGGTTCAGCCCGACACAAACGCCATGCCCCTGGGTCAGAAGGGTGAGCTCTGGAAGCTGGAGGAAGACCCAGGCCCGGCCCAGGGCCTGGTGGAGGCACAGCCATCCGGGGCTGGGGAGGAGGAGGCCCCATGCGCCCCCTCCTCCTTCTCCACCTCCACCTCCTCCCAGTCCACTACCCCATCTGTCCCCTGCTCTGCCCTGTTTCTGGTCCCCTCGGAGGAGGGGTCTGCTGCTGGGTTCCAGAGTCCTCCCCAGAGCTCTGTGAGTGCCCACCCCTCCCCCAGTGCCGGGGCACCCACTCCCTGGAGCCTGTCTGAATATAGCTCCAGCTCATCCATCCAGGAGGAGCCCGGCCCCGGGCTGGAGTTAGGAGTGGCCCAGCCCCTGCTGCAAACTACACTCCACATGAAGGCAGTCCACCTGGTGGCCTTCCTGCTCCTCAAGTATCGCACCCAGCAGCCGACCAGCCAGGCAGAGATGCTGGAGATCGTCGGCGAGGATAACCAGGATGCCTTCCCTGTGCTCTTGGGCCAAGCCTCCAAGTGCATGCAGCTGGTCTTTGGTGTGGATGTGAAGGAAGTGGACCCCGGCGACCACTCCTACATCCTGGTCCCCGTCCTGGGCCTCACCTGGGATGGGATGCTGAGTGGTGGGCAGGGCATGCCCAAGACCAGCCTCCTAGTGGTGGTCCTGGGGCTGATCCTCCTGCAGAACGACCATGCCCCTGAGGAAGAGGTGTGGGAAGAGCTGGAGGTCATGGGGGTGTATGCCGGCCAGGAGCACTTCATCTATGGGGAGCCCAGGGAGCTCCTCACCAATGTCTGGGTGCAGGAAGGGTACGTGGAGTACCGGCAGGTGCCCGGCAGCGACCCTGCCCGCTACGAGTTCCTGTGGGGTCCCAGGGCCCATGCCGAAACCAGCAAGTTGCAAATGCTGGCGTATTTCCTCCGGCTCAATCTCGGGCAGCCGGCTTCCTCCCTGGCCGTGTCTGAAGGGGCTGTGAGAGATGAGGAAGAGGGGGCCTGAGCCCCAGGGTCCACCAGGCCCTTTCCAGGCTTTGGTGGGGTCAGCAGCTTCTCCTACAGAGTGCTGGGCATGAAGTGAGGCCACTTGTTGGTCATTCCCTGTTTGTGTTTGTGTGTGTGCGTGAAGACAGAGCCCTGGGCGTTTTAAGGAGTGCAGGGCCAGGGAGGGTTGGGGGAAGAAAGCAGGGCAAGGAGCCTCCTGAGGGTGGGAGTTCTTGTTCCCTAGGATGACCCCCACATCCAGAGCTTGGTGTCCTTGAGGAAGCTGTCCTGTGGGGTTCCTTGCCATAGAAGGTTTCATCCGTTTCAGCGGCGGAGCGTGTGAGTGACATCCACCCCCCAGCATTTGTCCGTACCCAGTTGAAGAGTTAAAGAGTTTTATCATGTTCTGGGGGCGCCTGGGTCCTCTGTTGGTTAAGCATGTGCCATCGGCTCAGGTCATGATCTCAGGATCCTGGGTTCGAACCCCACATTGGGCTCCCTGCTCAGTGGAGACTCTGCTTGTCTCTCTCCCTCTGTGTGTGCTCTTTCTCAAAAAAGATAAATAAATAAACACCTTTAAGAAAAAAAGAGTTTTGTCATGTCCTGGACACCAGCCTGGACACCTTGCCTACTTGTTTGGCCTCTGGACCGAAATCACAGGGAATTGGCCTAGGGATGGGTTGGAAAGGCGAAAGAATGGAACAAGCAGGGGACGGGGGTCAGAAGCTGGAGAAATAAAAGTTTGTTGGTTCTTGCTTCTGAGGCCTTCCCGGCCATCATTGTGCAAATGCGAAACGCAAGCATGGGCGCACACGCGTGCTAGTGCATTGGCCTGGTTCTTCCAGAAAGGGGGGGAAACGTCCTCCCAGCACAGAGGGAGCCCTACTCACTGGCTCCTTGATTCCCAGACATGGGCTGAGCTCTGCTCTCTGGAAGGCCCTGTGGGTGAGCAGTGAGGACACTAGGAGAAGCAGGACTCGTCCCAGCCATAGGGGACCGTGTCTAGCAGCCGCAGTCCCGGCAGGAAGGTGGGGAGGGGTGCCCTGAGACCCGCAGAAGAAGCGGAGGCAGGGTGAGGGGGGTGCGGGTGCCGGGGCGAGCACTGCAATGCAAATGCCCCCGGCCCGGCCCGGGATGGGGGGCTGGGGTGACCAGAGGGTCCCCGAGATTGCTTCTGTGCAGCTAGTCACCGGCAAGCTGGGTGGCGACACTGCCAGAGTCCCGTCTCTGCCTCCGTGTCAGGGAAGGCGGGGGGCAGGGTGCGAGCCTGTGTGTGAGGTGCACAGGCACGGGCTCAGCGGGGTGCCGGGGGCGGGGCCCCAACCTTGCCGGGCGGGGTCCAGGTGAGGAGCCCAGGGAGGCCCGAGGGACCCCCGGCCGGCCCGCTCCCGTCTCCTGCCCCCACGTAGCCCAGCGCGGAACCCATGTCGGCCCGACGTGCTGTGAGCCCTAGGGGACCCCTTCCTATGGGGTCCGGATGTGACGAGCGCCGACTTCCGCCTCGGAGGCGTGAGCGACGCCAGCACCTCCGTGTGTGCGAGGCCGGATCTCGGTCGGGCCAGGCCAGGCGTGCAGGTAGGCCCGCCCGTGCGGGAGCACAGAGTGGGGGGACCCCCAGGAGCCAGGTGGCCCATGCCGGCAGCCCCGAGAGACCCCGGGCAGGGACGGCGTCGTCCCGCTGAGCCCCTCCCGCCGGGGCCCAGGACCAAGGACACGGGTCCCCAGCACAGCGTCAGTCAGGGAAGGTCCGTGGGGGAGGGGATCGAGCACGTGGTGAGTCCGGACTTCCGCATCCGGGTCTCAGAGACTCTGGGGTCTTTGGCCGAGGGAGCAGGGCCTCCCTCTGGTGGGCAGAGGGGCGGGCCCAGGTCCTGATGAGCTTCTTCACTGAGGATGCAGAGGGAGGACAGAGGGTCCCCGGACCCCAGCACAGCGTCAGTCAGGGAAGGTCGGTTGGGGGGGTGATAGGAGCACGTGGTGAGTCCGGACTTCCGCATCCGGGTCTCAGAGACTCTGGGGTCTTTGGCCGAGGGAGCAGGGCCTCCCTCTGGTGGGCAGAGGGGCAGGCCCCGGCCCTACTGGGCTTTATGGTGGGGATGCAGAGGGACGACTGTGGGACCCTGAACCCCGGCACAATGTCAGTCACGGCAGTTCCGTGGCGGGGCGGGGGGGGGGGGTGGGAACACGTGGTGAGTCTGGACATCCGCATCCGGGTCTCTGAGAGACTGAGGGGACGGCCTGATGAAAGGAGCAGATGCTCAGGTGGGCAGAGGGGAGGGCCCTGGTGACCCAGTGGCGGGGGTGGGGGGGGGGCGTGGGGAGGCCAGGGATAAACCCTGAGGGAGGACAGAGGGGAGCCCCCTAGAAGCCCACCCATGACGTCAGTCTAGGGAGGCCCCCCCTGGGCGGGATGGGGACACGTGGCCAGTGCGGCCGGACTTCTGCATCTGGGTCTCCCGAGAACCTGGGGTCTTGACGGATCAAAGGAGCAGGGCCTCCCTCTGGTGGGCAGAGGGGCGGGCCCCGGCCCTACTGGGCTTTATGGTGGGGATGCAGAGGGACGACTGAGAGACCCTGGACCCCGGCACAATGTCACTCAGGGAAGCTCCGTGGCGGGGCGGGGGGGGGGGATGGGAGCACGTGGTGAGTCCGGACTTCCGCATCCCGGTCTCTGGGAGACTGAGGCGAGGGCCTGATGAAAGGAGCAGATGCTCAGGTGGGCAGAGGGGAGGGCCCTGGTGACCCAGTGGCGGGGGTGGGAGGGGGGGCGTGGGGAGGCCAGGGATAAACCCTGAGGGAGTACAGAGGGGAGCCCCCTAGAAGCCCACCCATGACGTCAGTCTAGGGAGGCCTACCCTGGGCGGGATGGGGACACGTGGCCAGTGCGGCCGGACTTCTGCATCTGGGACTCCCGAGAACCTGGGGTCTTGACGGATTGAAGGTGCAGGGCCTCCCTCTGGGGGCCAGAGGGGTGGGCCCAGATCCTGCTGGGCTTCAGGCTGAGGATGCAGAGGGAGGACAGAGGGTCCCCGGACCCCAGCACAGCGTCAGTCAGGGAAGGTCCGTGGGGGAGGGGATCGAGCACGTGGTGAGTCCGGACTTCCGCATCCTGGTCTCAGAGACTCTGGGGTCTTTGGCGGAAGGAGCAGGACCTCCCTCCGGTGGGCAGAGGGGAGGGCTCAGGTCCTGCTGGGCTTCATGGTGAGGATGCAGAGGGAGGACTGAGGGTCCCCGGACCCCAGCACAGCGTCAGTCAGGGAAGGTCCGTTGGGGGCGGGGATCGAGCACGTGGTGAGTCCGGACTTCCGCATGTGGGTCTCAGAGACTCTGGGGTCTTTGGCCGAAGGAGCAGGGCCTCCCTCAAGTGGGCAGAGGGGTGGGCCCAGGTCCTGCTGGGCTTCACGCTGAGGATGCAGAGGGAGGGCAGAGGGTCCCCAGACCCCAGCAGGGCGTCAGTCAGGGAAGGTCCGTTGCGGGGGATGGGAGCACGTGGTGAGTCCGGACTTCCGCATCCGGGTCTCTGAGAGACTGAGGCGAGGGCATGATGAAAGGAGCAGATGCTCAGGTGGACAGAGGGGAGGGACCTGGCGACGCAGTGGCACGGCGTGGCGTGGGGAGGCCAGGGATAAACCCTGAGGGAGGACAGAGGGGAGCCCCCTAGAAGCCCACCCATGACGTCAGTCTAGGGAGGCCCCCACTGGGCGGGATGGGGACACGTGGCCAGTGCGGCCGGACTTCTGCATCTGGTTCTCCCGAGAACCTGGGGTCTTGACGGATTGAAGGAGCAGGGCCTCCCTCAGGGGGGCAGAGGGGCGGGCCCAGGTCCTCTTGGGCTTCACGCTGAGTTGCCGAGGGAGGACTGAGAGACCCTGGACCCCAGCCCAGAGTCAGTCCCTAGAGGCCCGAGGGGAGGACGGGGACACCCCGTTTGTGTCCGTGCGTGCGTTTGTGTGTCCCCCACTTGCCCATCTGGGTCTCCCACAGGCTGGATGCCCCGGTACCCGGGAGCGGATCCGTAGGCAGTAGAGACAAGCGAAGGCATAGGCACCCAGGGAGTCGTGGTGGAGATCAAGGAAGGCCCGAGAGACCTGGACGCCCCATCTCAGGCCCCGCTCTCAGCCCCGGGAAGCCCTAGGCTTCGTGGCCGCAGGAGTTGGCCACAGACGTAACCCGGTGGGCTCAGGGCAGGGAGGGCCTTGGTGTTGGCGGGCGGCCTAGGAACAGCAGACGAAGGGGCCTAGGACCTGCTAGGGCTCGAGGCGAGGACCCCCAAGGGAGTCCCCAGGGAGCCCACAGGACCGCGGCCTGATTCAGCCACCGCAGTCTCCTGGGATGGATGCGCCCACACAGTGCACGGCCACTTTGGCTTCAGGGCACCCGAGAACCCATGGCCATTTGGATGGAGCACTGCCTCAAGCATGGGGGTGGGGGTGGGGGCAATGGCCCACGTGTTGCTGGGCGGAAATGCGAGGACCAGAAGGAGGACTGCGGTTTTGGGGACAGCAAACAGATTCGGTCCCGGGAGGCCCCGGGGCCAGATGATCCCACAGGGCGTGCCCTGACTTCCCAGCCACATCTCCCAGAGCCTGGGGTCTGGGTGGAAGGAGCAGGCTTCAGGGCTGCCCAGGCTGACCCCCGGCCTGCCAGGATGGAAGGGGAGGACTAGAGGGAGGACTGCCTGGGCCGCAGTACGTTCAGGCCAGGGAGGAGGCCCCTGTGGAGGAGGAGCCCATGCCTCCTGTCCTGAGGTCCACATCTGGCTGTTAGAGACTGAGGGCCTGTGGTGAGAAGGAGCGGGCCTGGGGTGTAGCGGGCCTGTGTGTGTGTGTGTGAGGGTGGAGGGTGGGGTCGGGGGCAGCGGGGCACAGGTCCGGTTGGGAGTCAGGGTGAGGACCCTGGGGGAGGACTGGCCGTACCCCCTCCACCCCATCTCAGCAAAGAAGCCAGTGCACCGGAGTCTGGCCGTGCCCGATCCAGGCAGGGTCGGTCAGCGGTGGCCCAAAGTGGCATGCGTGCTCACTTGTCTCGTGGGCCAGAAGGTGCGAGTCCTCAGGGAACTGAGGTCTTTGTCCTAGGGGCACATGACTTCTGTCTCACTTTAGGGACCTGGAAGAAGGGCAGGCCCTGGCAGGAAGAAAGATTAGAGTCCTGGGGGTCTAGGGCATCCCCACTGCAGGACAGAGGGGCCGGTCCCTACTGCCAGCCCTTTCGGATCTTGCCGGGGGCTGAGGGTGGGGGCTGTAGACGTGGCCGTGGACGAGGACAGGGTGGCCCCTCACCCTCCTCTCGGAGCTCTCAGGGAGGTGAGGACCACGCTGGGAGAGGTCGGGGTAGGTCATCTGGGAAGCCCACCTTGGAGACACACAGGAGTCCCTGCTCCTGCCAAGAGTCAATGTGGGGGCACCCGAGGGAGGAGTGAGTGACTCCCAACCCACCCCTCGGGACAAGGAAGTGATGGCCCAGGAATCTGTCCAGCCCCTACCTGGCGGCCCTGGGAACCCTGGGTGGGGCCTGCCAGGTTGAGTCCCTCCTCCTGTCCAGATCCTTCCTCTCAGGATGGGGAGGGCCAGGGCCTGAGGTTCTGGATTCAGGTAGCAGAGGAGGCAGGTGCCCTGGCTCTGGATCTGGCCCTGATTGTTGGGGGGAGATGAGAAATGAGGGGATGCCTCCCACAGCAGGATCCTCAGGGCCCAGGCCTACCCTGCCACTTCTGTCGGCCATGGGGAGACAGACGATCGGTGAGCCAAGTTATTTCTCCTGGCTTTTCCTTCTGATGTCTCCCAGAGATGAGGCCTCGGCACCAGGAGGGTGGCCTCAGGTCAACATGGAGTTTTCCCAGGCCTTCCATGGGGTCAAGGTATAGACGGAGAGGACCGCCCATCCCAGCACAGATGGAACCCCGAGCTTGGCCATCCCTGGGGTTCCGTGCTGAGCCCTTAGACCTTTGGCAGGCTTGGGCAGATGTGGGCCCCCTCCCTTAACCTTCCGTGGAGTCTCGGGGTTGCGTGGTCTTGCTGTGACCCTTTGACCTGAGGCTGTGGGGTTGGGGCCCAGGCCCTGCCAGGGGAAATAGCAGTCCCCTGAGAGGCCAAGGAGGGGACCGCCCAGCTTGGACTGGTGGGGACCTCACAGAGTCCGCCCCAGCCCTCCTTCCCCACTGGGGCCCGGAGGCCGTGCTCTGTGCCTGCACCCTGAAGTGACTCCTCCTTTTGTCCTCCAGGGGCTTCAGGAAGTCAGAGTTGAGGCCTAGGTCTGAGGCAGGAGCCTCTAAGGTCCCAGAGGAGGGGAGGTGCAGGGGAGTGCCGGTGGTCAAAGTGAGGTACTCTCTCTGAGCATGGAGCCAGGGGCTCGCCCATCCCAGCCCAGAGGGGACCCCTCAGCACCCAAGCCCGACGCAGCGCACTGTCAGCTCCGGGACTTCAGGCCTCTGCTGCCTGGGCTGCACCCTGAGGAGCCGTCCCACATCTTTCTTCAGGTTCAGCCCGACACAAACGCCATGCCCCTGGGTCAGAGGGGTGAGCTCTGGAAGCTGGAGGAAGACCCAGGCCTGGCCCAGGGCCTGGTGGAGGCACAGCTGTCGGGGGCTGGGGAGGAGGAGGCCCCATGCGCCCCCTCCTCCTTCTCCACCTCTGCCTCCTCCCAGTCCACTGCCCCATCTGTCTCCTGCTCTGCCCTGTTTCTGGTCCCCTTGGAGGAGGTGTCTGCTGCTGGGTTCCAGAGTCCTCCCCAGAGCTCTGTGAGTGCCTGCCCCTCTCCCAGTGCCCCAGCAGCCACTGCCCTGAGCCAGCCTGAGCAGGGCTCCAGCAGCCCCGATGAGGAGGGGGCGAGCACCTGGGAGGAGCCTGAAGAAGCCCAGCCGGGTCTCCAAAATGTAGTCCAGGGGAAGGTGATCAACCTGGTGGAGTTCCTGCTCCTCAAGTATCGCACCAAGGAGCCCATTAGCCAGGCAGAGATGCTGGAGATCGTCGGCGAGGATGACCAGGATGCCTTCCCCGTGATCTTAGGCCGAGCCTCCAAGTGCATGCGGCTGGTCTTCGGCGTGGATGTGAAGGAAGTGGACTCCGGCGACCACTCCTACATCCTGGTCCCCGTCCTGGGCCTCACCTGGGATGGGATGCTGAGCAGTGAGCAGGAAGTGCCCAAGGCCGGCCTCCTGGTGCTGCTCCTGGGGTTTATCCTCCTGGGGGGCGACCATGCCCCCGAGGAGGAGGTGTGGGAAGCGCTGGGGGCCATGGGGGTGTATGCCGGCCAGGAGCACGTCATCTATGGGGAGCCCAGGGAGCTCCTCACCAATGTTTGGGTGCAGGAAGGGTACGTGGAGTACCGGCAGGTGCCCGGCAGCGACCCTGCCCGCTACGAGTTCCTGTGGGGTCCCAGGGCCCACGCCGAAACCAACAAGTTGCAAATGCTAGAGTATTTGCTCCGGGTCAATTTCGAGCAGCCGGCTTCCTCCCTGGCCATGTCTGAAGAGGCTGTGAGAGATGAGGAAGAGGGGGCCTGAGCCCCGGGGTGCGCCAGGCCCTTTCCAGGCTTTGGTGGGTTCGGCAGCTTCTCCTCCAGGGTGTTGGGCATGAAGTGAGGCCGCTTGTTGGTCCTTCCCTGTGAGTGTTTGTGTGTGTGCGTGAAGACAGAGCCCTGGGCGTTTTAAGGAGTGCAGGGCCAGGGAGGGTTGGGGGAAGAAAGCAGGGCAAGGAGCCTCCTGGGGGTGGGGGGGTTGTTCCCTGGGATGACTCCCACATCCAGAGCTTGGTGTCCTTGAGGAAGCTGTCCTGTGGGGTTCCTTGCCATAGAAGGTTTCATCCGTTTCAGCGGCGGAGCGTGTGAGTGACATCCACCCCGCAGCATTTGTCCGTACCCAGTTTAAGAGTTAAAGAGTTTTATCATGTTCTGGGGGCGCCTGGGTCCTCTGTTGGTTAAGCATGTGCCATCGGCTCAGGTCATGATCTCAGGATCCTGGGTTCGAACCCCACATTGGGCTCCCTGCTCAGTGGAGACTCTGCTTGTCTCTCTCCCTCTGTGTGTGCTCTTTCTCAAAAAAGATAAATAAATAAACACCTTTAAGAAAAAAAGAGTTTTGTCATGTCCTGGACACCAGCCTGGACACCTTGCCTACTTGTTTGGCCTCTGGACCGAAATCACAGGGAATTGGCCTAGGGATGGGTTGGAAAGGCGAAAGAATGGAACAAGCAGGGGACGGGGGTCAGAAGCTGGAGAAATAAAAGTTTGTTGGTTCTTGCTTCTGAGGCCTTCCCGGCCATCATTGTGCAAATGCGAAACGCAAGCATGGGCGCACACGCGTGCTAGTGCATTGGCCTGGTTCTTCCAGAAAGGGGGGGAAACGTCCTCCCAGCACAGAGGGAGCCCTGCTCACTGGCTCCTTGATTCCCAAACATGGGCTGAGCTCTGCTCTCTGGAAGGCCCTGTGGGTGAGCAGTGAGGACACTAGGAGAAGCAGGACTCGTCCCAGCCATAGGGGACCGTGTCTAGCAGCCGCAGTCCCGGCAGGAAGGTGGGGAGGGGTGCCCTGAGACCCGCAGAAGAAGCGGAGGCAGGGTGAGGGGGGTGTGGGTGCCGGGGCGAGCACTGCAATGCAAATGCCCCCGGCCCGGCCTGGGACGGGGGGCTGGGGTGACCAGAGGGTCCCTGAGATTGCTTCTGTGCAGCTGGTCACCGCAAGCTGGGTGGCGACACTGCTAGAGTCCCGTCTCTGCCTCCGTGTCAGGGAAGGCGGGGGGCAGGGTGCGAGCCTATGTGTGAGGTGCACAGGCACGGGCTCAGCGGGGTGCCGGGGGCGGGGCCCCAACCTTGCCGGACGGGGTCCAGGTGAGGAGCCCAGGGAGGCCCGAGGGACCCCCGGCCGGCCCGCTCCCGTCTCCTGCCCCCACGTAGCCCAGCCCGGAACCCATATCGGCCCGACGTGCTGTGAGCCCTAGGGGACCCCTTCCTATGGGGTCCGGATGTGACGAGCGCCGACTTCCGCCTCGGAGGCGTGAGCGACGCCAGGACCTCCGTGTGTGCGAGGCCGGATCTCGGTCGGGCCAGGCCAGGCGTGCAGGTAGGCCCGCCCGTGCGGGAGCACAGAGTGGGGGGACCCCCAGGAGCCAGGTGGCCCATGCCGGCAGCCCCGAGAGACCCCGGGCAGGGACGGCGTCGTCCCGCTGAGCCCCTCCCGCCGGGGCCCAGGACCAAGGACACGGGTCCCCAGAGGGACGGGCCCGGGCCCTCCCTGGAGCGGGCTCCGGGGGCACACGGAGGACTGTGGGGGCCCCTCTTCCCCGCTCAGGTCCAGCCCCTCGGGCCCTGCCGCGGCCAGGCCCTGGGGGCCCCCCGGGGAGGGTGGCCCCAGGTGGCGGCCGTCCGCTGAAAGGCGCCTCGGGGCTGAGAGGGAGCTGAGGACCTTGGTCAGCGGGGAAGGACGCCAGGTCGGGGAGCGGCGGGGGCGCACGGAGCCCCAGGGTGTCCAGGTGGGGACGGGGTGGGGATCGATCGCGGCCAGGACCCAGGGACTCTCGAGCTCAGGCCAGAGGGGACCTCAGCGAGGTCGGGCCCCAGGGTGAGTCCGGGACGGCCGCCGGGCGGGATGGGGACACGCGGCCAGTGCGGCCGGACTGGTGCACCCGGGTCTCCCGAGAGACTCTGGGGTCTTTGGCCGAAGGAGCAGGGCCTCCCTCAAGTGGGCAGAGGGGTGGGCCCAGGTCGTGCTGGGCTTCAGGCTGAGGATGCAGAGGGAGGACTGAGGGTCCCCGGACCCCAGCACAGCGTCAGTCAGGGAAGGTCCGTTGCGGGGGGATGGGAGCACGTGGTGAGTCCGGACTTCCGCATCCGGGTCTCTGAGAGACTGAGGCGAGGGCCTGATGAAAGGAGCAGATGCTCAGGTGGGCAGAGGGGCGGGGCCTGGCGACCGAGTGGCGGGGGCGTGGCGTGGGGAGGCCAGGGATAAACCCTGAGGGAGAACAGAGGGGAGCCCCCTAGAAGCTCACCCATGACGTCAGTCTAGGGAGGCCCCCCCTGGGCGGGATGGGGACACGTGGCCAGTGCGGCCGGACTTCTGCATCTGGGTCTCCCGAGAACCTGGGGTCTTGACGGATTGAAGGTGCAGGGCCTCCCTCAGGGGGCCAGAGGGGTGGGCCCAGATCCTACTGGGCTTCACGCTGAGGATGCAGAGGGAGGACAGAGGGTCCCCGGACCCCAGCACAGCGTCAGTCAGGGAAGGTCCGTGGGGGAGGGGATCGAGCACGTGGTGAGTCCGGACTTCCGCATCCGGGTCTCACAGACACTGGGGGCCTTGGCAGAAGGAGCAGGGCCTCCCTCTGGTGGGCACAGGGGCAGGCTCCGGTCCTGCTGGGCTTCATGGTGAGGTTGCAGAGGGAGGACTGAGGAACCGTCGACCCCAGCACAGTGTCAGTCAGGGAAGGTCCGTTGAGGGGGAGGGGGGTCATCGAGCACGTGGTGAGTCCGGACTTCCGCATCCGGGTCTCAGAGACCCTGGGGGCCTTGGCAGAAGGAGCAGGGCCTCCCTCAAGTGGGCAGAGGGGTGGGCCCAGGTCCTGCTGGGCTTCATGGTGAGGATGCAGAGGGAAAACAGAGGGTCCCCGGACCCCAGCACAGCGTCAGTCAGGGAAGGTCCGTTGGGGGGGGGATGGGAGCACGTGGTGAGTCCGGACTTCCACATCCGGGTCTCACAGACACTAGGGGCCTTGGCGGAAGAAGCAGGGCCTCCCTCTGGTGGGCACAGGGGCAGGCTCCGGTCCTGCTGGGCTTCATGGTGAGGTTGCAGAGGGAGGACTGAGGAACCGTCGACCCCAGCACAGTGTCAGTCAGGGAAGGTCCGTTGAGGGGGAGGGGGGTCATCGAGCACGTGGTGAGTCCGGACTTCCGCATCCGGGTCTCAGAGACTCTGGGGGCCTTGGCAGGAGGAGCAGGGCCTCCCTCAGGTGGGCAGAGGGGAGGCCCCAGGCAATAACCCGAGTCAAGGTATGAACTCTGAGGGAGGACAGAGGAGACCTCACAGAGGTTGGGCCATAGTGTCTGTCCAGGAAGATCTCTGGGGGGCATGGGGATGCGCAGCGAGTCCCGACTTCAGGTTCTGGGTCTCAGAGAGTCAGGAGGTCTGGTGTAAGGAGCAGGGTCTCTAGTTGGCAGGCGCGGAGGGGAGGGGGGAGGAGCGCCCAGGTTCTGTCAGGAGTCAAGGTGAGAACCAGAGGGAGGACTGAGGGACCCTGGACCCAGAAGGGAATCAGTCCTGGGAGGCCCCAGGGTGGGACAACGATGACATGAGGCATGTCCTGACTTCTGCTCTGGGTCCCAGAGACCCTGAGGGCTTGTTGTAAGGAGTGGCCCTCAGGAGCAGGGATGAGGGCACAGGCCATCCAGGGAGTCCAGATGGGGAACAGAGGATAGGGCTAAGGGACCCGAAGGAACCCCTCTCAGGGAATCCCTGGACTTTGTAGCGTGACGTGACGTCCACAGTCATTTCCCGTGGCTCTCAGGGCAGTGAGGCTTTGGTCTGAGGCAACAGGCCCAGGGACAGCAGAGAGAGGATCACCAGATGTGCCGCGGCTCATGTTGAGATCCCTGAGGGAGGACTCAGGGAGGTGGCTGGACTCCAGAACAGGGACAACGCACTGAAGCCTGCCCCTGCTGTCAGCCCTGGGAGGCCTGTTTGTGCCAGGTCCACAGGCAGTGTGTCAGGACGTCCGCATCCAGTTCTGACAGAGGCTGGGGGCCTGGTTTAAAAAACGGGAGTCAGGAGCTAATGGGACTGGATGTGAGGACCCGGCGGGAGCACATGAGGGACCCTGGACCCCAGAACAGTCAGTCCTGGGAGGCCCCTGAGCGGGAGGAGGACGAGTGGCGCGTGGAGACATCCACATCCGGGTCTCAGAGAGGCTGGGGGTCGGGGTAAGAGGCGGATCCTCAGGTCAGCAGTAGGGAGGGCCCAGATCCTGCTGGAATCCAGGTGAGAACACTCAGGGAGAACTGAGGGGACCCTGGACCCCAGAACAGAGTCATCGATGGGAGGCCCTTGAGCAGCTGTCCGCCTGAGTCGCACCCCCGAATTTGGCCTTGGATCTCAGGGATGTGCGGGGCGGTCAGAGGGGAAAGGACTCGGGGGACAGCAGAGGGCAGGGCCCCAGGTCTTGTTGGAGTCCAGGAGGGATGCAGGCTGAGAGTTGAGGACTTTAGAGCCTGAAACAGACAATGATTTTGTTGCCCTTGGGCTCCTTCCATGTCCCCCAAGGTGGGGGGAGCAGCTGAAGTGTTTCCTGACTTCTGCACCCAGGGTCTGAAGGAGGTGAGCCTTGGTCTGAGGAGTGTGGCCTCAGGTCAGCAGAGGGTGGAGTCCCAAGACCCTGAGGGAGGACTGAGGAGACACCCACCCAGACATAGGTGTCCCAGATGAAGTCCAGCCCCGGTGGTCAGTCCTGCGAGGCCAGGCCAGGTGTCAAGAAAAGTAAGCGCCCCACTTTCTCCTCTGGGTCTCGCAAAGATGGTGGCCTTGGCCTGCAGGATGCATCCTGTGGTTAGACGAAGGAAGAGTTCCAGGTCCTGCCAAAAGTAAACATGAGCACCTTGAGAAAAAAGAGTGGACTCCCGCCCCAGGACAGAGGGGCCAACCCCATTCTAAGCTCTTCGCGAATTGGGAGGGATGCGGGGGGAGGGTTTGGATTGTTGTCTCCTCACCCTCCTCTCGGAGCTCTCAGGGTGGTGAGGACCATGCTGGGAGAGGTCAGGGTCAGGTCATCTGAGGAAGCCCACCTGGGAGACACACAGGAATCCCTGCTCCTGCCAAGAGTCAATGTGGGAACCCCTAAGGGAGGAGTGAGTGGCTCCCAACCCACCCCTCAGGATAGGGAGGGGATGGCACAGAAATCTGGACAGCCCCTACCAGGCAGCCCTGGAAACGCTGGCTGGGGCCTGTCAGGCTGAGCCCCTCCTCCTTTCCAGATCCCTGGTCTCAGGGAAGGAAGGGTCTGGGCCTGAAGGTCTGGACTCAGGTAGCAGAGAAGGCAGGTGCCCTGGCTCTGGCTCTGGCCCTGGCAGGGGGGAAGGTGAGAAATGAGGGGATGTCTCCCACAGCAGGATCCTCAGGGCCCAGGCCTACCCTGCCGCTTCTGTCGGCCACGGGGAGACAGACAATCGGTGAGCCAAGTTATTTCTCCTGGCTTTTCCTTCTGATGTCTCCCAGACATGAGGCATCGGCACCAGGAGAGTGGCCTCAGGTTAACACAGGGAGTTTTCCCAGGCCTTCCGTGGGGTCAAGGTATAGACGGAGAGGTGCGCCCATCCCGGCACAGATGGAACCCCGAGCTTGGCCATCCCTGGGGTTCCGTGCTGAGCCCTTAGACCTTTGTCAGGCGTGGGCAGATGTGGGCCCCCTCGCTTACCTTCTGTGGAGTCTCAGGGCTGCGTGGTCTTGCTGTGACCCTTTGACCTGAGGCTGTGGGGGTGGGGACCAGGCCCTGCCAGGGGAAAGAGCAGTCCCCTGAGAGGCCAAGGAGGGGACCGCCCAGCTTGGACTGGTGGGGACCTCACAGAGTCCGCCCCAGCCCTCCTGCCCCACTGGGGCCCGTGTGCCGTGCTCTGTGCCTGCACCCTGAAGTGACCCCTCCTTTTGTCCTCCCGGGGCTTCAGGAAGTCAGAGTTGAGGCCTAGGTCTGAGGCAGGAGGCTCTAAGGTCCCAGAGCAGGGGAGGTGCAGGGGAGTGCCGGTGATCAAGGTGAGGTACTTGCTCTGAGCATGGAGCCAGGGGCTCGCCCATCCCAGCCCAGAGGGGACCCCTGAGCACCCAAGCCAGACGCAGCGCACTGTCAGCTCCGGGACTTCAGGCCTCTGCTGCCTGGGCTGCACCCTGAGGAGCCATCCCACATCTTTCTTCAGGTTCAGCCCGACACAAACGCCATGCCCCTGGGTCAGAGGAGTGAGCTCTGGAAGGTGGAGGAAGACCCAGGCCCAGCCCAGGGCCTGATGGAGGCACAGCTGTCCGGGGCTGGGGAGGAGGAGGCCCCATCTCCTCCCTCCTCCTCCTCCTCCTCCTTCTCCTCCTCCTCCCCCTCCCCTTTCTCCCCCTCCACTTTCTCCACTTCCTCCTCCTCCTCCCCTTCCTCCTCCTGCTCTGTCCTGTTCCTAATCCCCCTGGGGGAGGGGTCTGCTGCTGAGTCCCTGAGTCCTCCCCAGAGCCCTCAGAGTGCCTGCCCCTCCCCCACTGCCCAGGCAGCCACGGCCTGGAGCCAGCCTGACCAGGGCTCCAGCAACCTAGATGAGGAGGGTTCGAGCACCTGGGAGGAGCTGGAAGTCACCCAACCCTCTCTCCAGGACAAACTCCACGTGAAAGTGGCTGACCTGGTAGTGTTCCTGCTCCTCAAATACCGCAAAAAGCAGCCGACCCACCAGGCAGAGATGCTGGAGATCGTCAGCAAAGATTACCGGGACGACTTCCCAGTGATCTTGGGCCAAGCCTCCGAGTGCATGAGGCTGGTCTTTGGCGTGGACGTGAAGGAAGTGGACCCCAGCGACCACTCCTACATCCTGGTCACCGTCCTGGGTCTCACCTGTGATGGGATGCTGAGCGGTGAGCATGGCATGCCCAAGACCAGCCTCCTGGTGCTGCTACTGGGGGTGATCCTCCTGGAGGACGACTGTGCCCCTGAGGGGGAGGTGTGGGAAGCGCTGGGGGTCATGGGGGTGTATGCCGGCCAGGAGCACATCATCTATGGGGAGCCCAGGGAGCTCCTCACCAAAGTCTGGGTGCAGGAAGGGTACGTGGAGTACCGGCAGGTGCCCGGCAGCGACCCTGCCCGCTACGAGTTCCTGTGGGGTCCCAGGGCCCACGCCGAAACCAGCAAGTTGCAAGTGCTGGAGTATTTGCTCCGGGTCAATTACAGGCAGCCCAGTTCCTCCCTGATCCTGTCTGAAGGAGCTGTGAGCGATGAGGAAGAGGGGGCCTGAGTCCCAGTGGCGGCCAGGCCCTTTCCAGGCTTTGGTAGGGTCAGCAGCTTCTCCTGCGGGGTGCTGGGCATGAAGTGAGGCCACATTTTGGTTCTTCCCTGTGTGTGTGAAGAGAGAGCCCCGGGAGTTCTAAGTAGGGCAGGGCCAGGGAGGGTTGGGAGAAGAAAGCAGGGTGAAGAGCCAGCCTCTCTGGGGGCCTGTTCTCTGCGATGACTCCGACATCCAGAGCTTGGTTTTCTTGAGGAAGCTCTCAAATGTTGTTCCTTGGAATAGGAGATTTAACCAGCTTCGGCAGCTAAGTGTGTGCGTGACATCCACCCCACAGCATTTGTACTTACCCAGTTCAAGAGTTTTAAGAGTTTTGTCATGTTCTGGAAATAAGGTGGGAGATCTTCCCTCCTTGTTTGGGTTCTGGAATGAAATCACAGGGCATTGGCATAGGAATTTGTTGGAAAGGCGAAAGAATGGAGCAGTCAAGTGATGGGGTCAGGAAATAGGGAAATAAAAGATTGTTCATTTTTGCTTCTTACTCCTTCTCGTCTGTCATTCTGCAAAAGTAACATAGATGCGTGCTCCCTCATTCGCTTGGTTCTTCAAGAAAGGAGGAGAAACGACATCTCAGCACAGAGGGAGCCCTGCTCACTGGCTCCTTGATTCCCAGATGTGGGCTGAGCTCTGCTCTCTGGAAGGCCCTGTGCGTGAGCAGTGAGGACACTAGGAGAGGCAGGACACGTCCCACCCTTAGGTGACTGTCTAGCAGCTGCACTCATGGCAGGAAAATGGGGAGAGGTGCCCTGAAACCTGCAGAAGAAATGGAAGAAGAGTGAGGGAGTGCGGCTCCCGGGGCGAGTACTGCAGTGGAAGTGCCCCTGGCCTGGGTGGCTCAGGGTGTCGGGTCACCGTGATTCCTTCTGTGCAGCTGATCACCGTGAACCTGGGGGGTGACGGTGGCCCTACTCGGAGACAGGGTGCCTTAGAGGTGGGAGCAAAGTCTGAAATGGATGATTGCTCTGAGAAGTTCCTTCTGGATCATGGACAAACCAGAGAGAAATCTCCTCCTGGGGTAGGAAAAGAAGGTATCCTGCACTCTCATCCCAATGCAGTTGAACACAGTGCACAGACTAGGTGTTTTATATCCATCATCTGCAAGTATTTCTGGAGAAGTACAGTGATAGTCCTTTGAAGTGGAGCCCAGAAGACTCTAGACTGACACTCTTGTCCTGACCATGCAAAGCCAGAACCCTGACTGCATTGAAAAGTCATTTTAGTTTGATTATCTGGAGTGTAATTTGGACAGCTATAAGTAAACAAGGTCTAGGTTTTGGTGGGGGGAGAAATGAGTGAAAGGAGTGGTTTGGTGGAAGAGCAGCTGGGAGGGAGGGTAGGAGCTGGTCTTTGACTCACATTCTAGGAGCTTTGTATTGTGTCCAGCTGGGACAAATCCCTCACGCCTGAATTCCACACATATTCTCATATATCTCACATATATCCTCTGATTTAGAAAATGGGTTGAGTTTTACTTATGAAGCGCCCTCTTTGGCTGATTAGCTATTCCATGTCCTATTGAGCTGCACATTCTCTAACATGACCTGGGTAACAAAAAATACCCCAGAGGAGAGAGTGGAAGGCTCTGGGATCAAAACAACATTTGAAATCACTGCCATTCATCAAAGTTCCAATACATGCCAGGCACTGTGCAAGGTGCTTTCCATATATCACATGCATTCCTGCAGTCCTGCAAGATGGGGCTTATCAAACTCACTCACTTCAGAAAGAAGCTGAGGCTCCTAGGACTTGGTCATTTTCCCAGGATCACATGGCTAGTGAGTGACAGGGCAGAGACTAGAACCCGGGTCTGAATTCATGTAAAGTCCACGCTGTTCCCACCCACTGCAGCCTGTGGCCAACCTTCTGCGTCCTACATCATTCCTGAGGACAGCACGGTGTCTTCCAGGTGACAAAAAGAAGGATGCTGTGGCTAAGGTACTAAAACCTGTTGCTAAGGAAGGAAGGTGACAATGAGAATCAAACAGGTTTTGGGTACTGTCTGTGGGCTTTATTAACCTAGAGTTCTTCTGCCTGAGCCTCAGAGTTCTTTGAGAACTGACTGCCCAGGCACTGGCATTTTTTCCAGACCTAGCACTTTCCCAAATTACAGCAGCCTTTCCCTGATATTCCCCTGTGTACTCTTCTGTCTAACTCTTGAACCTGGCCTGCTAACGAGCTCATCACTGGTCCCCATGGAACAGCTAGGAATCACCTTCTCTCCCCCAACATAGAACCTTACTCTCTGTAGTAATCCTCTGGTCATTAAATGAAGAAAGTGAATCCTCCTTGCTGAGATTACAGAATCGTTTGAAAATTAGATGTCAGCCTGTATTTGAAAGTATCTGTCACACAGGAGATGCTTGAAAAGTTCAGAGAACTCCAAGGCAAACTGACCTCAAAAACTCCTCCCCTGGAGTGCCTGGGTGGCTCAGTTGGTTAAGTGTCTGCCTTTGGCTCAGGTCATGATCCCAGGGTCCTGGGCTCGAGTCCCACATCAGGCTCCCTGCTCAGTGGGGAGCCTGCTTCTCCCTCTGCCGCTGCTCCCCCTGCTTGTGCAATCTCTTTCTCTCTCTCTCACTGACAATTAAATAAATAAAATCTTAAAAAAAAAGAAACTCCTCCCAGCAATAAAGTCAGTCATCATAACAAATTATAATAGTTGCATTTGGTTAAGCCCCTACTGTGTAACAATACATGGGAGAAACTTTAGTGTTCATCCATAGTGCATCTTGCTTTCCTTCCAGGATACAGGGGACACCACCTTGCCAGTCCCCTTTAGTTAGGGAGGGTTGTGTGATGACCCTTTGCCATGGAGATGTGAGCAGAAGCATTGTTTCTCACATCCAGGCATTTGCGAGCCAGTATGTCCGTTCCATGCTGTCTCCCTTGATTCACCAGCAAACATGGTGACCCCGTGTTGAGATAGGGGAGCCACAAGATGAAAGCAACCTGGACCCAGGGTCTAGGAAAAGCAGGGGGCCCCTGCCAAACCGTATCAGAATTTGTGTGCACAAAAATGCACTTCTGTTGTGTTAGCCCTTCAAATGTCAAAGTTTGTTGCATCAGTTAGCAGTTACTTTCATGCAGCCACTTTTTTTGCTGTTAGGCTTATCTAGAAATTTTACTTAAGAAGGTAGTAGTACACATCTTCCTATTGCAAAAAACTTCTAAAAATACAGATGAGTCATAATATCCCCTTTTCAAAGTTCCTCCACAATTCAGCCTCCTCCTCAGAAGTCATCATGGCTAACAATCTAGTGTGTGTTATTTTTATTTTTTTAATTGAAAACATTTTTTTTCTTTGAGAGAGAGAGTGTGTGAGTGGAAGGAGGGGCAAAGGGAGAGAGAGAGAGAGAGACACTCTCAAGCAGGCTCCATGCTCAGCACAGAGCCCGACTCGGAGCTCGGTCTCAGGACCCTGAGATCATGACTTGAACCAAAATCAAGAGTCAGACGCTTAACCAGCTGAGCCACCCAGGCGCCCCTAGTGTGTGTTATTCAAAAGGTGACTATGGCTTTTTCATAGATATGCTCTACGAATATATTGTTTTTATTCAACCTAACCCGTAATACTGTGCATATTGATCTGCCACTAGCTTTTGTCACTTAATAAAATGGGTGCAGGATCTTCCCATGACAGCACATATAGATCTACCTCACTTTTGAAACTATTCCCTGGAATGTTAAAGTTTGTATATACCATAATTAATCACATAAAGAGTTTTTTCCGGGTGGAAACAAGTTGTTTTCCCTTTATCGTATGATTAATAAAATGAAAACAACATCTTTGAATATGAATCCTTGGGTAGATATGAATGTTTTCTAGTAAGATATACATACTAACATAGACATTGGGTTAGAGTGGAGAGGGTGTGAATTGTTTAACATTTCATAAATGCGTCTGAAATTTTATTCCACAAGTGCTATACCAGTTTGCATTCTCATAAAAATTGGAAATGATTTAAGATTCTGCAATATCAACAATTTCAACAAGACATTTCCCCCTCTACTTTGACAAAGATAGATTTGGCCAGAATGACCAGCAGCTAGGGGAGGACACCAGCCAGGACACCCTCCGCTAGTGAGGGGCACTGAGAGCATCCTGGGAAAAGTGATGGCCAGAGTCCATGAGAGAAAATGAGTACAAAACCAAGTCCAGAGAGCCCCAGGCAGGGTGGCAGTCAGGGCTCTGAATCTAGAGTTCAGCTTAGGGGGAAAGGGACCAAAAGGAGAGAAGGTGGAGAGGCGGAGGGATTCAGGAGAAAGAACGTGGGTGGGCTGGGGAAGTCTCTGAATCATTATCACCAGCTGGAAGTTGTGGGGTGGTCTGACAGGGCAGGTCTGTTGGATGAATGGATCAGCAGCATGCCAGACACCCCACTACTGTAGAGTCCCCCTACCTCTGTCAGGAAGAGTACACTTGGCTCCCTGCCCCTGAATTCAGGTGAGCGACATCTCTTGACTACTCTAGCGGTCCAGGGCATCCTTGCCCGTGTCCCAGGGCTGGGAGCTGTCATGATGCCTGCTGGAGGCAGGGGGCTTTCCCCCTGGGTGCAGTGGAACCCCACATAGAGGGTGAGGCTATGTGAGTGAGGGGTTGGTGACCGAGGAAGGACAGCTGAGATAGGCCAGGAATACCCAGGAGCAGTGGAAGGGAGCGTGTGGCTAGCTGCTGGGAGGGTGAAATTGGAAGGAGAAAGCCCTGGGGCCAATCACCTCAGACTCTGCAGATAAAGGGCTGGGCATGAACATGCTTGAAAGCTGTCCAAATGGTGTCCACGGCTCAGACTGCCTTCCAGGGCTCCTGAGGTCATGGCATAGCAGGGGCAAGTGTCCTGTCCTGTGGCTATGATGGCTGGCCTGTGTTGCCACCAGTTTGCAGGGTGGGTGGAAAACCTGTGGAGATGGCTTGTTCTTATTCAACTGATGAGAAAGTGTGGGCTCCAGTGCAGGACAAGGAGCATAAATGGGCTGGGGAAATCTCCTGATAGACCATGTTTCCTAGGAAGGAAGCACCATGGACCATCCTGTTGAGAGCATCCCCACCTCCAAGATGGTGTTTGGACCTGGGGAGGAGATGTCCATGGTGACACCCTCAATAATAGTTTCCCATAGGAATTCTGAAGTTACATGAGCAGTTGGAGAACTGTGGGTTTCATCCATGGAGGTGGAAGGCCCAGGCAGGGGGCAGGCTCCACATTTTGAATCAGGGAATGGCACCCTCCAGCAACTTGATTCATCCAGCAAACATTTATTGAACATATGCTGAGAAAGAATATCAAGTAAACAAAACAAAATAACATGACAAAGCACTTAATTCAGCCTGACTGAGAGGATGGTGAGAGATGTGATGTAAAAGAGTTTTTGGAAGTGAGGAACTTTGAGATAGCAGGTAGAGTCTATGATGACCCTGAATTCTGAGATTTCTCAATTGGCAGAAGCTTTTCCTCTCATCTGAGATTGAGTATCAGGGATGAAGAAGTGGTAGTGAGTTAATGAGCAAAGGTGTGGAGGATGCAGTCAGTGTGAGCCATGTAAGCAGTGAGCTTCTGCCAGCTGTCCAGGTGGGGCTGTCCAGTGGGTAGTAGGAAACATGGGTCTAACAGGAGAGGAGCTTGGGCTGGGCATTTTTAGGTTGCATCCGTAGGGGTAATTTGAGACCTTAGGTTTAGGTTTAAAAAAGTGTTGCATGGATAGTGGCCTACATGCTATAGTAGGCTATCTTCTCTCCAGCAAACACAGTTGGAAACTAAAGGCACATATTAAATTTAGGAAAGACTTTGATGGGAGAAAATATTCAACCAGAAAATCAATTACAGAAAATTTTTATAAAATATATATTCTGTGTATTTGTGGCTCCTATGTATAGTTTTACAATAATGACCTTTCAATTTCACATCTGCTGTGTCAGATCACTTTTAAGGAATTTACTCTTGACAGCCTTTGGCAAAACTGAGCTTACTCTCCGCCTCCCCCAATATCCAGACACTATCTTTTCAAGTCTAGTGTGTGAGTTTTAGGCAGTTGGCAGCTCTTCAGTAACAAAAGTTGCTCATAATAAACAGATAAGGGGCCTGGAAGCACCCTTCAACTCAGGTATCTAGAGGCTGGGATTCCATGGTGTGTCATTTATCTAGTGGACAGTGGTCATCAAAATTTTAGGTGTAGGACCTCTTATTTCCTTCCACAGAAGAATCCCTTTCACAGAAATCCACTCATGAACATGAGCAAGGTAGAGCACTCTTGTTGAACGGTTAAAGTGAGGACAATAATCCTAAAGTCCTTCCTAAGCCCTCAAAGAAGTGGACCCTGCCACCCAGACACAGAATGCTGGGGTCCTCCTGCTCACAGATGGGAAAGCTGTGTGCTAGAAGACCCTTCTTCAGACATGGACTCCCTCATGCTCCTGCACAGACACCTATCTGTGTGGACTCCAATGCGCCCAATGCACTGACGGTACTTTTGCTCTCTGGGTTTCCAGCGCTGCCAACAGCAAATGGTGCCCTAACCTCTATGCTCTCAGCATAACTTATCATCCCATTTATTTTCCAAACTCCTCATTGGCCACTGCCCCCCTACTCCCACTCCAATCCAGACACACATTGGCACACATTATCTTTCTACCCACTTGACTATTCTCTATTCTCAGCACGGAATTAGCTGCCCTCCCTCTAACTCACCAAACCTTCTTTCCAAACCTGCCTTAAATTCTCATTTGAAAAGAGGCCCTTACTAGTGCTTTACCTAGTAGCTCTCCACTCCAAGAAACACAGTGGGCCTTCTTTACCTTCTTGTCCATGCTTCCTTCTTTTAAACATATCCTCAGATCACATTCAAGCACCCTCAACAAGAGTATGGAACTTGGCTCATTTTATTTACACCTATTGCTTCTGCTTCCCCAGAACACTGCAAAGATGTTTTGTTTATTTCTGTCATTTACTCAGAGAGGAGTGTTGAGTCTCCAAATGTAATTGTTGATGTGACTATTTCTTCTTTCAGCTCAATCAGATTCTGTTTCTTATATTTTGAAGCTCTGCTTTTAGGTGTACACCCTTAAGATTGTTGTATTTTCTTGGTGAATTGACTCTTTTATCATTATGTGATGTTCCTTTTTATCCATGGTAAATTTCCTTCTTATAAAGTCAACTTTTTCTGGTATTAATATAGTCACTCTAGTTTTCTATTTTTCTTATTTTTTTTAATTTTCAAACAGTAAAATTATTTTTTCTTTTGATATATGGCTAAAAATGATATATGGATTCATGTACCCACAACCAAGATACAAAACTGTTTCATCACGCTCCCCCCCCAAAAAAACCTCTCATATGCTATTCATTTATGGTCATACTTTCCCCGGATACCTAACCTTGACAACCACTCATGTGTTTTCTATCACTGTAGTCTTGTCTTTTTCAAAAATGCTATAGAAATAGAAGAACAGAGCATGTAATTTATTGAGACTGGTTTCTTTCACTCAGGAAATTTGCATTTGAGGCTCATCCAAGTTGTATGTATCAATAATTTATTACTTTTCTGTTGCTGAGTAGTAACCCATTGTACAGGTATACCACAGTTTGTTTATTCATTCATCCATAGAAGGACATTTGGGTAAAAACAAACAGACTTTGGCAAATATGAATAGCTGCTATAAACATTCACAGGTATGTTTTTGTGTGAACATAGGTTTTTATTTCTTCCAGGAGTGGTATTGCTGAGTCATATAGTGTCTATATGTTTAGAAGAAATGACCAAATCATTTTCCACAAAGGCTGTACCATTTTACATTCTGACCAGTAATATATGAGAATTCAAGTTGCTCTTCATCGTTGTTAACATTTAGTCATGTCAGTAATTTTTAAAATTTCGGTCACTCTCAAATGTGTGTTGTGTTACCTCATCTTAATTTTAATTTGCATTTCTCTTCATTGATGTAGAACAATTTCCATGCGCATATTTGTCATCCATATGCCCACTTTGGTGATGTGTCTATCAAGATCATTTACCCATTTTTAAAAGCCGAGATGTCCATTGACAAATGAATAAAGAAGATGTGGTATATAAATATACAATGGAATATTACTCAGTCATCAGAAAGGATGAATACCTACCATTTACATCAGTGTGGATGGAACTGGAGGGTATTATGCTAAGTGAAATAAGTCAATCAGAGAAAGATAATTATAAGATGGTTTCACTCATATGTGGAATATAAGAAATAGTGCAGAGGATCATAGGGGAAGGGAGGGAAAAACAGAATGGAAAGAAATCAGAGAGAGAGACAAACCATGAGAGACTCTTAACTATAGGAAACAAACTAAGGGTTGCTGGAGGGGAGGTGGGGGGGGATGGGGTAATTGGGTGATGGGCATTAAGGAGAGCACATGACGTGATGAGCACTGGGTGTTATATGCAACTGATGAATTATTGAACTCTACATCTGAAACTAATGATGTACTGTATGTTGGTTAATTGAATTTTTTTAAAAAGACAATTCAAAAGCCATGAAAAAAAATAAAAATGGGTCATTTGTTTGCTAATTTTTGAGTTTTGAAAAACTTTTATGTATTCTGGATACAAGTCTTTTGTTGGATATATGATTTGCAAATACTTTCTAACAGTCTGTAGCTTGACTTTTTATTCTGTTTTTCTCAGAGCAAAAGTTTTTAATTTTGAGGAAGTCTAACTCCAGGTCATGAGATTTTCTCCTATGTTTTCTTTAAAAATTTTATAGTTTTCACTTAACATTTAGATCGATTATACATTTTAACTTGATTTTGTACTATAAAGTGTGAGGTTTAAGTAGAGGTTCTTTTTGTTTCTTTTTGTTGTTTCTTTTTTTAAAAATATGGGTGTCTAATTGTTCTATTACCATTTATTGAAAAGACCAACATTTCTCAATTGAATTGTCTTACTCCTTCATAAAAAACTCTACGGGTCCTCTTTGTGTGGGTCTATTTCTGGACTCTAATCAGTTCTACTGATCTTTGTGTATATCCTTTAGCTAATACCATACCATCTTGATTATTATAGCTTTATCTTAAGATCAAGTAGTGTGATTCTTCTGACTTTATTCTACTTTTTCATAGTTGTTTTAGCTATTCTAGTTCCTTTGCTTTTCCATAAACTTGTTGAATCAGCTAGTTTATATCCAAAAACATCCTGCTGGAATTTTGGTTGGATTGTTTTGAATGTATAGATCAATTTAGTGAGAATTGACATCTTCACTATGTTGAGTCTACCAGTCCATGAACACAGTATATCTCTGTACTTACTATTTAAGTCTTGATTTCTTTTATCAGCATTTTGTGTTTTCAGCGTATAGATCCTGTGCATATCTTATTAGATTTATACCTGAGTATTGCATTTTTGGAGCTATTGAAAGTAAGTTTTTAATTTTGGGTTTCCAATTTTTTTATTTTAGTTTTATGTAAATACAATTAATTTTTGTGTATTATCTTGTATCCTGCAACCTTGCTGAACTTATAGTTTCCTTGTGATATTCCCTAAGTGCCTCCCAGGCTATCTGATATGAAAAGGTCCACTGAGTGCCAATTCAGCAAATGAGCTCCATGCCTTTCTAAGCTGTCTAGAGGTTCTCACTACTCACTACTAGCAGTTCTTCCAGGTGCCACAATGCCAAGTGCCTCACCCTCTGAAAAGACCATGGACTGGGACGTCTGGGTGGCTCAGTTGGTTAAGCATCTGCCTTTGGCTTAGGTCATGATTCCAGGATCCTGGTATGAGTCCCACATCGAACTCCCTGCTCCACGGGGATCCTGCTTCTCCCTCTGCCTGCTGCTCCGCCTGCTTGTGTGCTCACTCTCACTCTCTCTCTCAAATAAATAAATAAATAAATAATTTAAAAGACCATGGACTGGCCAGACAGAGACCTGCTCACTCAGCCTAAGCCCTTTGACCCCAGGAGGTGGAGGTCAGAGTCACGATACATTGTTTGCACCAGAGAGGTGACTTAGTGCAGCTGTGTCCAGTACCCACTGTGTGCTAAACTCTGGTGCCCAAGAAGGCTGCTAGAAGCTGGGGGGAGACAGAGTTAGGCCTGCCCTTTGACTACGGCAAAGTCCTGGGGTATTCCATTCCTACCCATTCTGGACCCACTGCAGCCACAGCCTCCACTTTAGTCAGCTTCCAGGCAAAATAGTGGGAAGAGAAAAGTGGTAAAAGAAAAGAGGAAGGAAGAGTAGATCTGATCTCTAGGCTGCAGAAATAGACCAACCATACAGAAACATTAGGGAAGGAAATGAAAAGCAATCCCTTTGTATGTAAGAGGGGAGCTGATAGTCTCTGCTGTGATTGTATTTCAAATACAGAAAACTGATTTAATAGCGTTCTGAAGGTGCTGCAAAGGTGAAAGTAAGGATCCCTGAAAATCAGAGAGACAGCAGGAAAGCCAGAACTGGACAGTTAGCCCAGACCTGGTTCTCTAAAAAAAAACACACGCCCCCAAGTTGGGGAAAACATTACTGTTGGGGCAGTATCATCCTGCAGGGCACTCACTTGCCTAAGGCCCCATTTGCCTTCGTAGGACTATCTGCAATGCAGCAAGACTTCAGGCATTAATGGATGAGTTTCTCCACACCCCCTACCCACATCATGTGCCCCTGAAGGTTTCTTCTCTCCCTTCGTCCAACAGCTAGACATGAGTCACCCTCTAAATAATCAGAAACAAAGACTGCAAATACAAGATAGACTATTAAGGAGAAAAAAAATAGCGGTCTTTGATCCAAGCACCAGACAGAATGATTTAAATGCACACTTCCCACTTTGAATGTAAAGACACTCAACTCTGAAGAGAGGAGGAAATAAGATTAAGAAACCAAGACACTCAGTTAGAAGGTGCAGAGCCTCAGACCTGTGTGGAATAGTAATTGCCTAACCCTCTCCTACTCCCATTCTTGCCTGACTTTCCCCTATCTCCTGCCAAGTCTGCAATCCTCACTGCCTATGATGCTTGTAAAGCAAACCCCAGAGGATGAACTTGAGACTTTGAGGAATGATGAGGATTAAAGGGAGAGTCAGGCCTTGATTACAGTAGACTATAAAGAACCGGTTGAAATCACACCCTGAGAAAAACCTTGTTTTTTTAAACAGGAAGGAGGGGGGGGGGAGGAAAGAAGAAAGGGAAATAAGGAGGAAGGAGAAAAGGGAGGAAAGAAGGGAGGGAAGGAAAAGAAATTACTTATAAATTCAAGAAGCAAATAATTGACAGGGCTTATTGGGGGGGGGTTGTTGGTGGGCAAAAAGAAGGGGAAGCAGAAGAAAGTAAGAAGGTTAATGAAAAACCATCCAGTGACAGAAGCCTTGGACAAGGGGTTAGGAAATTCACTTTCTAGTCACTGCTCTACCACTGACTTAATAAGTTACAAGTGCAATCCCTTCTCTGGGTCTCAGTCTCTTCACCTTTGCACTGGGGGTATATGGAGACTTAGTGCTGCCACCAAGGTTCCTGCATGCTTTGCTGTCATGGGAGAAAGGTAGACCTGCTAACATAGAATTAGGCTATCAGTGGGGATATATAACATTTACTCAAATTAGTAATGGATTCAGTAAATACAAATGTCAGCTGTTTATGAGAGGTTTCTAATACTCCCAACCATCCACTACTTTACATAAATCTCATCATATTGCTCATATTATGCTGCAACTTGCCCTTTTAAAAAACAGCTTTATTGAGATACAATTCACATACCATAAAATTCATGCATTTAAAGTGTACAATTCAGTGGTTTTTAGTACATTTACAGTTATGCAACCATCACCACAGTCAACTTTAGAACATTCCCATCAATCCAATAAGAAACCCTGTATCCATTAGTATTCACTCTCCATTTCCTCCCAATCCCATCCCCCAGCCATAGATACTTACCTAGTCTACTTTCTGTTTCTACAAGTTTGCCTATTACAGACCTTCCAGATAAATGGAATATACAATATGTGGCCTTTCATGTCTGTCTTCTTTCACTTAGCATGTTTTCAAGAGCTTCATCCATGTTATAGCCTGTATCATTACTTTATTTTGTATGGTCAAGTAATATTCCGTTGTATGGATATGCCACACATAGTGTTTACCTATTCATCCATTGATGAGCATTTAGGTTGTTTCCAACTTCTGGGTATTGTAAGTAATGCTACTGGAAGTATGCACATTCAACTTTTTGTGTGAACATATATTTTCATTTCCCTTGATTATATACCCAGGGGTAGAATTGTTGGGTCAAACAATGAATGACTCAGTGTTTACCTTTTTGAACAACTGCCAAACCGTTTTCCACAGTGGATGCACCCTTACACATTCCCATCAGCAGGGCATGAGTGTCCCAATTTCTCCACACCCTTGCCAACAATTGTTATTACCTGCCTTTTAGATTCTACCTATCCTAATGGGTGTGAAGTGGTATCTAACTGTAGTTTTGATTTGCATTTTACTAATAATCAACAATCTTGAGCTTCTTTTCATGTAGTTATTGGTCATTCATACATATTCTTTGGAGAAATATCTATTTAAATATTTTGTCCATGTTTTATATTGCGATGTTTGTCCTTTTATTTTTGAGTTGTAAGAATTCTTTTTTTTAATATTTTTCATTTTTTGTTTTGTTTATTTATTTGAGAGAGAGAACGAGCATGAGAGGGGGAGGGACAGAGGGAAAGGGAGAAACAGGCTCTCCACTGAGTGGGGAGCCCAATGGGGCTCGATCCCAGGACCCTGGGATCATGACCTGAGCCGAAGGCAGACACTTAACAGACTGAGCCACCCAGGCGCCCCAAATTCTTTATATACTCTGGGTACCAGTGCCTTATAAAATATAGAATTTAAAAATATAATTTTTCAGGATACAGTTTTTTCCTCTACCCATTGCCAAGGCAATAACAGGTAAATTTCCTTACCATCCTATCTATCTGGCAGGCTTATTACTGTTTATCATTTTACTGATAGTTTAGTGAGTTCTTAAGCAGGGGACTTTCTTTTTTTTTTTTTTTACTTTTTTTTTTTTTAAGCAGGGGACTTTCTATTAAGCCTCCTATTAATCTCGCATTAGACTTCCTACTTTGAGCAGGCTCTAGACTTTATCTTCAATCCTATGTACTTTCCATCCAATGTACTTCCATCAAAATGGAAGCTCCAGGCTTCCAAGATTTTCCAGAAATCCCAGGGATGAAAGCTGACTTTGAAACTCTCTCACTTCCCAGGATTCCCACTACAATTTCATTTATGGCTTCTGTCAATTCCATACTTGAATGCCAAAAAGTGATGCATTAAGAAGCTTTGATTTGCTGGGACACCTGGGTGGCTCAGTTGGTTAAGCGTCTGACTCTTGATTTTGGCTCAGGTCATGATCTCAGGGTCCTGGGATCAAGCCCCGCATTGGGCTCCATGCTCAGCAGGGAGTCTGCTTGAGAATTATTTCTCTCATTCTCCCTCTGCCCCTTCCACCCCTCTTTCCCCCCAAAATAAATAATTCTTTTTTCTTTTATTTTTTACTTATAAAATATTATCCTCTATCTATTTATTTTTATTTTTTTAATTATGTTATGTTAGTCACCATACTGTACATCTGTTTTTGATGTAGTGTTCCATGATTCATTGTTTGTGTATAACACCCAGTGCTCTATGCAATACGTGCCCCCCTTAATACCCATCACCAGGCTAACCCATCCCCCCACCTCCCCTTCCCTCAAAAGAAGCTTTGATTTACTTACTTGACACTTTAGTTATTTTCATGACGAAGGTATTCAGAATATTAAGAAAATGTATGTTGTAAAAAAATTGAAGTCTGCATTCACTTTTTAATTTTTTTTATTTTGAGGTAATTATAGATTGAAGGAAGCTGCAAAGATAGTACAGAGAGGTCCTGTGTACCCTTTACCCAGTTTCACCCAGGGGTTACTATAGCACCATATCAAAGCTAAGAATCTGACACCGATACAATGTATTAGTATAGTTCTATCAATATAGCACAACTATAGATTTGTGCATCCACCACCACAATCATGATACAGAATTATTCCATCATTACAAAGACTTCCCTTGTGCTACCTCAATCTCTCCATAATCATACTCATCCCTCTCCCCTCACAATTCCTAGCCCCTGAAAACCAACTGTCTGTTCTCCATTTCTATAGCTTTATTATTTCAAGAAAGTTTATCATGGAATTATACAGTATGAGACCTTTGGAGATTGGATGTTTTCATTATGAATAATACCCTTTAGGTCATACAAATTGTTGCATATATCAAGAATTTGCTCATTTTTATTGCTGAATAGTAGTCCATGATATGTAAGAAGCACAGTCTCTTTAACCATTTCTTTAGTAAAGGACATTTTGGTTGTTTGCAATTTTTTTACTATTACAAATAAAAGTACAGTGATATTCCTGTTTACTTTCAATTTACTTATATCATTATATTTGCAATGAGTTCCTTATACATACCATATAGTTGGGTCATTTTTTAAATCTACTCTTTCACTATTTGTCATTTAATTGATGTATTTAGACCATTTGGTCTAATGTAATTATGGAAATGTTAGGGCTTAAGTCTGACATTTATTTTTTTAAATAGAATTTGTTTTTCAGAGCAGTTTTAAATTCACAGCAAAACTGAGAGGAAGGTACAGAGATTTCCCATATACTTCCTGCCCTGACACATGGATAGTCTTCTGCTTTACCAATGTCCCCTACCAGAGTGGTACATTTGTTACAATTGATTGACCTACATTGACACATCATTATCATCCAAAATTCATAACTTACATTACAGTTGACTCTTGGTGTTGTACATTCTATGGGTTTGGACAAATGTATAATCACATGTATCCACCATTATAATATCATGCAGAGTAGTTTCACTGCCCTAAAAACATTCTGTGCTCTGCTTATTCATGCTTTCTTTCCACTAACCCCTGGCAACAACTGACCCTTTTATGGTCTCCATAGTTTTACCTTTTCCAGAACATCATATAATTAGAATCATACACTATGTAGCCTTTTCATATTGACTTCTTTCACTTAGCGATATGCATTGAAGTTCTTTTCATGGCTCAATAGCTTATTTATTTTCAGTGTTAAATTTTGGTGTACCATTGTCTGGATGTACCCAAGTTTGTTTATCCATTCACCTACTGAAGTACACCTTGGTTGCTTCCAAGTTTTGGCAATTATTAATAAAGCTCCTATAAACATTCATGTGCAGGTATTTGTATGGACATGTTTTCAACTCCTTTGGGTAAATGCCAAAGAGTGCAAATGCTGTATTGTATGGTTAAGAGCATAGTTTTGTAAGAGACCTCTAACTGCATTCCAAAGCGGATCTACTATCTTGCATTCCCACTAAGAATGAATGCGAGTTCCTGTTGCTTCACATTCTCAACAGCACTTGGTGTTGTCAGTGTTTTTGATTTTGACTATTCTAATAGGTGTGCAGTAGTATCTATAAAAACTATAAAATACTCATGAAAGAACTTGAGGAAGACACAAAGAAATGGAAAAACATTCCTTGCTCATGGATTGGAAGAACAAATGCTGTGAAGATGTCAATGCTACCTAGAGCAATCTACACATTCAATGCAATCCCCATCAAAATACCATCCACTTCTTTCAAAGAAATGGAACAAATAATCCTAAAATTTGTATGGAACCAGAAAAGACCCCGAATAGACAGAGGAATGTAGAAAAAGAAAAGCAAAGCTGGCGGCATCACAATTCCGGACTTCAAGCTCTATTACAAAGCTGTCATCATCAAGACATTATGGTACTGGCACAAAAACAGACACCTAGATCAATGGAACAGAATAGAGAGCCCAGAAATGGACCCTCAACTCTAAAGGTCAACTCATCTTCGACAAAACAGAAAAGAATGTCCAATGGAAAAAAGACAGTCTCTTCAACAAATGGTGTTGGGAAAATTGGACAGCCACATGCAGAAGAATGAAACTGGACCATTTCCTTACACCACACACAAAAATAGACTCAAAATGGATGAAAGACCTCAATGTGAGACAGGAGTCCATCAAAATCCTAGAGGAGAACACAGGCAGCAATCTCTTCGACCTCAGCCGCAGCAACTTCTTCCTAGAAACATCACCAAAGGTGAAGGCAAAAATGAACTACTGGGACTTCATCAAGATAAAAAGCTTTTGCACAGGAAAGGAAACAGTCAACAAAACCAAAAGACAACCGACAGAATGGGAGAAGATATTTGCAAATGACATATCAGATAAAGGGCTAGTATCCAAAATCTATAGAGAACTTATCAAACTCAACACCCAAAGAACAAAGAATCCAATCAAGAAATGGGCAGAAGACATGAACAGACATTTCTGCAAAGAAGACATCCAAATGGCCAACAGACACATGAAAAAGTGTTCAACATCACTCAGCATCAGGGAAATCCAAATCAAAACCTCAATGAGATATCACCTCACACCAGTCAGAATGGCTAAAATTAACAAGTCAGGAAACAACAGATGTTGGCAAGGATGTGGAGAAAGGGGAACCCTCCTACCCTGTTGGTGGGAATGCAAGTTGGTGCAGCCACTCTGGAAAACCGTATGGAGGTTCCTCAGAAAGTTGAAAATAGAGCTACCCTACGACCCAGCAATTGCACTACTGGGTATTTACCACAAAGATACAAATATAGTGATCCAAAGGGATATGTGCACCCCGGTATTTATAGCAGCAATGTCCACAATAGCCAAACTATGGAAAGAGCCAGGATGTCTATCAACAGATGAATGGATAAAGAAGAGGTGGTATATATATACAATGGAATATTATGCAGCCATCAAAAAAAATGAAATCTTGCCATTTGCAATGACATGGATGGAACTAGAGGGTATTATGCTGAATGAAATAAGTCAATCAGAGAAAGACATGTATCATATGATCTCACTGATATGAGGAATTCTTAATCTCAGGAAACAAACTGAGGGTTGCTGGAGTGGTGGGGAGTAGGAGGGATGTGGTGGCTGAGAGATAGACATTGGGGAGGGTATGTGCTATGGTGAGTGCTGTGAATTGTGTAAGACTGATGAATCACTGACCTGTACCTCTGAAACAAAGAATACATTATACATTATAAAAAAAAAAAAAAAGATAGTAGGAAGGGAAAAATGAAGGGGGGTAAATCGGAGGGGGAGACAAACCATGAGAGACTATGGACTCTGAGAAACAAACTGAGGGTTCTAGAGGGGAGGGGGTGGGGGAATGGGTTAGCCTGGTGATGAGTATTAAGGAGGGCACGTATTGAATGAAGCACTGGGTGTTATAGGTAAACAATGAATCATGGAATACTTCATCAAAGACTAATGATGTAATGTATGGTGATTAACATAACATAATAAAATAAAATTAAAAAAAAGTAAGTTGGGATGTATTTGCTCATCTTCAATTTCCTGGGAAAGTTTGTGTGGAATTACATTATTCTTTCCTTAAAAATTTGGTAGGATTCACCTGTGAGGCCATCTAACCCTAAAGCTTTATTGGTGGGGAGATTTTAACCAGTAATTCAATTTCTTTAATAAGTACAGGACTGTTCATATTATTTACTACCTTCTTCGTAGTTTGTCTTATAAGAAATTTGCCCATTTCTTGTAAGTTGCTGAATTTATTGACATAAGCTTGTTCATAATATTCTTTTTAATAGCTATAGGGTCTGTGATTACATTACTTATCTCATTGCTGATATTGATAATGTGTGTCTTCTCTCATTTTGTTCTAAGAGTTTTGGTTAGAAGTTTATTGATCTTTTTAAAGACCCAGTTTTTAGTGTCATTGCTTTTTTCTACTGTTTTTTTTTTTCTGTTTTCCAGTTTACATTGGTTTTAATTTGCTTTTTTTTTTCTCATTTCATAAAGTAGAATCTTAGATGTTTTATTTCAGTTATGCAAGATAAATAAATTCTGGAGATATAATGTACAGCAATGTGACTATATCATTAACAATATTGTATTGTATACTTGGAATTTGCTAAAAGGGTACATTTAAATGTTCTTACCACAGGAAACAAAATGGTAATTATGTGAGGCAAAGGATATATTAATTAGCTTGATGAATATTTTATAATGTGTATGTGTCTCAAACCATCAAATTATGCACCCTAAATAGATGGAGGATTTAATGTAACCAAAGGTTATGTAGTCTCCCCAGGAGAAAACTATATCCAACGACTCGTCAGTGCAGATATATAAAGAAGGCTTTTTTGCCAGCTCCAGGGTTCCTCAAGGGATTGGATAGTTTGTATTGTGACTGAGTCACAACTCAACTCTCCCTCTGCTACTTCTCCCTCCCTACTTTCTTTACTCCTTCCCAGGTGTATTAACTCCCTCTCTGAATGTATTTCCAATAATCTTCCTGCATACAAATCTATTGAGACTCCGACCAAACAGGCAGTTTTTAAATGGTTATACACACACCAAGCTATGTTCCAGAAATTCTATTTCTGGATATTTTCTCCAAAATAACTGAAGCCATATGTCTAAAGAAGTATGTGAGTAAGAATATTTAGAAATGTTCATAACAGAGTCATAACAGCACTAAATGGGAACAATCCAAATGTCTTTTAGCAGGTAAATAGTTAAACAAATTTTGATATATCCTTACAATGGAATTTAGCAATAAAAATGAATATAGTACTGATACATGCAACACAATGACTGAGTCTTAAAAACATTACATTGAAGGACAGGATTCTGACACAGGAGTACATACTATATGATTCCAATTATATAAAGTTTGAGAACATGCAAAACTAAAAATAGTGATGGAAATCAGAATAGCAGTTGCCTTGGATGAGGGAAAATTGAATGGGAAATGGAATGGAGGGAATTTCTGAGGTCATGGAAAAGTTCTATGTCTTAATTTTGGTGGTGGACACATGAGCATATGCACTTGTCAAAACTCATATAACTGTGAACTTAACATATGCAAGTTATTTTTGAAATTAGAAGTGAATAAAATGTTTAAAATTCAGTTGAAATTAAACAATATTGTTTATAAATGTATTGGAAGTTGGTAAAACTGAAAGAAAAAAAGAAATGATTATCATAACCCCGTCTTTAGTGTGGAGGCAGTTGGTTATGATTCACATTGTGGGGGGACTTCTGCATTGCTGGTGATATTCTATATCTAGACTTGTATGGTGATTATATGGGTATTAGCTTCATAATCACTACCAAACTGTATGTATATGCAGTTTTCTGTATGTATATTTCACATTTATTTTATATATATATACATGTATGTATGTATATATATTTGAGAGAGAGAGAGAGAGCGGGGGTGGGGAGGGGCAGAGGAAGAGAGAGAATCCTAAGCAGGCTCCACGCCCAGTGCACAGTAGAGCCCAACACGGGGCTCGATCTCACAACCCTGAGATCATGACCTGAGCAGAAATCAAGAGTCAGACACTCAACCAACTGAGCCACCCAGGCGCCCCACTTATAGAAATATATTTAAAACAAATATATTTGACAAAGGAATGATATTCAGAATATACAAGGAATTCCTACAAACTAACAAGCAAAAAACAATGCACTATAAAAAGGGCAAAATAAATAAGTTTCACAGAAAAAGAAGCACAAATGATCCATATACATTTTCAAACAGCCTTAATTAGATGTAGTTCACATGTCATATAATCATCCATTTAACTGTGCAATTCAATGTTTTTAGTCATGTATTTATTTACCTGTTAGTTATCCATCACTCCTCTGCCTGTGTGTGTATGTCTCTCTCTCTGTGTACCTCTATGTCTCTCATGCACACACAAACACACACACACACACAGAAACACACCCCAGAATGTAAGATCCTTGAGGACAGGGATTTTGTCTTATTTACTTGCTGGTCCTAATATCCAGAATGGTGCCTCAAAAGAGTAAGTCCTCAATAAATATTTGTTCATTGACTGGGGTGAGGGTATTGGAGGTAGAGAGAAGTGAATTGATTTGAGGAAGTTCTAAGACCTAGAAATAGACAGGGTGTGGGGACTGAAGAGAGGGATGTGTCATGGATGAAGTCTCAGATTTCTGATTTGGGCCATTCGGTGGTTGGTGATGTCAATAACAGAGATACAGAACATTGGAGGCAAAGCAGAATTGGAAGCTACAAATGACTGGAGAAAAATGGCATGTTGTAGTGGAAAGAGCATGGAGGTAAAAGGCTGCAAAACTGGGTTAAAGCCCTGAATTTCTGGTATGATTCTAGTCAGGCCACTGCCCATTTCTGGGGCTAATTTTTTTGTGTGTGTGTGAGGTGATGGACGTGGGTTATACATAACATATAATTTTTGGTAAATATTTCAAGACATACAGAATCTGACCACAGAGATATGTTACATTGAGTCCATGCCCTTAACTGGCCTCTAACAGGTAATATAAACTTGTCCGTAACATCAAAGCTTCACCCAGGGATCTCTGGAATTTCCAGACTGTGGTAGCACAGGAGCTCCCAAGCAAGTCCCTCACCTATGCTTAGCCTGGAACACAAAGTATGTTCTTCCTTTACCATATCTGCCACCACTGTGCACTTCCAAGTCCAGGGAAGACAGGCGGGGGCAGCTTTTCACTCCTGCCACCACCTGAAGTTCCTCACACAGCAGTGATGATAGGTTCGCCAAAGGTGTTTGTATATTTATAAATTTATATTGATATAAATTACAGTTATAATATATTATAAATTATATTTATAAGCTTACACACCTCATTCTTATTATAAATTATATAAAATATATTTGTATATAATTTATTCTCTCTATATAAAACAATAGGGACAGTGAAGATGATAATGATGATGATTAAGAAAATGCTAAATTTGAGAATAGAAACAAGGAAAAATAACTGGACAATAATAACATATAAGATGCAAAAGGGCAGCAAAAATTAAAATGTTCTAAGATCATTGTGCAGTTTGAGAGGACTGTAGATACAGTGGTTAATTTTAGACCCATTTAGTCAATTGTGCATATAGAATACTCAAAGGTATTCTAAATAGAATATATAACTTCCAAACCAGTAAAAGAGAAAAGACTTCAATCTAAAAACAAAACAAAACAAAACAAAACTTGATTAATGTATTGCATGGCAGGGAAAGAGAAGAAAGAAGCATAAAACAGAAAGCACAAAATAAGATAGTAGAAATAAGCCCAACTATAACAATAATTACAATAAATGGAAACAGAAGGAAAGCAGGAAGCAGTGGTTTCTCCCTGGGCAAAGCCTATGCCACCCCAGCCCAAGGTCAAGATCCCTGGACACTGCGGCATGCTCTGCAGTTATCTGTGATAAAAAGGCCAGGCTATGGGTCTGATCTCTGAAGCTGCCTCAAATCCTACCCACACTCCTGCCGGTAACAAGAGGTAGGAGAACATCCCTCCACCCAGCTCCTGTCTCAGCCTGCTGGCCCCCATGATCTCCTAGGGTCCTGCCACCTGGCCAAGCCTACCAGTAAGAAGGTTTGTAGATTGGGTCATATGGGCCTGTTGGTAGAGTTCACGGCCACCAGAGCTTCTGGTGGAATTGAGAAGGCAGAAGGGACACAGGTTTGGCCCTGGACTTTCTCTTTTCTTTGAAACCTGGATCCTTCCTGGTTTTGTTGTTGTTGTTGTTGTTCTTTATTTTCTGTTTCCCTTAACACAGTACATGTAACATAGTAGATGTCCAATACATTTAACTGAATAAATGAATGAATGTAACTTCAGTCTCTACTTTCTCTGTGTTGCTAAATACAGTGGCTAGTTTGCAGTCTTTTCCTCATTGGATAACCCTGCAGAATGTGACAATGTTGATGGTTGGAAATCAAAATCACCAAATTTGGCAGATTGTGTCCATAGAATGCACAATTTGCCTCATGATTTGAGGCTGCAGTGCTGGAAGTAGGAAGCAGGGTTTCTGGCAGTGGAGCCTGGGAAGATACATGACACAAAAGTCCTAGAAAGAGGGAGCTTTTACCTGAGAGTGAAGCCAGTTTAGCAGAGAGAAGTACTGCCCCTGCCACTTCCTCCTGCAGTCTAGCCAAGGAGGGAATCCCAAAGAGAAACAATCTGAGGGTTCTAGAGGGGAGGGGGTGGGGGGATGGGTTAGCCTGGTGATGGGTATTAAGGAGGACACGTTCTGCATGGAGCACTGGGTGTTATGCACAAACAATGAATCGTGGAACACATCAAAAACTAATGATGTATTGTATGGTGATTAACATAACATAATAAAATAAAATATAAAAAAAGAATTCTTTAAAAATAAATAAGTAAATAAATTTGACTCCTCTAAGGACCTCATGTAAGTGGAATCATAGAGTATTTGTCTTCCTATGACTGATTTATTTCACTTATCATAATGTCCTCATGTTGTAGCATGTGTCAGAATTCCCTTCTTTTTTGAGACTGAATAATATTCCATTGTATATGTATATATCACGTTTTGTTTATCCATTCATCCATCAATGGACATTTGGTTTGTTCTCACCTCTTGGCTATTGTGAATAGTGCTAAGAATACGGGTGGGCAAATATCTCTTCAAGACCCTACTTTCAAATCTTTGGGGTATATAATTGACGTGTAATGGCTGGATCAATATGATAGTTCTCCACATTATCACCAACACTTGTTATTTTCTGTTTATTTTTTTATAGAAGCCATCCTAATGGGTGTGAGGTCGTATTCATTGTGGTTTTGACTTGCATTTCCCTAATCATTAGTCATTCGGAGCACTTTTTCATGTTTATTGGCCATTTCTATATCTGCCTTGGAGAAAAGTCTATTCAAGTCCTTTGCCCATTTTTTAACCAGGTTGTTTGTTTTGTTGTTGTTTGGTTGTAAAAGTTCTTTATATATTCTGAATATTAACCCCTAATCAGATATATGATTTGCAAATATGTTCTCTCCCATTCAATGAGTTGTCTTTTCACTCTGTTGGTTGTGTCCTTTGATGCACAGAAGTTTTTAATCTTGATGTGGTCCAACTTATCTACTTGTCCTTTTGTTGCCTGTGCTTTTGGTACAATATCATGAAGTTTCTCCCCTATGTTTTCTTCAAAAGCTTTTATGCTTTAAGCATATATGTTTAGGTCTTTGATCCATTTTGAGTTAATTTTTGTATATGGTGTAAGATGAAGGTCCAATTTCATTCTTTTGCATATAGATACCCACTTGTTACAAGACCACTTTTTGAAATTCCTCAGTTCTTAAAGAAAGAAGCGACAAGGAATAGGCTGACTGAACAAGGCCCCTCCTCTTGATGAGGTACTAACTTGCTCAAGGAACCTGGGCAATTTATTCAGCTCCTGTTCTTTCATCATTCATTCACTCATTCATTCATTTATTTCCCATTCATTCATAGAGTGTGCAGTGTCCAAACACAGAGCCCACAACCTACATAGAACTTAGAAGGAGGAAGAATGTTCTTTATTTTTACTAACTTCTCACTGAAATTTAGCATTATGGATAATGAATGCAGGCAACCAACCACAGGAAAATTAGCAGTACCTCTGACTTTGTCACCCAGAGAAATCCCTGATATTTTCATATCATGTTACTGTGGCAGCAGGTCTCTTCAAATATCCTTTACACTTGTCATTACTTTCAAATTACAGTAATTATTAGACCTGCCATTCAATCTTATTATTTAATGCATCAGTGAAGATGCATATATATTTTATAATATCATGACTGTGATTTAAAAGGTGTTTTAATAACTGTATTTCAATAAAATTGCTTTACTTTGTAATCCTACCTATTTTGTTTCCTGCATTCAAAAACATTCTGAGAAAAGCCCCACAGATTTCCCCAGGTGAGCAAGGAGGTTAGGAAACCCTGCCCTATGTTGGCCACTGGGGACACAGCAGCCCATGACACAGCCTTGGAAAGATCTCAGATGCTGGGATTAGGAGGGCACACAAATGTGTAGATACAACATAGTATGGTGATTTCTGTGCCAGGGGCACTAGGCATTGTGGAAGCTCAGCAGACAGCACAACTCTACACAAAAGTTGACCAGCCATTTCTCAGAGGTCTATTTGTATTAGGAGAGACCATCCACTTGTCAGCCTTGAGGAGGTCCTGCCCTTTGTGACCTGTTCACCTCCTTTTGTGCAGATAATGAAATTCAGAGGACCCAGCCCTGCCTCTCTTGGCAGCAGAACATTAGCTTCCCTTCCCCCTCTTCTGCTGACACCAGATATATTCAGCTGTGGAAGCAGAGATGCTCACTGCGCTCTTGGTAGCTATGGAAATCCCAGGGTTTCCCTAGCAACAGCTCTGGTTCGGCCTTGTTGCTAGGGAACGCTGGGATTTCCTAGGCTGCCCCATAAGCAAGACTTCTCTAGACCGAGGGCAGAAGTGTGAGAACTGTGGATCTGAATCCTAAGGAATGGATGGTCTCCCTTGATTCTAATCATTTTAGGTCATCCTGGCCCATTGCCAAGTGAAAGGGGGATGCACACTGGGTGAGAGGTCTTAAGAGGGGGATAAGGAGAGAGTGCTGTGCAGTAAGCAAACTAATTAGAAAAGTCCAATTGAGCCCAACAGATGTCAGGAAGTGGAAGACGCTGGGCTTTGGGAAGATTTTCGGTCTTCAAGTCCAGCACTTGGCTGTTTGTAAAGTGCTTTCCCTAGGATTATCATGAAGCACACACCTGTCTGGTTTCAAGAGAAAGCCCAAGGTTAGAACCAACACCAGCCTCCCTCATGGGTGTGTAACCTAGGCAATCCCACAGAGCCCCATGCTTAGAAGGGCTCTGAATGGTTGATATAATGCTCTGTTGTCACCTTGAAATTCAACTGTTGAACAAGAAATCCTGGATTTTTATTTTGTACTGGGCTCCGCAAATTATGTAGCCAGTCATAATTATAACCCTCGTTTTATAAAGGAGAAAACTGACCGATAGGGAGCAGGTATAATGAGCCCAAGTTCAGGTGTCAGAAAGCACACCTTTCAGACACTAGCAGCTGGTGGGACTTAACCCAAAAAGGCCTTCAGTGTGGCCTGAGATCTACTTGGCAGGAAGATAGGAATGGCCAGAGTCATGGTCCCCTCAGTTGTTCTGGGGGTTGAACAGAGAACTGGAGAAAACAAAGCTTTGGGGAGTTCCAGTCTAGTAAAGGAGACTGCCAGCATTAAAGAGATACAACTGGAATAAGGGTTGAGGTGGTGGCAAGTCTGTGGGAGGGGATGGCAGTACCGGTTCTGCTCGTGTCTTAGAAAGCCCTGAAGAGTAGATCTGCTTCCTATTGCCCTGGATTCTTTAGAGAGTGGACTTGTCCCATCTCTTTGTCCCCAAGGCACTAATTCTATGGCAACAGGAAAATCCCCATGCAAAATTATACACATATTTAGTGAGCACTTCCTGCATACCAGACTCTGGGATGATATCTGTTCACAGATGAATTGTATCCCCCAAAAATTTATGTTGAAGTCTCAACAACATTACCTCAGAATGTGACTATATTTAGATACAGGGTCTTTAAAGGGGTAATTAAAATTAAATGAGGTCCTATGGGTGGGCCCTAATCAAATCTGATTCGTGTCCTTATAAGAAGAGATTAAGACACAAATACATACAGAAAGAAGAGTATGTGACGCCACAGAGAGAAGAGGATCATCTACAAACCAAGGAGAAAGTCCTCAGAAGCAACCAACTCTGCTGACACTTGGATCTCAGATTTACAGCCTCCAAAACTGGGAGACAATATGTTTCTGTGTTTAAGCACCCAGTCTGTGGTACTTGGTTATGACAGCCCAAGCAGACTAATACAATATCCTTCAGTGCTTCCAGTCCTGTGAGGTAAGGACTATGACTATCTTACAGAGAAGAGACCCAAAACTTGGAGGTTAGTATCTTGTTCAGGGTTTCACAAGCTACCAGGTATCCATGCCAGGACTCCAATTTAGCTTCATCTTCCCCCAAACCTGTGTTTACAGCTCAGCCAGACTGGATGAACTGCATCCCAGCTCACCCAATTCTGAACATCTGGAGCATTTCAGGGCATGTCTGTCCCTCTGCTGTCTTGTGGGCTCAGGGACTTCTGGCACAATTCTCCTGCCCTGGTGCCTGTGACCATTATATTTCTGCCTAGGGTTTCAATGTCTCAAAGCTTCTTGGTGGTTGGCACCCATGTCCCAAGCTGAGATGATCACCCTGGTTGGTTTCTTTCACAGAAAGACTCTGAAGCCATATTGACATTGGTCCTGAAGACCAAACAAAAGAGTGGATATGCAAGACCTTTGATAGGTGTCACGAAGCAAAGTCCCTAAGCCCTTCAGCACTAGGGGAACTCCTTTCTTTAGTGTTAAAGTGGCTGCACCAGGAAATCCCATATTCTGCTGCCTTCATGTGGGGAGCAATTAAGCTCTGTCTTTGACTTTCTCCTTTCATGCCCAAGGCAGCCAAGTATCTCTCTAAGCAAAGAAGTATCTACTCAGAGAAAACTGTGTCACTCCCCTGGAAAGGAAAAGCAACTGCAGGTCGTTAAGGAAATTTTTCTTCTTTTTTCTTTTTAAAAAAATTTTCTAATTTTCTAGGGGTACCTGGGTGGCTCAGTCGGTTAAGCATCTGCCTTTGGCTCAGGTCATGATCCCGGGGTCCTGGGATTGAGTCCCCCAGCACATCAGGCTCCTTGCTCAGCAGGGAGCCTGCTTCTCCCTCTGCCTCTGCCTGCTACTCCCTCTGCTTGTGCTCATGCGTGCTCTCTCTCTTTCTCTCTCTGTCAAATAAATAAATAAAATATTTAAAAATTTTTTCTAGGTTAACAGTGTTTTATCAAGGTATAATTTATACCCAGTAAACCGCACAGATCATAAGTGTAAAGCTTGATGAGAAATTTGACAAGGGTACACTCCCATGTAAGCATCACCAAGGTCAAATGGTAGTTGTGATTTTAAATAGAAATCCCTACCTCTCTGCTACAATGTCTCCCCATACATAGTGTGCCAGCTCTGACCATGCTAGGTATTGGGCCCGAAGGATGCAGAGTTGAAGCACAAGGCCAGTGGAGTGGGTGATCTTGCTAATCTAGCAGGACCAGAGCTATGACAGAGAGGACAGGGGCTGGGGGAGCACTGAGGGGAGTACAGATCCAGCCCGGGCCAGTCATGAAAAATTCCCCTAAAGCATGTGACAGGTAAGCTGGATCTTGTAGGCTAAGAGTGAGTCTGCTGTGGGGAGAGGAGAAATAAGAGGACATTGTAGACAGAAGGATGTGTGACGTCTTAGCAGTTTAGGAGAAAGAGTTCAGAGTAAATGGGATGGCTTATAGGGTGCCACGGGAATCAAGAACAAGATATGATTATAGAGAAATGAAAATGAGCTTCTTGTCTGACTTAGAAGCTGTTCCTGAGGCCAGAACAGTCAGTGCCTGTCTAACGTTCATGTCAGGTTTTATTGCTTGTGGTCAAAGGCTGTTGCACAATACACGGGGCAAAGAGCAGGGATTGCGTGATTCTCTTAGCAACATCCAGAATAAATCTGAGTCTCTGCCTGAGATGTGACATTGCAGAGCAAGTTACATAAGTGGAATTATCTAATGGTTCACAGCATAAATTGATGAAGTCATCTCAAGTCAGCAGTCAGTATTAAAGAGATGCTCAGTTATAAAACCTAAATGCATGCTTCACGTCATTGTCCCAACATGTCATTTTCTTCCTCTTTACACTTGTTTTATTTTGTCACCAGAATGTATCTTTTCAAGCTGCCTTAAGTCCTTTCTTGAAAAAATTGAAGTATACACATCAGAGATAGTCTGTCATTTCACGCCTTTCCTGACATAAATCAAAACACCATATACACTGAAGTCTGATTTGAGACCATTTCTTCTGTTCCAATAGTCACATATTTGTTCCTTTCCCTATACCACACTGGCTTTATTTGCTGGGGTGCCTTCCCTTTAAACATTCAAACATTCTCAAGTCTCTCCCACTAAAAAACAAAACAAAGCAAAACAATTCTTCTGCATGACCACTAGCTACTACCCTTCTCTTCTTACCCTTTTATAGTAGTCTACTTTCTCACCCACATTCCACTCCTAAGCCACCACAGTCTGATTTCCGCAGACATTTCTCTTTCTAAGATCTGTCTCTTCACACACTTTCCCCTCGCTTAGTGACATTCTTGCAGTCACTTTCCTTATTTTCAGTCTTTTTGCTTTGCCTCCCTTCCTCTTCCCATTTCTTAAACACTGAAGCTCCTGAGACTCTGGTCCTGGACAACTTTTCCTTAGCATGCATATATACAGTTACCCCAGGAGTGCTCTCCACATCTATATTATTTATGACATAAGTGATGCTACATTTTCATCAAACACCATTTCCTTTTCCTCCTTTACTTGGAGCTAGACCACATTTCCCAGAATCTCTTGTGTTCAGTGTAGTCATGTGACTGAGTTCTGACCAATGGGTATAGGAAAAAGAGATATATGACATTTGCAGGTCTGGCCACTCAACCCTCACACATGGTCCTCCAAGATCTCTGTCTTCAGTCCTCTGTCAGCCAGGTGCAAAGAAGCCAGTGGCAGTCTTGGAGTGCTTAGGGCCTGTGGAGCTTCTAGACAGAAGGAAACTGGGTGCCCAAGAGTCCGTGTGGAGTAGAGCCCAACCCCCACTCCAACCCACCCCCACTGATTTTGAACTCCAACATAAGTGAAAAATAATCCTTTTTTGAGTCAGCTCACTGAGATACAGAGATTGTTTGATACAGCAGTTAGCATTCCCCAACTAAGATACTATTTCTATGCTAATGACAACCAAGCATGTGAATTCCAGGCTTGTACTTCTCATCGTGCGTCACATAATTGCCCATGGTGCCCAAAATGATAGGATAGAAATTGTTTTTTAAAGTAAATTATTAGCAAGTCACAGAAGTTCATTCATTTATTCAACACATATTTATTGAGTGTCTATGGTGCACCAAACACTGTGCTAGGCTCTAAGGTTGCAATGATGAGCAAAGATAAATCCAGTCCTCACTCTCATGGAGTTCAGCGTTAAGTGGATGACAGTGAATTCTCACATATCTTTATTATATTCCAACTGTCAGAAACTTCCTCAGCACTTGCTGCTTCACCCAAATACGTCATCCATAAAACTGAGGCCACCCCTCTGCAGTCCCTAGAAGCCACTCTTTTCTCCTTTGTGAAAGGGTGCAACTGGATCTAAATGGTGCAACTCCCCTTTCTTTTAAGAATTGTTCAGGTTTTATAAGAGACTCTTAACTCTAGGAAACAAACTGAGGGTTGAGGGAGGGGTAGTGGGTGAGAGGGGATGGATAATTGGGTGACGGGCATTAAGGAGGGTACGTGATGGAATGAGCACTGGGTGTTGTATGCAACTGATGAATCACTGAACTCTACCTCTGAAACTAATAATACAGTATGTGTTAATTAATTGAAATAAGATAAAATAGGGGCACCTGGGTGGCTCCGTTGGTTAAGTGTCTGCCTTCGGCTCAGGTCATGATCTCAGGGTCCTGGGATCGAGCCCAACATCAGGCTTTCTGCTCGGCGGGAAGCCTGCTTCTCCCTCTCCCACTCCCCCTGCCTGTGCTCCCTCTCTCGCTGTGTCTCTCTCTGTCAGATAAATAAATAAAATCTCTTTAAAATTAAATTAAATTAAAGGTTTTTAAAAAGAAAAAGAATTGTTCAGGTTTTAATTGTGGTTAAAATATGCATAACATAATACTTATTATTTAACCATTCATAAGAGTACAACTCAGTGATATTAAATATATTCACACTGTTGTATAGCCATTACCACTATCTATACTTAAATTTTTCATCATCCTCAGCAAAACTCTGTACTCTAAATAACAGCTCCTCTTTCCCCTTTCCTCCAACCCCTGGTAATCTCTATTTTCTGTCTCTGTAAAATTGCTTATTCTAAGTATATCATATAAATGGAACTATATAATATTTGTCCTTCTGTGTCTGGGCTTTTTCACTAAGTATAATGTTTCCAGGATCCACCCATGCTATAGCATATATAAAAAAAACTTTTAAAGATTTTATTTATTTATTTGAGAGAGAGTGAGAGCAAGAGAGATCACAGATGGAGAGGAAGAGGGAGAAGCAGACTCACCGCTGAGCAGAGAGCCTGATATGGGGCTGGATCCCAGGACCCTGAGATTATGACCTGAGCTGAAGGCAGACGCTTAACCAACTGAGCCACCCAGGAGCCCCAGCACATATAAAAATTTAATTCTTCTTTATAACTAAATACTATTCCATTGTGTATATATACCACGTTGTGTTTATCAATTCATCTGTGTATGGACACTTGACCTTTTGACCACTATGAATAATGTTATTATGAACATGGGTGTGCAAATATCTTTTCAAGCCCCTACTTACAATTCTTTTGGTAATATATCTAAGAGTGAAATTGTTGGGTCATATGATAGTCCAATGTTTAACCTGAGAAACCACCAAACTGTTTCCCAAAGTGGCTGCACCATGTTACATTCCCACCAGCAATGTGTCAGGGTTCCCATGTCTCTACATCCTCACCAACACTTGTTATTTTCTGGCTTTTTTTTTTTTTAGTATGACCACCCTAATATGTGTGAAGTGTTATTTAATAACATCTTAAAAATATAAGTCATACATCAATACAATCTTGAAGAAATTCATACTCAGAACAGAATAAAAGGAAGAAATCCACTTCACTCTAGCCCCCTCCAAGCACCTTCCTCTCTCCAGAGAAAACCACTATTAAAAGTTTGGTGTGCCTCCTTCCAGACCTTGTTTTCTGCATTTATATTCTTACATAGGTATGAATGTAAGACTATACATAATGTATACACATAAACTATGTCAGTAATGTCAGTTTCCATCCTTCTTCCCACTCATTCCATTGTTCTTTCTGTTAGAGAAGTTCTACCTGTGAAATCTTGCCTTATAGCTTATCCGACTGATTATAATATGGTCTTTGATTTCCAGCAGAACTTTGGTGTCTATTTCATGCAGAATGCATTTCAGACCTGTTCTGGGGATGACCTTTTCCTATCACATATACCAACAGCTCTTTATGCTCCTTTCTCTCTCTGAAGTTACCTTCTTTTGTCTGGAGGGGAAAAAAAGAATTAGAAAGATTTTCTCCCCTTTGAAGAGAACAATTGTCTAAGAGTTCCAAATGGGAAACAGGCAATGTTTGATAGGAGATTGCCCTCTGCTGGCTGTATTATTTGGGGTTCTCCAGAGAAACAGAACCAATAGATTATACGTATACATATAATTATATTATATCTATCTATCCAGAGACAGAGAGAGACAGAGGTGGATGGATGGATGGATTATAAGGAATTGGCTCACACAATTATAGAGATCTGCAGGGTAAATCATCAAGTTGGAGGCCCAAGAAAGCCAATGGTGTAAGTCTCAGTCTGAGTGTGAAGGTCTAAGAACCAGCAGAACCAATGGTGCAGTTCCAGTCTGAAGGCTGGAGCAAAGAAGGGCTGATGTTTCAGTTTGAGTTAGAAGGCAGGAAAAAGCCAATGTTCCAGTTCAAAGGAGGAATTCTTTCTCCGATACTGGGGGAAGGGTCAACCTTTTTGTTAAATGCATACCTTCTACTGATTGGATGAGGCCCACCCACATTAGGAAGAGCAATCTACTTTCCTCACTCTATAGATTTAAATGTTACTCTCATCCAAAACACCATCAGAGAAACGCCTAAAATAATGTTTGACACCGTGTCACCCAGTCAAGTTGATACATAATCATTGCACTGGTCATGTGAATCACTTTGGGGGCCTAAACCCATAGCAGGAAGCTGTGGTGCATTTAAGTAATTATCCTGATGCGTGTTGTAGACAATCAAGTCTAAGTGAGAAATTTAGAAATCATGTAAGCCAAACCAGAGAGAAAGAGAATAGGATAAACCAACCAGTTTCCACTTAAAAGTATTTGAACTCATTGAAATAAGAAGCAAATTGTCTTACTTAGAGAGAAGAGTGCTAGAATAGAAAGAACATGAGCTTTAGAGTCAGAAACTCTGTGCTTGAGTCTTGGCTTTCATGCTTAACCTTCCTGAGCCTCAGTTGCTTTATATGCAAAATAGGGTAATAATTATCCATGCCCAACACTCATAATGCAAGGATCAAGTCCTTTCTAAACCACAAAGAGTTTGGGAAACCCTAGGTCTGGGAGTTAATAAGCCACTGTCCCTAGAATGATCTGTTAAACCTGACCAGCAAGAGATAACTGGCTGTGGGGCAAGAAAATAACCAGAACTTGGGAGAAAATAATCATGACATTTTGAGCACCTGGGAAAAAGGCAGGAAGTAAAATAGCACAGAGCATAATTTGTGATCCCACTGCCAGAGACTCTAGAAGGGAATGTGGCTGCTGAAAGATGGGGATTCTAAAAAGGAGAAATTTGCCTCTATCGCTTCACATTTCAGAGTTGTCCCAGAAATTTCTCAATCTCAACTAATCCAAATTAAAAAAAAAAAAATTCTGTCATGGAACACGTGGGTGGCTCAGTCAGTTAAGCGTCTGCCTTTGGCTCGGGTCATGATCCCAGGGTACTGGGATTGAGTCCCGCATTGGGCTCCTTGCTCAGCAGGGAGCCTGCTTCTCCCTCTGCCTGTCACTCCCCCTGCTTGTGCTCTCTCTCTCTCTCTCTCTCTCTGACAAATAAATAAGATCTTTACAAAAATTCTACGTCAGCCATGTAGCTATGCAGGGAGCCCTCTAAATGAGCTAATACTGTGAAAAGATATATACTCCCCATCACCCACACAACATAATCCTTACTTTTGGAGTTTGCAAGTCCTTAACTTAACCAACCCCTGCCTCCTTCTGCAACTTGCCATTTTGCACTTTGCTTACTTCGCTGCAGCGGCATGAGCCTCCTCATTGTTCCTCACTCACACTAAGCTCGCTGCTGCCTCAGGGACTTTGCACTTTGTATTTTCTCTGCCTGGTACTCTTTCTCCAGATCCCCACATGGCCCCAGATCTTTGCTAGAATGTCATCTCCACAGAGAGATCTTCCCTCACCACCCTGTCTAAAATAGCACCCCCTCAATCATTCACTAGAGTGTAAATCCCATGAAGCTAGGAACTGCGTATTTCTTTCACTTCAGGGCCTGGGGTCAAGGCCTGGGTGCTTGTTAAGTATTGGTTGAATGAATAAATAAATAAATAAATGTAAAAGTTAGAAGGAGAGAACACATCTAATAATGCATTTTTTAAAAAAAGCAATGATGTGGATTGCAAAGAAAAATCTCAGGGAGGCTAAAGCTGAAAATGGATTGAAGCTTTCAAAAACTGCCAAAGACAGATAAGTAAAAAGCCTTTTAGTCAGTGCAAGGAAGAAAAAGAGCAACTTTCTGAAAGAAAATAAATCCTCTTTTGTTGGCATATTCCTGCAAGAGGATTGATTTTCAAGCTCAAAAAGACTGGATTGAAGAGAGGCGAGATGGCAGGAAATCCAGGCGAGTGGTGAGGTTGTTGGATCCCAGGGACTCCAAGGAGTGAATAGTTGCCAGGAAGTCTAGACAGGGGCAGACACAGCATTGTAGAGATCCCAGGTCCCATGATGGCGAGGAAGGAAGGACATTACACCCATCCAAATGTGGGTTGTGGTAGTAGCTTCAGAAATGAAAAAGGAAGGGGTGGATCAGAGTGACTACGGTAGGGTAATCTTGGTGACATTACTAGATGTTCAGGGCAAAGAGGAGAAAAGAAAAGAAAATTACAAGCCTCTAAATGGTAGCAATCAGAAAGCAAAAGGAGAAAGGCAGTGGTTACCGGGAGGCTTAGAAGAGAAGACGGGGGGGGGGCGGTCAGCAGGGAAAAGCTAGAGAAGACAAGTTCTCGCGGTGATGGAGCCTCTGTGAGAGTTTTAGCGGCCCCTGGTGGACATTTGCGTCACTAAATGTGTCCACTATGTCACAGCATGGCCCACTAGAATAGCGTTAACTGCTTCACAGCTGTGATCAATACAAACTGACTCCTTTTGCTACAGCTGAAGATGTGCAATGCTCCAGGGACCTCTAGAATATAGGGTGTTGAGCTGAGCAGGTCTTGAGACATGGAGTGGAGGAGGGAGCCACTTGCTACACGACAATTACCACAATGGCCATGGAGGGCTCAAAAAAAAAGGTAGTACCTGGACTGTGCAGGAACTTGGATTCATGAGGGAGCAAGCAGTTCTAGTCAAAGGGACATTTCAGTGTGTAGTGAGATGACTGTGGAGATGTGCCTGAGTTGTAATTGTTGGTAAAATGCTGCTTTGAGTGTATTACTCCCTTTGAGCGTGCTGCCAAAACTCTCAGTATTTGAAAGTGTGACAAAAACAAGCACTTAAAATCTGATAGAAGGGGCACCTGAGTGGCTCAGTGGGTTAAGCATCTGCCTTTGGCTCAGGTCATGATCCCAGGGTTCTGGGATCGAGCCCCGCATCAAGTCTTGAGTGGGGGCTCCTTTCTCAGTGGGAAGCCTGCTTCTCCCTCTGCCTGCTACTCCCCCTGCTTGTGCGCTCTCTTGCGCTCTCTCTCTCTGACAAATAAATAAAATCTTAAAAAATAAAATAAAATCTGATAGAAGGTGAACAGAACCCAAGAGGCACCCCAAGGCAGTCAATATACATTTCTGCCCTTTAATGCCCTATCAACATCCTAGGTCCAGCATCAATTCCATGTCTGAAAGAGAGGGATTGAGCTACCTCCTTTCTTTAAACAACTTGCTGAGATAGATTTTACTTATATCAAGGCTAAGTATGGCTATTGATTAAAGCAGCTCTTCCCAGCAGTTGGAACACTTTGGAGCAAAGAAAAGACTATTCCACTGCAGAGTTCTTTCAAGGAAGTTCACTATATCCCTGAGTTACTAAGGAGGCCCACAAGGCCCAACAGGAACCGACTTCTCCTTTTCCATCCTTCCCCTAAAGCCCCCATTCTCATCATCTCCCTGGATCTCTCTGCTGCATCCTCATAGGAAGTGACCACAGCTCCCTCTCCATCCCCACCCTTCCACCCCCTACACCTCTGTCCCAGCTCCATATGAAGGCACTTCTGCTTCCTCTTTATCCACTTCCCTGCCACCTCCCTATGACTCTCTCTGGTCCATGGCACATCAGCCAACTTCAGCTGCCTCTCCTTCCCAATATCCAGCTCAACATGGAATGCTGTCTCTTGCTCTCCATCCTACCACACCCCTACACTTCTCTACTCCACCCGCATATGAAATTACCTCTGCTCTTCATTCCCCTCAACTCCACATGAAGGAATCTCTTCCTCCCTTCCCCCCCAATCTCATGAACCAATCTCTGTGCTCTCTATGTCAAATCCCACCCCACTCCCCTACAGCTCCCTGGCCCAGCCCCAGGTGAACCCACTTCAGCTCCCCCCACCTCCCCATCACCCCATCACCCCCCTCCAAGCACCTACAGCGCTGGGCCATCTATATAGAAACTAACCCCTGCTCCCTTTCTCTCCCCTTTCTCTCTCCCCCCACCTAATCACTCTTTCCTGCCCTAGTGGACTGGCCTTGGGCCCTCTACTTCCCAACCCCTTCTCACTCTCCAGGATCTTTCTAATTCTTCCCCAGTTGAACTGACCTCTCCTACCTCCCTCACTCCATCCTACCCTACTCTCCATACATCTCTCTAGTAGACTCCTGTTCCCTCTTTCTCCCTTCCCCTCGTCCTCCATTCCCCTCCAGCTCTATAGATCCTCCCCATGAACTGAGTCGGCAGAGTAGTCTGTCTCTCCCTCCGTATCCACCCTACACCCTCCACATCTTACCTAATTACTCCTACATTTCCCTGGTCTGGCCTCACAGAAACTTCTTCTACTTCTCTGTCCCCACGCCCTGCCATCTCCCTTACACCACTTGGTCCAACCCCACCTAAGCTGACTCTGTCCCCTCCCTCCACATTACCCTCCACCCGCTCTACAACTCTCTACATCATCTGCACCTGCATTGACCTCTCCTACCATTTCTTCCCCATCCCCTCCATTCCCTTCAACTATCTGGTCCAGCCCTTCATAAACTGACCCCAGCCCTCTCTCCATCCACATTCCCCCACCCCTTGCAGCTCCCTTTTCTACCTCCCCATGAAGCAGTCCCAGCTGCTTCGCTGTCCCCATATTCTTGCCCCCCATATGACTCTCTTCCAGTCCCACACCCACTGATCTGTGCTGCTCCCCCTGTCCCCATCCCTTCCACTGAGCAATGGCAAACCTATTTTAAAATGGCTGACAGGCACCAGTATGAGTACGTTATGCTTGTTTTTATCCTTAACGATAACATGTTACTTATCACTCTCCCTTCCCCCAATATTCCTGACTCTATTTCATTTATAAGAACATTAAGAAGGAGGAGATAAGAATGTTTCCAGGGTGACGGTTAACAGTAAAATAGGAAGTAGGGCCCAGGCTTCTCATTCCTTTCCAATATTGTATGTCTTTTATCAGATCATATGCCTCTTATTAGAAAACAGCAGTATGACAAAGGTCAAACCCTCCCGGTAAATGCTATCAACTCAGCTTTGGGGGACAGTAAACATAAAAACTTCACAGACCCACATCTAACAACAAAGCTATGTGACAATCACACCAAGGAAATGAGATTGAGAACAAACACTTCTGAAATGCCTTCTTGGCCCTTTGTGTGACTCTGCCTTGGGTCCTCAGTGACTCTGACTTAAGCACAACTCTTATCCCCACTATGCAGACAAGGAAACCAAGGCACTTGGAGAAGGAACTTGTCCCCAATTACCCAGCCAGAAAGTGGTGGAGCCCATGAGAGAACCCAGGTCTGAGGCTACTCTGCGCTCTCCCCACCACACTCCAGTGTTTCTCAGGGAATGATCCCTCTGCAGGAGGCTTGTCTGGAGGGTTCCCAAGTCCTTCAGGATGCCAGTGTCCAGGGATGAGGCCCAGGGTCATGCCTCTTTACCTGCTTCCCATGTAGGGGTACCACTTGAAATACAGGAAATCCAAGTAAAGGTAAATTTCAGATCAACAATGGATAAATAACAAAAAGTCCAAATGGGATATATTTATACTAAAAAAAATTGTCATTCCCTTAGGTGTTTTCTTTGCTATCTAAATCAGGTAACCCTATCCTGGGATTAGGATGCCCCCAGAAGTTTGAAATCTATTCTCTCCATCTCCAGGTTTTCCATTTCCCCTTGGCCCTTCTTGTTCCCCACCCTCAGCCTGGGGCAGAGACTTTATCTGCCAGGGCTTCTCTTATAGGTCATCCTATGTAGGGCTAAGAGGGGGCTGGACAAGGTCACTCAGCCCAATCTAACACTGAGTTCTGAGACAGTGACCAGAGGTTGGTTAAATTCAACCTACTGTCATAGTAACTTGCCTGCCCCCAATTTGTCCAAGCACAAATTACCAATAGGACTCTCAGCCTTACACTTTGCCCAAACTATTTTTAAGGCAGCATTTAGGTGTAGGTGAAATGGAGATTCTGCTAGTTTTAACCCTGACAGATTCCCAAGGCAAGAAACAATTCAAGTCAATAGTAAAGGATGATTTCATTTTCTGTCCATGGGCTGGGAAGGAGTTGGGGATCTACCAGGCTGCCTTCAACACGTGGTTTAGAAGATGAACTCATAGTCAAGGCCAAAGAACTCATCCCTAGAGAACAAAAGCTTAAAATAAGAAAGGCTTTATTTTTAAGACAAAACAAATAGCACAAACACACATCCAAATGCACGTGAGTAAATTCACTGGGTTTTATAAAAGAGAAAGCGGCACTCAGGTGTCAGTTATAACTAGAAACATCAAGGAGATGCCCCCTGCTTCTGGTGGCTTGGATACAACATGTGCTTGTCTAAGAAGTCGTTCTGGGTGGCATCAGTGTGGAAATGCATGACAAGAGTGAGGTGATACAAGGCAGAAATGCAGGTGGGTGAAAGCTTTAAGACCCTTTTCACCACCGTAATGTGCTTTTGTTTTGCTCTGGGGAATTGAAGCAATCAGCAGGTCACCTTAAAGAGAACTTAAATGTCAAAGAACACTTTCAAATACCTAAAAGAGATTCAAGATTGTTACTAAAGTTATACAGGTAGGTCAGTAGGAGAAAATAGTTTATGTTCTCAAAACCCAGGTTTCACACAATATGAAAAGAAGAGACTGATTTTAGTAAAGGCTGGTCTTTTTCATGATGCGCAGGAACTCTTGCTCATTGACTTCTCCATCTCCATCTCGATCAGCCTCATCGATCATTTCCTGCAGGATAATGAAGGCTCAGCTTAGATTAATTCATAAATAAAACTAAAATATAACTGAGCAATAGGTCTTTATAATGTTGCATGAATAGACAGTTGTGGTCCACCCAATGCAAATATACGCTTTTTATAACAGCTTGGTTCCCAAAAAATTATTTAAAAATCAAGCAATACTTTGTCACACATATCATCTAGAAGGGAACTTGAAGATCATCCTGTCCAGGGGAATTCCTAAAACCTAAAATAGTAAGTAAAATTGTACATGTGTGCATTTTTCTGGGAGCAGGGCACATAGATTTGTCACGCTATCAAAGGAGAAATTAAGTGGTCAACAGAGGGACAAGAGAACACTACTTTTCCTTCAGTGGGGCTCACATCAGAGAAAATGAAACTCCGAGAAGTCACACAGGGGCTCCAAGCAGGAATTGAGCTCCAGTCTGATGCCTTACAAACCTGTAGCTCCTCATCAGTGAGGTTCTCACCCAACTCCTTGGCCACACGCTTTAGATTTTTGAATGATATCTTCCCAGTTTCATCATCATCGAAGAGCTTGAAAGCTTTCAGAATTTCTTCTTTGGTATCTTTCTCAGACTTAACAAGTAAAACAGAAAACACAGGAGCAATTACTTGTGCAGCAACCCCACTAGCACCTAACCCCTTTACATGGTCTTGATGATGGCCTTCATGACATAAGTCCTAGCTCACAGGAGATCAAACATCACCCAGGGTAGAAGAGGACAAACTCAGTGACATTATTATAAACACAGCGGCTAAAAGGGAAATATAAAACATTCTTTCTGTACAAACCAAAGAGAAATAGGAGTAGAAGGTACAGTTAAAGCTAGGGGAAATATACTGCTTAAGCTGGTGGAAGAGGGATCTTCTTGGCGGGGGTAGGGAGATGCAGGGAGGACAGAGAGGGCTATTTAACTTGTTATGGGATCATGGAGAGTTATTGGGATCCCAAGTACTATAAAAGAGGAAGAAAGGAAAATCTCCAAGAACTCAAACTCCAGAAGTTCCTGAAAGGTAGCTAAAGATAGAGAGAATCCCTCTAATAAGAGCAATTTGGGAACCAACCCTCAATGTGGGACGGCTTTACTAGGTAGTTACAGAACATTTAGCTTCCTGATCTCTTAAATTAGTAGACACACACAAAAAATAGGTATGATTAGATGTTTTCAAAGCAACAGAATTATCAGAGTAGGAACAGACCCGTGACCTGAGACATACATGGAGTTACTTTTCCACAGGCCAGTCGAGCATAGCTGAGCCACACAAAAGAGGAGCCAGAAAGCCAATGAAAGAGCAATGGCCCAAGGGGAACATAAACATACATCCTAGGTGGGAAGGCATGCAGAGGAGTGAGGTGGATTGTTCGGGTGACAGAGTCTTTCTTGGCCCTCTGGATCCTGTAAAATGGTGACACCTGTGGGACCAGACAATGGGTGACTTCAACCTTGAAAGTGCTGAAAGGCCAAATTCGGTGCAATGAAAAACACAGCTGTTGAAGTAACCTGCCCTCAGGCTAAAGCCGCCCAGAACAAGAAATGAGAGAGAAAAGAATTTTGACCTTTAAAGTATAGGCATTTCGTCTTGTCAGTCAGTGCAATATTGCTGGTGTTTACAGGTTTTACTGCTTGTGGCTATCACAGTGACGTATCAGTTGGAGAAAAATAATCACAAGAGTGACAGCAGTCGTACTTTCATGAGTTTACAGAGGGGAAACGGACTTTTCCTGTGATTCTGTGGCCTTGGAGAAAGCCAAGTAGAACCTAAGCATCCTAATTGTCAGTCATAAATACCATCCTTTTTCAGCTGAACCCTCCAGTTTGTATTAACTTTTCTTCAGTGAAGACATTTTTATATCTAGATTCAAATTTCTTCACTATTATGCGTGGAAAATATGCTGGTTATCCTAGCTAACTTACCATTTTCTGAGTCATCACAGTCAAAAAGTCACTAAAGTTCATTTTTCCTGTCCCTTCCTTATCGATTTCACTTATCATTTTCTTGATCTCTTCTTTCTTGGGTTCAAAGCCCAGTGCCCTCATTGCCACCTACAATGAAAACAGGATTATCTCAATATGCACATCTAAACCTAGCAGGAGCAAAAATGACAGCACTGAGAGCATTAAGCCAGCATCTGACACAATCACGTTAAAATGACTAGGAAACACTATAACATTATGCAGATTGATATCTGTGCTCAATTTTATTTTATAACAGTTGAGGTAAATAAAGACAGGAAAACAGAGCATACTACAAACTCTGCTGTTACTTTTTGCAAGGAGAAGAGGGCCAAAGGGGTAGAGCAGTAACAGGGAAAGAAGACAAAGAAGTAGAGGAAAGGCAAAACAGCACAGTGGGAATGTAAAGGGCTTACCTTAAGTTCCTTAACATCTATGGTCCCAGTTCCATCAGCATCAAAGAGATCAAAAGCTTCCCGGATTTCCTGTTTCTGCTCTTCAGTAAGCTCTGGCTTAGGACTCATCCTTTTTCGCTGGGCAGATGATGCCATGCTTGCCTTCTTAAAGTTAGAGGCCTTTAGATATTTTACAAACACAGAAGCACAATATTATGTAATACAATCCATATTTTACATAAAATAGTTACAAAGTATTTTAAAAATATTTACACCAAGCAATTCCAAAGCTTTGCTTAACAGGAAAGAATATGCTTTACTGGAAAGAACAATGAATCTTTTCCATGCACCTCTATCCCTCCCTCTTCTTTCCTATTGTTTCTAGAAGCAAGGAGACCCCTTGTTCCTTTGGGCATCTCTTATTGAAAATCATCCCCAAAGAGATCTAGCCAAGGAGCTGACTGTGGATAACTGTACAGATAATCAGCTGTCCTTGAATTTGGGGATCCTAAGTCTAGAAATGTCCTTACAACACCTGCTCGCAGTAGTCCGCTTCCCTCTATGTACTCCGACTTTGTGATTACTTCTACATTTGGCTAAATATTACTACGTAGCTAAGGTGTATATTCTGCCAATACCGAATAATAAAACTCAATCCACTCGACACCTCTGTGCCTCCGTCAAGAAGCTCAAAACGTCTCCCGAATGTCCCTGTACTTATTTAGAATGCACGTTAACAAACATAATAAACCTCCCCCCCCCTCCCCGTTTCTGTGGGTAAACTTTGGTAGCGCAAGGCGGCCAGGGTCTGAAGGGTCAGGGCATGCAGGTAACCCGAGTTTTCTCCGACCAAGGGCGGTCACCGAGGGCGCTGGCAGGGGAAGGCCAGGGGAGCCCGAGGGATGGGGTGGGGGGCGCAGACTGGATGACGGGGAGACAGCGGAGAATCACAGGCCCAGCTGGGCGGCCGGCATCTCTACCCTACCCTTCCGGGAAAGAGCTCAGAGGAAGTAGGGTCACTCCAAAGCCGAGAACGGAGCAGGAGAGCTGGCAGGGTCAGATGAGGCCTGGAAAGAGCTTGGCCTCTGGGCGCGGGGCACCAAAGGGCCGCCCCCACTCACCATTGCCGATGGACCCCGCTGCCCGTTGTTACGGCAACCGACGTACCTACTGACTCGGCGCCGTTCCCACCGCCCCGCGCGCGCGGCGCCGCTCCCCATTGGCGGCCCGCTTGCCGCCGCTGCTCCCCATTGGCGTAGGGCTGTGGTGGGTGGGGCTAACCGGACAAAAGCCAGGCCCAGGGCTTGGGGGCTGTGCGCTCACAGCCGAGACCTGGCTTCATTGGGCAGAATCATGTTATGAGCGCCGATTGGCTGAGCTGGCGCCGAGCTGAGCCAATCCTCTTGGCGGAGGCGTCTCGGCAGATCCTCTGCTCATGCGGACGGGGAGAAAAGGGTGGCTCCCGGGGCCGTAGGTCTTTGGGTGCAAGCTGAAGGCGCGCTGAGGCTGACCAGGGGATCACCTACGGACGGGTGAGGATCACGACCTCGCCCTTGGAGGCTGCGTTCTATCGGCTGCTGGGCGGGAGGGTAGGGGGCTGGGTGGGGCCTTCGGTAGGGGCCTTTCTGAATTAGGGCCAGAGGGGCCAGAGAAGACCGTGACCTTTCGTGTCAGAGCGGAGACTGTACTCAAGGGGCGACTGAGACCCAGAGAAGGGAACGGGAATGTCACAGAGGTTTGGACGACTGGTACTTAGAAACCGAATCCAGCTGAGGCTCTTCCTTTGAGGGTGTCCATTCTAGAGCACCGCCCTCTCCCCCGAACAGATTTTAAGAGAGGATCTCTTCTCTTCTGGCTAAAAGCAGCCCAGGAAGGTGAGGTGGAGGCTTGGGAACGGACTTCGAAGGGAGTGAAAGAGATAATGAGCGAGCATGAGGGAGAGAGAGGTCATTAAAATATACTCTTTTTGACACCCAAACACTCAGGCCGAGATACTGTCGTGAGCAAAGTCACACAAGAGTTTTGGGAGTGTGAGGGGTGCTTGGAGACTGTTTTTTTTCTTTTTTTCTTTTTTAAAAATTTATTTGTTTTTTTTTTTCCATCATGATAAGTGCAGTCTTTACTCCCCATCACCTATGTAACTCATCCCCTCGCCTACTTCCCCTCTGGTGACCATCAGTGTGTTCTCTATAGTTAAGAGTCTGTTTCTTGGTATGCCTCTCTTTTTAACACCCTCCCATGCTCATTTATTTTGTTTCTTAAATCCCACATATGAGTGAAATCATATGGTATTTGTGTTTCTCTCATTTATTTTGCTTTGCAAAATATTCTCTGGCTCCATCCATGTCATTGCAAATGGCAAGATTTAATTCTTTTTGGTGGTTGAGTAATATTCCATTGTGTATATACCACACCTTTTTTGTCCATTCATCTGTCGATGGACACTTGGACCGTTTCAGTATCTTGGCTGTTGTAAATAATGCTGCTATAAACATCAGTGTGCATGGATCCCTTTGAATTTTTATTTTTGTTCTTTGGGTAAATACCCAGTAGTGCAATTATTGAATCATAAGATAGTTCTATTTTTAATTTTTTGAGGAACCTCCATACCGTTTTCCAGAGTGGCTGCACCAGTTTGCATTCCCACCAACAGTGCAAGAGGGTTCCCCTTTCTCCACATCCTCAGAACATCTGTCATTTCCTGACTTGTTCATTTTAGCCATTCTGACCGGTGTGAGGTGGTATCTCATTGTAGTTTTGATTTGCACTTCCCTGATGATAAGTGATGATAAGCATCTTTTCATGTGTCTGTTGGCCATCTGGATGTCTTCTTTGCAGAAATGTCTGTTCAGGTCTTTGGCCCACTTTTTAATTAGATTATTTGGTTTTTTGGAGGTTGGGTTGTATCAGTTCTTTATATATTTGGATACGAACCCTTTATCAGATATGTCATTTGCAAATATCTTCTCCCATTCCATAGGTCACCTTTTAGTTTTGTTGATTGTTTCCCAATAGTTTATTTTTGCTTTTATTTCCCTTGCCTCAGGAGACATATCCAGAAAAATGTTGCTATAGGCGATGTCAGAAAGATTACTGCCTGTGCTCTCTTCAAGGATTTTTAGGGTTTCAGGTCTCACATTTACGTCTTTAATCCAAAGTTTGAGTTTATTTTTGTGTGTGGTGTAAGGAAATGGTCCAGTTTCATTCTTCTGCATGTGGCTGTTCAGGTTTCCCAACACCATTTGTTGAAGAGACTGTCTTTTTCCCATTGGATATCCTTTCCTGCTTTGTCGGAGATTAATTGACCACATAGTTGTGGGTTTATTTCTGGGTTTTCTCTTCTGTTTTATGGATCTATGTGGTTTGTTTTAATGCCAGTACCATACTGTTTTAATTACTACCACTTTGTAATATAACTTGAAATCTGGGATTATGATACCTCCAGTTTTGTTTGGTTTTTTTCAAGATTGCTTTGGCTATTTGAGGTCTTTCATGGTTCCGTACAAATTTTAGAATTGTTTGTTCTACTTCTGTGAAAAATGCTGTTGGTACTTTGATAGGGATGGCATTAAATGTGTAGATTGCTTTTGGGTAGTATGGACATTTTAACAATATTTGTTCTTCCCACCCATCAGAATGGAATGTCTTTCCATTCTTTGCATCATCTTGGATTTCTTTCCTCACTTTTTATAGTTCTCAGAGTACAGGTCTTTCACCTTTTTGGTTAGGTATATTCCTAGATATTTTGTTGTTTTGGTGCAATTGTAAATGGGAGTGTTTTATTAATTTCACTTTCTGCTGCTTCATTATTGGTGTATAAGACTGCAAGAGATTTCTATACATTGATATTATATCCTGCAACTTCACTGAATTCATATCAGTTCTCATAGTTTTTTGGTGGACTCTTTAGGATTTTCTATTTATAGTATCATGTCAAATGCAAATAACACGAGTTTCACTTCTTCCTTCCAGTTTGGATGCCTTTTATTTCTTTATGTTGTCTGATTGCTGTGGCTAGGGCTTACAGTAGTATGTTTGAATAAAGTGGTGAGAGTGGACATCCTTGTCGTCTTCTTCTTGACCTTAGGAGAAAAGCTTCAGTTTTTCCCCATTGAGTATGATGTTAGCTGTGGGTTTTCCATGTAAGGCCCTTATTATATTGAGGCATGTTTCCTCTAGACCTACTTTGTTGAGAGTTTTTATCATGAATGGGGGTTGTACTTTGTCAAATGCTTTTTCTGCATCTATTGAAATAATCATATGGCTTTTATCCTTTCTTTTATTCATGTGATATATCATGTTGATTGATTTGCAAATATGGAACCACCCTTGCATCCCAGGAATAAATCCTACTTGATAGTGGTGTATGATTTTTTTTTAATGTATTGTTCAATTAGGTTTGCTAAGGTTTTGTGTAGGATTTTTTGCATCTATATTCGTGAGAGAGATTGGTCTGTGGTTCTCTTTTTCTGTGGTGTCTTTATCTGGTTTTGGGATCAGGGTGACACTGACCTCATAGAATGAATTTGGGAGTATTCCTTGCTCTTGTATTTTTTGGAATAACTTGAGAAGAATAGGTAGAATTTACCTGTGGAGCTGTCTCGTCCCGGACTTCTGCTTGTTCGGAGTTTTTTGATTGCTGATTCAATTTCGTTGCTGGTAATTGGTCTGTTCCAATTTTCTAATTCTTCCTGTTTAGTTTTGGTAGGTTATATGTTTCTAGGAATTTACCCATTTCTTCTGAGTTGTTCAATTTTTTGGCATATATTTTTTCATAATCTTCTGTTACGATTGTTTGTATTTCTCTGGTGTTGGTTGTTATTTCTCCTCTTTCATTAGTTATTTTGCTTATTTGGGTCCTCTCTTTTTTTAACGAGTCTTGCCAAAAGTTTATCGATTTTGTTGATCTTTTCAAAGAACCAGCTCCTGGTTTCATGCATGCTTGGAGAATTACAAGGGGGGGTGTGCAAAGGTATGGGCTAAAGCACTGGAACTAGAGATCCAGGATCTGCCCTCTGCAACTAGCCCAGTGTAAAAGGGTTCTCGGCCCTTACCTGCTTCCCCTCTGGGCACTGGGGCAGTATTTAGGGAGGCAGGGGACAGAGCATAAGTTTCTCAGGCTGAGAAAGGCATGAAATATATTAACATCCATTAAGTGAAAGTGTTTGCTGACCTTTTGCCCTTTTCTCGTGTGACTGTTGAGTAAAGTCCAGACTCAACCTGGCATCTGAGCCTCCTGCCCAGTTTTGCCTCTGCTAGTCCTTATACATCATGTCTCTCCACACCCTATTTCCCAGCCAGCGTGCAGGGTGGCAGCCCGGCAGAGTAGGAAGAACAACCTCGCCTGCCTTGGCTGCGTAACATCTGCCTGACTTGTGGCAAGTCAGTTGACCTCTCTGAGCCTGGGTTTCTCCTTTGTTGAACGGGACCTAACTGAGCGCTTTGGGGATCTTCATGGTATAATATATTTAGATGTAAAAGGACTTGACATTTAGCATCTTTTCAGGCAGTATTATTTCTTTTCTTCGATTTGCTCTTTCCCCTCCCCAGCATGCCCAAAGCCTTAGACTTGGGTAAAATCCCTTCTCCACACTGCAGCCAGAGTGTTGCTTCCAATCTTAACACTCACCCTGCTTACAACTTCCTGGGGCTCCCCCATCTCCTCTTAGTATAACCCCTTAACCTGGCACGCAGCCCCTTCCTATTCTCAACTTTGCTCCTAGTCTTGCTTCACACTCGCTGCGACACAACTTGTCACAGTTGCCAGAACATGCTGGCTTTGTGTCATCACCTTGTCCTTCCCATCGCTGGCCATGGAATGTCTTTCAGGACACCCAACCCCCGTGCTAGACTCACTCCTCTGTGGCCTTGAGAACTTGGCTCAGGGATCACCTCGGGCCAGCCTCCCTGCTCCGGGTTTACCTTCCTCAGAGCCCAGAAGCACTTCCACAGTTCCCTGCTACGTCTGTCTCCCATACTACATGGTGGGCTCCCTGGAGGCTGGTGCTGTGTCCTGTGCAGGTTCTGCTTGGCAGTGGCCAGCATTCGGTGAGTGAGCCGATACCCGGGTGCTCTTTTACAAGTTGCAGGTCCCCTTTACCCTTGGGACTTGTTTGAGGAACTCACCAAGAAGAGGGAAGATACTGCAGGTGGAGGGAACAACATAAGCTAAAACTTGCAGGCATGCTGATGGTTTTCTCAGGGGCCACAACAAAATCAAAGCCAGGACCTTTCTGTGTCCTAGAGATAGACAAGCAGAGAGACGAATGAGTGACAGAAACAAGATACCTTAGATCTATGAAAGGACAAGATTGAGCTGATTGAATCCTTTAGAGAAGTGCATTTTGCCTTGATTCCTGTTTGCAGTTTTCTTGTGCACACAGGCATTGTCTGTCCACAGACTAGAGTGATGAACTTGGATGGAGCCAGAGAATATTAGTTTCTAGCACTGACTCCATGGAAGACAGCAGGCAGGGCCCCGACCACCCCCACACACCCTAACACACCCCTCTGAATTGCTCTGCATTTCATCTTTACAAAGAAGCCAATCTCCCATGTTTTCAAAGGAGAAAACACTTGTCTTTCTGTCTGGTTTGAAGTGGACAGACTGTCCTTTCCTTTTGCCTCCAGGACTTAGTTGTTGGGGACTTGCCCCAGCAGGAAGGAGGAGATTGGGCTCACTTGGTCTCTTCCTAGGTTTTGTTGTTGTTGTTGTTGTTGTTGTTTTAGTTTAAGGCTTTGTCCCAGTGTGTATGGAGGGCATACATACTGGTTTTTAATGGATTCAAAGACATAATTTTGTGAAGGAGAAAGACATGAGGCTTCTGATATGTGAACCTTAACAACCCCAGCCCCATGAGTGTTGCTCTTTGGGGTCTTATTTTTCCCATTCAGAGCTATTCTGAGCCCATTTTCAAGAGGATAGTGGGTGGCAACGGTCATCACCATCCATCTCCAGAACTTTTCATCTTGTAGAACTGAAACTATAGCTACCAAATACTCACTCCCCAATTCCCCCCTCCTCCCAGCCCCTGGCACCTACCATTCTACTTTCTATGTGTATGAATTTGACTACTATAATTACCTCATATAAGTAGAATCATATAGCATGTGTCCTTTGTGACTGGCTGATTTCATTTAGCATACTGTCTTCAAGGTTCATCCATGTCATAGCATGTCAGAATTTCCTGCCTTTTTTTTCATTTTTATTTTGCTGTGGTAAGAGCGCTGCCCGTGAGATCTACCCTCTTAGCAAACATTTAAGTGTACAATACATTATTGTTGACTATAGGTACAGTGTTGTGTAGGGGATCTCTAGAGCTTGCTCATCTTGCTAAACTAAAACTTCATGCCCATGGATGAGTAACTCCCCACTGCCCCCCTTCCCCAACCCTTGGCAACCACCGTTCTCCTCTTTGAATCTTTGAATTTGACCATTTTAGGTACCTCATATAAGTAGAATATGCAGTATTTGTCTTTCTGTGCCTGGCTTATTTCACTTAGCATAATGTCTTCAAAGTTCATCCATGTTGTTGCATATAATAGAATTTCCTTCCTTTTTAAGTCTGAATAATATTGCATTGTATGGTTAGACTACATTTCCTTTATCCATTCATCTGTCAATGAGTATTTAGGTTGTTTCCATCTTGGCCGTTGTGAATAGTACTATAATGAGCATCGGAGAGCTAATATTTATCTCTTCGAGATCCTGGTTTCAATTCTTTTGGATATATACCCAGGAGTAGGATTGCTGTATTATATGGTAGTTCTATTTTTAATTTTTTGAGGATCTTTTATACCATTTTCCATAGGAGCTGTACCATTTTGCATTCCATCTAACGGTGTGCAAGGCTTCCAATTTCTCCACATCCTCACCCACACTTATCTTCTGGCTTTTTGATAACAGCCATCCTGACAGGAGTGAAGTGCTATCTCATTGTGGTTTTGATTTGCATTTCCCTAATGATTAGTGACATTGAGCATTTTTTCATGTGCCTGTTGGCCATTTGTATGTCTTCTTTGGAGAAATGTCTATTCAAGTCCTTAGCCCATTATTTAAAAACCCTTATTAGATACATGGTTTGCAAATGTTTTCTCCCATTCCATAGTTGCCAGAATTTCCTTCCTTTTTAAGGCAGAATAATACTGCATTTTGTTTATCTATTCATCCATTGATGGACACTTGGGTTACTTCTACCTTTTGGCTATTGTGAATAGTGGTGCCAGTGAACAGGGGTGTACAAATATCTGTTCAAATTCCTGCTTTCAGTTTTTTGGGCTATATACTCAGACATGGAATTCCTTGATCCTATGGTGATTCTATGTTTCATTTTTTGAGGAACTACATGCTGTCTCTCACAGTCCAGCAGCAGTGCCCAAGACTTCCAGTTTCTCCACAGCTTCGTCAACACTTGTCATTTTCTGTTTTCTGGATTCTTTTTCGATAATAGCCATCCTAATGGGTATGAGGTGGTATCTCATTGTGGTCTCGATTTGCATTTCCCTAATCATTAGTGGTATAGAGCATCTTTTCATCTGCTCATTGGCCATCCGTAAAGTGTATCTTTTTTGAAGAAGTGTCTATTCAATCAGAGCTATTCTTGGTGTTCATTTTAATCTGAGTGTATATCATATGGGGAATTTAGGTTGGGGAGGGTTACCAGTGGAATCTGACTCACTTCCTGAGCTAGTCTTGGGTACCCTAGTCCCTAGAGACAACTAAAGTATCACCAACATTCTGAACTGGCTCATAGTATTTACAGACTTTAAAATAATTTGTATATAATTTGAGACAAAGTAGATTTGATTTTGTTTTTGTTTCTACAGGAAGCTGGTTTGCGGAGGATTGAGTGAGCGCTGTTTGAACGGTATGGATCATGGCAGCAAAATGGGTTTCTTCTTTCACCTCCCAGATCTTCCGCTAGAGATCAAGTGGGGAACAGGCTTAAAGGCTTCTTGCTTTTCTAATAGTACAGGGGGCTTTGGAATTGGCAGCTGTGCTATTTGGCTTTCAGAACTGCAAAGAATACTTGTTTTGATTCCCTATGGCTGCTATAACAACCAACCACAAACTTGGCTTAAAACAGCAGAAATTTCTTCTCTCCCGGTTCTGGAGGCCGGACGTCTGAAATGAAGGTGTCTGTAGAGCCATGCGCCCTCCGAAGGCACTAAGGGAGGAAACTTCCTTGCCTCTTCCAGCTTCTGATGGCTCCAGGTGTTCATTGGCTCATGGCCACATCACTCCAAATACCATCTGCCCTCTCAAGTATCTGGGAAATAGAGTAAGAAGCCAGCAGTGGGTATTTGTGAGTGTAGCCCTCAGTGAAGCTCCTGCATTTTAGATGGGGGTCTGTGTGGTAGAGAGCAGAAGGTGGTCTGCATGGGCTGGTACGAAGTGGGCACTCACATATCCGCTGGACTCATGAGTACCAGGCCCTGCACTTCACGCCAGAATACAGTGGTGAGCAAGACAGACAGAATTCTGGGAGCTGTTTGCTCGGCCTTGGTGCAAGTACCCCAAAGTGCCCAAATCCTCGTTCCCCATCTGATACACATTGAACCGAATGAATTAAAGCTCACCAGTCACATCTGTTTAGAGTGAACAGGTGACAGAGCCCCTTACGAATATAAAGAGGATTATGAGATAGAGGGAGGGATGGGATAGGCATAGAAGTACAGATCACCTTTGCTTATTCATAATACGCATCTGAAAAGGTCATAAGTGAAGTTTTGAAATACATTTTCCTGATAACTTCCATTATGATTTCAGAGATATGTTACCCTAAAATGTCCCCCATGGGACATAGAGGTTCGTAATATCAGTTACAAGGCCATTTCATCCACCCACAGAATAATTCCCTACAAGGACGTGTGTGTCTGTGTGTGTGTGTGTATGCGCACGCGCATAAGTAGCGGCGTGCAATTGGTCTTTGCGTGGCAGCCATCTTCTCACCAATGAGTGTTCTCTGAATCTAGCTTTTTGCAAGCAGTTAGACTGTTTTCCTTGTCACAGATGTCACCGTCTCCAGATGTTAGGAGATGCCTGACTTAAGTACATTGACCACTAGGAAGAAAACAGATATAAGACCAAATACATCTAACCCAAAACTGAACGCTGCTTTTTGTTTGCAAGTCAGTATTATGGGTGAATGAAGAGAGGAGCATATCCTAAGAGCTGTCACAAAAGCTTCTCTTATAAACTACTCTTCTGTTTGGCGTTGTCTCCCAGTTGTGTAGTGCTCAGTCCCCACCATACTGGGACCATTTCCCGAGGGCTTCTGATGGCCCCAGACACTGAGTTCTTCTGCATATAGTTAGGGTGGCTTTAATTGCAACAAGAAGAAGAGCTCTGTCTCCTATTACACTCTTTGCTGCCAGCAGCCCCTGCCCTAGCGTCATGGAGACGAGCACTTAGTCCATTTAAGGGAAACTCAGCTGCAGCAAAGAGACAGGACTTGAGCATATTTACCTAGTTTGTAGTAGGGCTGGCACCAGAACCCGGGACTCCCGAGGTCTGTGCAATGATCAACACAGAGAAACAGGACAATTGGAGCATGTGAGCGCCATGGAAAAAGCTACAGTGCCACAGATGGTCCTTTTGTTGTAAATGGACAATGAGGTCATTTAACTCGCTTTCCACTCTGCCTCTAATCCAAGTGTATGGTGAGTTAATGGGCCCAGTTATACCCTTGTGTCAGAGAGAAGCCTGTCACAGGGGTGTTCAGCAGAGGGCTTTATTTAACAGCTACAGCTATAGTTCAGCTCTTTGTGAAAACTCGACGGGAATGGCATCCACACAAAAACACGAACACCTAAAAGATGTTTCAGTTTATGTAACATAAATGTCGTTCTCTAAATATGTCTTTATGAAGAGAAAACTTCATCACAAGCATAACCGTATTTGGAGCTGAAATGGAACAAGCATTTGATGAGCCAGTGAGAGATCAGGTCACACGGACACATTTGACAGAAGACATTCCAAATGTAAGTACTGACACAAAAAAAGGTTAACCAAAACCAGATAAGGGGAAAGTCAAGCACACATACACCAGCAAACCATTGATACTAGCTGTGGGTCAAAAATTGTATTCAGTACATTTATTAAATCAATCAAAGTTGACTTTTTATATAAGATACATATATTTATTTAAGGTATCAGTTACTTCTTGCTGTGTAACAATGTCAGAACATAGTGGTTTAAAACAACATCCATTTCTTTGCTCATGATTCTGTGATTCAGGCTCTGCCCGGCTTGGGGGTCCTTGGCTGATCTCGTCTGGCCTCACCTGCAGTCATGGGGATCCCCTGAGGTGTTTGTTCTACACAGCCTCACTCACATGCGGTAACTGCTGGCTATCAGCCCGGTGCCTTGGTTTGCCTTCATGTGGCCTCCAGCAGGCTAGACTAGGCTTGGCAGAAGGCTTCCCCAGTAATCATAATGGCAATAGCAAGGACTCCTAAGATCTAGTGTTGCAAGTATCAGAAAGGACTCTAAGGAATTGTCAGGCTCCCTGGAGGTTGTTTGTGTAGATCTGCAGATGTTGGGTTTGATTCTTTGATTCACTTTTAATGAATGCTAACACTTCAGAAATGAAATCACACCAAGGTAAAATGTGTTTATATCAAATGTTAATAAATGATAGATGCCCAGAAGATTCCCTGGACCACCAGATCCTCCTGGTTTTCGTGTGTAGCTCAGAATAAAGCCTCTAATGTGCCTCTGTAGTTGAAGGTTAATGTGAGAGTCTAGTTGCCAAAAAAATGTACATTTCAATGGTTGTATCAGTGGTGTTCTCATGGGTTGACTTTATAAGAAGTATAAGTTATACATTTAAACTACTGAAATAAAAAGAACACTTTCATCTTACTTTATAATATGTTCTGTGTAAGAGTTCTCTGAAAAGAGGCCCACTGCTAGAGACAAAGGAAAACAGAACAGGTTAAAAGACACCCAGGGCCCTAGACTATTCTCTTAGCTCAAGATCATAGTGCAATTGAAATCATTTGGATGGCTTTCTTTTCTATTCTTAAAACTCTCTCCAAGATGTTGATTTTGTAACTCCCCCCGGTAACCCATTCTTGAATCTCACTACCTGTTTTCAATTTGGAGTTTTATTCTTACTTGTTAGTACATATTCCTTCTTGTCCGCTGTGCCCACTTCCTCTGCATCATCTTTCATGGCCATAAAAAGCAAGTCGTTATTTCACATGATCTCTAACCATGTAGTATTATAGGTGTGATTAAAGTCATTGTCCCATCACATACCTGACTTCTCTGGGGTAAATGCCAGTTCTCATAAATCTCTGAGGGGTAGCCATTGGCTCGCTTGTTCCAAGCAATATTGGTGCCGCATTTCAATATAACAAAAAGATCCACACCACTCTGTCAAAGGGAAGAATTAAGGATTGCCCCCATTTCGGGCGCCTGGGTGGCTCAGTCGGTTAAGCGTCCAACTCTTGATTTCAGCTCAGGTCATGATCTCAGGGTCCTGGGATCGAGCCCTGAGTCGGGCTCTGCTCTCAGTGGGGAGTCTGCTTGGGGATTCTCTCTCCCTCTGTCCCCCCCATTTGCACGCACGCGCTCTCTCCCTCTCTCTCAAATAAATAAATAAATAAATCTTTTTTTAAAAAGGATTGCTCACATTTAAAATCATGAAATGAAATTACACTGGACATAACAGAAAGGTTATTTGATTTTAAAAAAAAATTAGACTATCAAACTTTGAAACAACTGTAACTAGAGATGCCAGATAATATAACCAAGAGAATCTGAAACCCTTTGGGATACCATCAGAACATGTCTAGTCTGAACCTCTTTGGATTCAGGCAAACTTTTAGCAACCAATGAAAAATCAGTTTGGGGAGCAGGGAGGCTTGGAGTTATTCTAAAAAACTGCATTTTCCTGTACAGCTGACTTGAGGAAAGGAGAAGGGCTAGCCCAAATGAGGATCAAATGGAATTTGCGTAATTTAATTTGCCTGTGTCCTGGGCATGTCTTAGAAGTTTCAGTGAAAGTGCAAATTGTTTAGCATGGTATGATTACACGTATATGAGAGTAATCAAAACAAAACCTAGACAGAAATGGATTGAAGAGATCATTTGGTTGGGGTGGGTGGTGTGGAATGGCGAGGCTGATTATGTCAGTAGATTATGCACATGCCTGAACAAATGCCAGAGCTCCAGAGCCATCTCCAGGTGGCCCAGCAGACTCCAGTAAAAATGCCAGTCTAGACGGGACACCAGGTTGAAGGGGTGAATCTGTAGAAGGGGCCTGGGAACCTGTGGAGTCTCCTGCATATCTCAATTGTATAGGTATTTAAGGATTAAATAGGGAGGGGGGTTAGTTGTTTGTTTTCGAATCAGGAGCAGAATTTCTTTAACATCTTTAGTTTCCATACTCCCAACTTCGATTGACTGTACATGAGCTTAGGGAGAATGGGGGTTTGTCATCTTCAGGAAGCCCAGATACGGTTTTAGAAAGACCCCAGGGGGGAGGGATATCACAGGCCCTCCTTTGGAGACACTCGGAGCCAGCTTAATCAGGATGCAACAGACACAGTTTTGCATTGCCTCCCCGGTATCAGAATATTGAAGTGCCCGCATCTGGTGCTCTGTCTTTCCATTACCCCCAGTTACCAGAATTGGAATTTAGCCAAGAAAGTGCGCATGTTGTAAAAGCTGAAATGTAAACACCGTGGCTCTTCCCTGATACCTCAACTTGCTCAGAGCTCAGAGAAGGAAAAGCAAAGCCCTAGGCCTGGCTGATTAGCAGTTTACTGATCCTCCCTGCAACCCCTCAGGAGATCCCATCAGACAGCAGCAGTCTTGGATACACTAAGGCAGGAAGGGGGTAGGTGACAAGCCTAAAGTCACAGAGCCCAGCCCTGTAATGGTTGGGGAGGAAAAGGAGCTGACTTTCTCCTGCGAGTATAGAGACTTTGCTTTCTTCTCTCTGATAGTTTAAGTGGACATTGTCCATTCAGTGGGTGGCATGTTGTGTTGTGTTTTGTTTTGTTTCTGTTTGTTTTGCCTTAGAAGTGCCAAGGGATCAGTTATTAGAAGCAAGAAGGTATCATTTTGGGGTTTTTTGTATTGTTCAGTTTTGATCATTGGTATAAGATCATCCAATCCAGCCAAAATCTATCTCAGACTCATTTGCTGTCTCTCTTTCCTCCTTAACTGATCCAGGAGACAAGGGTGCCACTGGCTCATGAACATGTGAGTCCAGGCTCTTTATAGCTTCCAGTTCTCACGTCCCACCTACCACCCTTTTTTTCTTCAGGCCAATAAGTGCACAGTGATCGGAGGTTCTGGATTCCTGGGACAGCACATGGTGGAGCAGTTGCTGGCAAGAGGCTACACTGTCAATGTATTTGATATGCGGCAAGGGTTTGACAATCCCCAGGTGCAGTTCTTTCTGGGAGACCTCTGCAGCCAACAGGTAACGGACCACCCAGCCTTGCCAGTTTTCCACAGGCCCCCCAAAAGGAAACTACCAGGCTTCCCCCACTCAGAGGTCAACCATATTGTTTCAAAAAAAAATGTTTTTGAAAAATTTTAAAGTTACAGGAAAGAACTTAACCCACATTTGGTCAGTACAACTCCACTCTGCCATGGTAGTGTGAAAGCAGCCGTGGTCCACACGTAAATGAATGGGTGTGGCCGTGTGCCAATAAAACTTTATTTACAAACAAAGTTGTCCACGGGCTACAGTGTGCCTCTTACTGTTCCAGAGTAGTCAGTTGACCTTGGAATGACATGGGTCAGGGGCATGGACCCCCCATACAGCTGAAAATCTGTGTACAACTTTTGACTCCCCAAAAAGTCCCCAATAGCCTCCTGTTGACCAGAAACCTTACTGATAACATAAACAGTCAATTAACACACGTTTTGTATGTTGTATGTATTATATGCTATATTCTTACAATAAAGTAAACTACAGAAAAGAAAATGTTATTAAGAAAACCATAAGGAATGGAATTTAAACAAAAACTTGAAAAAGAAAACCGTAAGGAAGAGAAAATACATTCATGGTACTGTACTGTATTTATGTAAAAACCACATATAAGTGGACCCGTGCAGTTTAAACCCATGTTGCTCAAGGGTCACCTGTATACCTAAAAGTGCAATTGCTGGGTTTCAGGGGTTTTTTTCCTTGAGATATGCTTCACATTCTGTAAATTTAACATTTTTAAAATATATATACAATTCAGTGGTTGTTAGTATATTCACAAAGTTGTGTGACCATCACCTCTGTCTCATTCCAGAACATTTTTGTCATCCCAGAAGAAAACCCTAGGCTCATTAGCAGTTGTTCCCCTTTTCCTCTACTACCCTCCCAGCCATTGGCAACCACTCATCTCCTGTCTCTCTGGATGTGCCTATCTAAGTGGAATCATGCTGTGACTGGCTTCTTTCACTGAGCTGACGTCATGTTTGCAAGCTTTACCTGTGTCATAAGGGTATTAACATTTTGAATTTTATTAGATGTTGCCAGATTGCTCAACAAAGCTGCTCTGTCAGTTTTCCAATCACACCGACGGCGTGGTTAGGATCGCCGCTGTTGTATGTCTTTGTTAGACTTTTTGGTTATCGCCATTCGGAAGGTTGTGGAATGGTACCTTGGTGAGGCTTACAGTCATGTGCCCTCCGTCTTCAGGATGCCAGGCTCTGTGCTCTCTGTTGATCCTCTGTGAAGTTGCCGGGTGGTGACCTTTGTCCATTGTGTTTGGCTTACCTTGGTTTTCTTATGGCTCTGTGATTCCTTTCTGTCTGGAATGCTGTGTCACAGATAGCTTCCCTCAGCCCGTCAGTGGGTTCTTATTCTCAGCTTTGGCATCATTTGCTATAGTTTTGTTCCTTTGAATTTTAAGGACACGGCTTCCCACACTGCCCACGCAGGCTGTTTTCTCTCCCACACTGCCCACGCCTCTGAGCCTGGAGATGGGGTAGAAGTCTTCCTTGTTCGTCATTGCCACTTCCTCCCTGCCTGAAGATCCCTCTGGCTGTGCAGGTGATGCTGGCGGACTGTGTATACCCCAGTGCCCTTCCTTGTGACAGTCCTCCACAGGCACCTGCTCCCTTTCCTACCTTTCCCAGGTGGCTCCATCTCATTTCTTAGTGATTTTAGTTCCTGGCCGAGGTCAGCCTTGTCATAATTGCTGATGAGTTCAGTATTCACACACATGACCCTGCCAATACCCTGGCCTCACCTCTCCTTGGCCTCCTCTCGTTCACTCCTCTTGGCCTCCAGGCCTCATGTCACCGGGAAATGTGTCCTCTCCGCGATCTCACTTGCAGGCCCTCCACTCTGAGCGCCACCTCCTATCTTTCTAGTTCGGGCCCACTAATACCTGCACTGTACCAATTCTGAAACCACACCCAGACATCTGGCTCTTTGCCACGGCCCCTCACCCCGTTTGTGTCCTCACTGCCTTTGAGTCCATGACTGACTTGCTCTCTTGCATAACACTTATCCCCCTTGCCTCTTTCTTCTTGTCTCTATCAGTCCAGGTTCTCCAGAGAAACAACCAGTAGGCTGTGTGTGTATGTAGACGGAGAGGAAGAGGGAAAGAGAGAGGGGGATAGAAAGAGATTTAATGAAAGAAACTGGCTCGTGTGAGTGTGGGGCTGGCAAGACTGAAGTTTGCAGGGCAGACCAGCAGGCTGGAGACTCAGGCAAGAGGTGATGCTGCAGTCCTAAGGCAGAATTTCTTCTTACAGAAACCTCATGGTTTCCTCTTAAGGCCTTTTGAGTGATTAGATGAAGCCCACCCAGAGTACGGAGGATAATCTCCTGTCCTTAAAGTCAACTGATTACAGATGCTAACCACAGCTATAAGATACCTTTACAGCAGTACCTAAACCAGTGTTTGATGGAATAATGGGACTGGAGCCTCACCAAGGGACACATAAACTTCTGCATCAGGTTGCACTTCCTAGGTATAACCCCAGCCCTGTTTAAATCTGATTCTTCCTCTTCCCTGGGAGCCTCTGGGCAGCTGAACGGGGCTGGAGAACAAAATACAATGTTTTTGCCTCTTTCTTCACGGCCACGGCCTTCAAGCCGGGCCCGTGCTATCTCCTGGCACCGTATCCTCAGACCTGCCTGAGACCACACCTGCGTTCTGCACGTGCCTCATCCGTGCAAATGCTCCAGGTGCCACCTGGAACCCCCCTCTTCCCACTCAGTGCTTCCAGTAGGGATTCTGGCCTTTTTCTCCTGCATCAGCCATGGATCCTCCTCTACCCGGTCATAGCCAACAGCACACAGACATGTTGCAGGATCACCCATCTTAAGAAAGCAAAATGCCCTGATGGGAGAGGTCCCACTTCTCTGCTGTCACAGGAGAGCTCAAAGAGCCATTGGCTCTTGCCGCCTCTGATTGCTTCATTCCGTTGTCTCTTACAAGCACTCCAGCTAGGTTGTCACCAACAACCCCTGTCACAACCACCAGGGACCTGCAGGCGACCAGATCCAGTGGCCAAGCCTAGGACACCCCACTTGCCCATTTCTCCTCCTGCCATTCTGTCTCCTTATCTCTATAATTTCTAAATGTGGCAGGCTCCAGAGCTTATCGCTTGGATCTCTTTTCTTCTCTGAGCACACTCAATGTCCAATCAAATCCCCCCCTTCCCCTGGCTCACAGACGAAATAGTCTAGGGGCTGACAAGCTCCCAGCTCGAGATCTCCAGCCTGTAGTTCTGCTAGACTCATATCTGTCCAGCTGCCTGCTGGACATCTCTGTTTGGGTACATAATAGACATTTTGGACTTGCCATATTCAAAATTCAGCTCCTAAAAAAAAAAAAAAAAAAATTCAGCTCCTAGTTCCCTGCTGCAAGTCCCCTCCCCCACTACAGCAAACCTACTAAAGTCCTGTCCATCTCAATAAATGGCCCACTCTGTCCTTCCAATTGCTTTGGCCAAAAACATTAGATTCACCCTTGATTCTTTCTCTTGTACCCTCCATCCCATTCATCAGCAGATTTTGTTGACTGCACTCTCAAAATAGATCCCCAATCCAGCAACTTCTCACTCCTTCATTTGTTACTGTGCTGGTCCAAGCCACCACCCTATTAATGCATGAATCAAATCATGATACCCCTCTGTTCAGAAGCCTCCAGTGGTCCAGTTCTGTTTAGAGCAAACATATAGGCCCTTATCATCACTTTGAGGCCCTGCATGACCTGCCCTCACTACCTCTCTGGCCTCACCCTCTTCTGTACTCCCTCATTGCACTGCTCCAGGCACGCTGGCCTCTTTACTACTCCTCAAACTCACCGACTGAGTTTCTGCCTCAGGACCTTTGTACTCACTGCTCTTTCTGCCGGGAATGCTCTTTGTGAACCACAGAGCTTGCTCCCTAAATTTATTTAAGTCTCTGACCAACTTACGCTAAGCAACAAGCCTCCGGATCTCCTTTATTCTACCTTAGGTTTCTGTATAACACTTGGTACTGACTGATGTACTCTGTATCTACTGGTTTCTCTGCCCACCACCCCCATAGAAGGTAAGCTCCATGAAGGCAGGGATATTGTCTCTTTTGATCACTGTTGTGTCCCCTCAAAGGAGATGAGGCTCCTTAGCAAACTTCAGCTTCTCTCCAAACTGCTCCCCCAGCTCTCTATTAACTCCCATGATATTGTTGCTAGTATTTATTTACAGATTTTTTTATTTTTTAAGATTTTATTTATTTATTTATTTGAGAGCAAGCAAGCGAGAGAAAACACGAGCTGGGTGAGCGGGGAGGGAGAAGCAGACTCCCCTCTGAGCAGGGAGCCCGATGCAGGGCTGGATCCTGGGACTCCGGAATCGTGACCTGAGCCAAAGGCAGACGCTTAACCGACTGAGCCAGCCAGGTGCCCCAATTTACAGATATTTTTAAACACAAACTTAAAGCGAGACCCACCACCATGGTGTATTGTTCTCAGACACCGGCAGGGAGGAGAGAGTTGCACTTAACCAGGGCCAGAGTTTGCCACACCAACTTGATAAAGACAGACATGGACAAGGCCAAGATTGCAATGATGGATCATGAAGTCCAGGCTAAGGAGGACATGAAGAGGGCAAAGGACATTTAGAAATGGGTTTGTAAGTCACAACTTAGTTTTTGTGCCATATTCCTGAATTCATTCATCAGTACTTCTTGTTTCCCATTTCTTTCTTCCAGGTTCCTTCCTCTTCTTCCTGAAGCATTTCCTTTAGCATCCCTCACTGAATATCTGGGCACTAAACTTTCTGAGTCCTTGTATGCCTGAGGATGTCTTTATTTCACCGTCTCTCATAAATGCTGATTTGTTGGGAGGGAGGCAGAATTTTCGGTCCATAATTATTCTTCCTGACACTCAGTCTGATCATCATTCCTTTGACGGTCAGCTGGGTTTCCCTCTCATGCCTTTTAGGATTTTCTTTTTTATCCTGTGTGTTTTGTAGAGAATATGTCTAGGTCTGTGTTTTAGTTTTATATTTAAAAGCTACTCAACACCTAGTGGACCTTTAAAATCTGAGGACTCATGCCTTTCCTCATTTCTGGAAAATTCTTTAAATATTGACTCTACCTCCATTCTCTCTTTTCTTTCTTTCTGGAAGCCTTACTGGACATACAGTAGAGTCTTTCATTATAATCTACATGTCTGTTAGTTTCTCCTTCGTGTGTTCTTTCACTTTCTGTCTTTGTAATATTTTATAGATTTCCTCTGTTTTATATCCACTCATGGACAGTCTAGTCTCACCTATATCCCCACCCCACCCTCAGATTATTTTGAAGCCAATCCTAGGCACCATTTTCATTTTCTCTGTAAATATTTCAGTATTTGTCTCTAAAAGATAAGGAGCCTTTTTAAAGATGTATTTATTAATTTGAGAGAGAGAGAGCATGAGCAGGGGGAGAGGCAGAGGGAGAGGGAGAGAATCTCAAGCAGGCTCCACGCTGAGCACGGAGCCCAGGGTAGAGCTTGATCTTATGACCCCGAGATTAGACCTGAGCCAAACCCAAGAGTCTGACACTTAACCGACTGCGCCACCCAGGTGCCCCCCCCACACACACACCTTTTTTGGTAAGACTTAAAGGAGCCGTTTTAAAAACACAATTCCATGACTACACCTAAAACATACTGACAAGTCCTTAATTTCCAGCCTGTGTTCAAATATCCCTGAATGTCTAATAAGTATTTTTATGTAGATTTCTTCCCAAATAAGGAACCAAAAAGGTGAAGACGTTGAAGTTGATTGAACTAGTTAAGTCTCTTCTATAAGTTCCCCTTCACATTTTGTTTGTTGAATAACTGATGTTTATTTTAAACTGTATTGATTGTCCCATAGCATTTCCCATGGACTGGATTTCGCAGATTGCATCCCCATGGTTTTGTTTGCTATGTCCCTCTCTCCTCTATTGTTTCCTGTAAGCTGGAGGACCTAGGACTGCACTGTCCAGTAAAGCAGACTTAGAATAGAAAAAGGGAATATAGATAACTCATTAATGATTTTTCTGTTGATTATATGTCGAAGTGATAATATTTTGGATAATCTTATATTAAAATACATTACAATTATTTTAATCTGTTTTCTTTTTACTTTTTTGATGTGGGTACTACTAAATTTAAAGTCACATCTGTGCCTTGTATTACTATATTTCTAATGGACTAAAAGCTGGATCTGACTCTGGTTCAGTTTTTTTCTCTGGGGCACCAATAGCAATCAGCATATCTAATGCTCATATTTTGATTTCTAGACACCATTGCCCATAAAAGGAACCAGGGCTCCCATTCAGGACTCTGAGCAGGGGTAGTCCAAGTGAGCCTGAGACATTTTCTTAGGACAAAATAAAAAAGTGCTCAGGGGCACCTGGGTGGCTCAGTCCGTTAAGCATCTGACACTCAGCTCAGGTCTTAATCTCAGGGTTGTGATTTCAAGCCCCACATTGGGCTCCATTCTGAGCATGGAGCCTACTTTAAAAAAAAAAAAAAGTGTTCAAAAACTAATGGGAACATGTCAAAAGGACACAGGAACCAACCTTAAGAACCCCTACTGGCCAAATTTGGGATTTTTTAAGCCTCACAAAAGATAATAGTAGTGGATTGTAATGCATTGAATAAAATAAGAATCCATGTAAATTAGCATAAAGGGGGATCGTCTACATTACAGAGGAATGCCAGCTAATAAAAGTGAAAAGAATGCTGGAATTAGGATTTTACCATTTTGCAACCAGTATGTTAATAACGGTTCCAGGTAAGAATCATCACTGAATGTTCCAGATTCAAAGAGACAGAAGAGACTAAATATAATATGATCTATGATTGGATCCTGGATCCAAATATAAAAATGCCTTTAAAGGACATTATTGGGACAATGGAAGAAATTTGTATATAGACAAGTTATTGGATAAGAGTGTCCTATCCTGTTACATTTCTGGTATATGATCACTGTTTAGCAGTATTTAGGAGGATGTCTTTGTTGTTAGAAGATACGTAGTAAAGAGTTTAGAGGCAAAGTGGCACATTGCCTGCAACTTACTCTCCAATGGTTTCAGAAAAAAAAAATCATATGTCTGTGTATCTACACAAAGAATTATGGCAAAATATTAATAATCAGTGAATCTAGGCACATAAGTCATGATTGTCTTTCTTTTGGTAATGCTAATCTATTGATGATCATTCCTAGATCTTATTACTTAATGAACGTTTCGGAAAATGGTGACATGCTATCATTCTCTCTTTGTTTCTTAATTCAGTTCTTTGCTTGGCCATTTCCCTGTACTCATTAGTTTACAGAACGAATTCTTATTCTTCCTGGTGATCAAATTGTCCCTTCTTTGGACAGTGAGAGCCTCTTCACGTTGACTCTTGAGTCCTTTTAACAGGACCCCAGGAGTCTTGGCTAGCTTCCTTACTTTCTGATTTGACAAGGTGTTCCTGGCTCTTCTTGTCTATTTCCTGCTCCAGATCTGCAATCAGCCATTGCTCCTGGGAGTTTTGGTTCCTTTTAGCAGTAAATTAGACAGACGTGTTTTCATTCCCTTTCAGCTTGCTGTTCTAGATCTATTTTCACAGAAAGGAACACTCCTGTGTATTGGCTATTTGCACTGTCTTTCATGGGGCGGAACTTTTTCATATGATTCATAATTTGTATCTGTGAGCTCATTTTCCCAGGAGTTTTACCTGTATTGTCACACACCCCCACCCCCATGGTGCACAGTGGTACAGATATTGCCTTTGTCTGGATCCCACAGGTTTCTCATGCCCTAACCCAGTTTTTACTGGGGACCAGTCAATGCAGAGGGGCAGCTGAAGGGACAACTTGGTTTCTGTCCCAGGTACATCTGTATTGTTTGAATCTTTTACAATGAGATGTATTTTCATGTTAATTACAGAATTATAAA